>NW_012149396.1:5869318-5897880 GCF_000956105.1 Propithecus coquereli | reverse complement strand
CAAACCCCTCCTATTAATAAATGATAAAACTGAGGCTCCAGATCCTCCTATTTGTGCTCTATTAATAGTATCATCATCTTTATATCTATGCATATAAATATAATTGTACAGACTTAGAATTTCTCCTTCTGTAAAATGAAGAATTTTTCTTATCCACTCTCCCTTTTTTTGTGTTTCTCCTATGTTTTTTTTTTTTTTGATGGGAGGAGAGTAAGGGAATGGGGACAAGAGTTCTGTTTTTTTTTAATTGTTGGGGAGGTACAGCCAAGCCCTTATTTATCAGATAGCATTTCCTTATCATTTGTTACTCTTAATTTTCATGTTAATAATTTTTTATTAATAAAATTGTACTTTTATTCTGAAAATGCAAAGTATATAAGCAAATGCTGTGGAAATGAGTCTAATATTCCTTAATCAACAGTAAAATATGGGTTTTAAATTGTGCCTTGAAGTTAAGGGAATTAAGACTTTCTGTGCATGTGGTCTTACCACTGAATGCATCCTAATGTAATCCTTAAGGTGAAATTTGGTAATTTTTATTATTAACTCCCTTTTGGCAGAATGTCACTCATAAGCTTTCTTCCTAAATAACAAAATGTACCAACTATTGGCAACTGTAAGACGAAGCTCAAATGCTATTTCTTTTATGAAACTTTTTGTTAACCTGTTATATACTAACAGACTCCATTGTCTCTTTCCTTATACCTCCTCACCAGTGGTATTACATTTATCATAGTATGTCTTTTGTAGGTGAGAGCAGGGGCTCTGTGTATGTGTGTATATGTATGTGTTTGTTTTAATCTCATAGTCATAATATTTAGTATAGTTCTGACAAGGTCAAGAGGATACCAGTAAATGTGTATTGGGAAAAAAACAAAAAGATTGGCTACCAAAATTCTCAGACTTTCTTACAAGTCCCAATGGTGAAGGTCTACAAGGTGTAGGTATGTGCTTATGTGTGTGTCTGTGTGTATAGTGTGAGTGTAATGATACAGGGAAGAAAGTATAGTGTGTTTGAGGTTTTTAAGTATTTCCTTTTATTCTACCATTTTATAGGTCAGGGTCCTAAATATGTAAAAATTTTTATCAACCTACCCCGATCTATGGATTTTGAAGAGGCAGAAAGAAGTGAACCAACTCAAGCTCTGGAACTGACAGAGGATGATATTAAAGAAGATGGCATTGTTCCACTTCGTTATGTTAAGTTTCAGAATGTTAACAGTGTAACTGTAAGTAGTATTTCATTCACATATATTTAACAGGTCTGTGGGTAACAATGCTATT
Source organism: Propithecus coquereli (assembly GCF_000956105.1). Lineage (NCBI taxonomy): Eukaryota > Metazoa > Chordata > Mammalia > Primates > Indriidae > Propithecus > Propithecus coquereli. Next base: position 5,896,596 of record NW_012149396.1, on the reverse strand, counting down.
TTCAGTATCTTAGGTGATTCTAACTAAATGTTTCTTTAAAATGGTATTTGTCCACTAAATTTGATATGAGTAAAAATGTATAATGGGCTAATTTAAATTTTCTTCTTTTTAATTTATCTGTGTACCCTAGAGAGGAAGGACAGGTTTATTTTTAAATATTTGTGGGTTTTTTAGTTTATTTTATTTACATATATTGCAACTTTTGTTAAGTTTATTCTAGAACATTTATAGTTAAACTGAAGATAAATATGTTTTATCCTTTAAACCTGGTGATGAGTGATGATACATTCGTAAAATCCAGTTTACTTTTCTAGAATATAGAGTTTTTAATAGTGTGGCAGTTATGGTCTCAGTAAAAATGACTTTTTATTTTATTTTATTTTTTTAGAGATGGGGTCTCACTATATTGCCCAAGTTGGACTTGGACTTCTGGGCTCAAGCGATCCTCCCCACTTAGCCTCCTGAATAACTGGGACTACAGGCATATACCACCATGCTCAGCTTAAAAATGGCTTCTTAAATAGATAGTTTTACATTTTATAAAATGACCTAAGATATATATGAATATTGAATAGTGCCTAAGATGATTTTAAGTGATATATTTTAAATGTTTCTTAAAAATGAAATATCACTAAAAGTTAGCTGCTTTTTAGCAGTTATTAGTTGCTTTGGAGTATTTTAATATTGAAACCCAGCATACACTTCTTTCCCCTGCCCCCAGTTGTTCAGAGGAGGAAGCTGGAGAGTTGGAAAAGAATAGCAAAGTTCCTTGAATAAGAAAGTAGGAACCAGCACACCATCAGTGAGAACAAGTGGTGCCAAACTGATATAATTTGTTTTAATGAAATGATTATATTTTTGTGAATTAGAAGAATGCTGTAGTATGTGTTCATTTTAGATGGTTTTTAATGGAGTTTTACAGAATATACTTCGTAGTAATATGAAGAATTATAATCAAGTTGCGTTTTAAGTATTTGAAATATTCTACCCAAATGAAATTGAAGAAAATGGTTATATTAAACTTAGAACACAGGTTATCAAATACTTTTCTGACCTTACTTATGTTTATAACATATACCCAATTAATAATACCTTATGTTTTACTCATTGATGGGAAGGAAGGTATTTGCTTATTGGAAAAAAAGCCCTTTTAACCTAGAGATCCTAATGTAATCTCTGTTACTGGGAATCACCAAAGATACTTTATCTTGTGATAGGCTCGAGTCTTTATGTATTAATACTGTGTCCTTTCTTTTTTTTTTTTTTTTTTGAGACAGAGTCTCACTGTGTTGCCTGGGCTAGAGTGCCGTGGTGTCATCCTAGCTCACAGCAACCTCAAACTCCTGGGCTCAGGTGATCCTACTGCCTCAGCCTCCCGAGTAGCTGGGACTACAGGCACGTGCCACCATGCCCGGCTGATTTTTTTCTATATATTTTTAGTTGTCCGATTAATTTCTTTCTATTTTTAGTAGAGACGGGGTCTCGCTCTTGCTCAGGCTGGTCTCAAACTCCTGAGCTCAAACAATCCACCCGCCTCGGCCTCCCAAAGTGTTAGGATTACAGGTGTGAGCCACCACGCCTGGCCCTGTGTCCTTTCTTAATCAAAAGTTTAGTCAGTGACACAGAAGGCATGCCTTTCACCTTTTTGGTTATAAAATTAGAATTAGAGTGACAGTTTTAATCAGAGTCTAATCAAAGCAAGTAGATGAATTTTAAGAGCCATGAATATAAACTGTTGTGCTTACATTCAAAGAGCAAATACAGGCTGGGTGTGGTGGCTCATGCCTGTAATCCTAGCACTCTGGGAGGCCGAGGCAGGAGGATCACTTGAGGTCAGGAGTTCGAGACCAGCCTAAGCAAGAGCGGGACCCCATCTCTACTAAAAATAGAAAGTTAGTGGGGCGTTGGGGTGCACACCTATAGTCCCAGCTACTCGGGAGGCTGAGGCAGGAGGATTGCTTGAGCCCAGGAGTTTGAGGTTGCTGTAAGCTAGGCTGACGCCACGGCACTCTGGCCCGAGCAACAGAGAAAGACGGGAGACTCTGTCTCAAAAAAAAAAAAACAAAACACAAATACATTCCAAATAAATTAACTGAGAGCTGGTTTTTAAATAGTCTATTTATTATAGACTTTTTAAATTGTTGATAATTTCAGTTTGAAATAAATTTATGGTTGCCTGTGAAAACAACAAAAATTGACCAGTGAGTACCATCTCAGAATGAAAGAAGTAATGTTGTTTAAATCAAGAAGGGCAGTGTTTTAGCTGGTCACAGTGGCATGTGCCTATGGCCTAAACTACTTAGAAGGCTTAAGTGGGAGTATTTGAGCCCAGGGGTTTGAGGCCAGTCTAGGCAACATAGCAATACCTCATCTCTTAGAGAGAGAGAGAGACAGAGAGAGAGAGAGAAAGAGGGGCAATGTTTTAAAGTAGACGACATCTAGAATATTGTATTTTTAGAAATGGAACGAATTTTAAAAATCCAATATATTGAAAAAGGATCTATGAGTAAAGCTTCTACCTCTTAACATGCTGAGTGGAGTTTCTAAATAGAAAATATAAAGAGTCAAGCTTAAAAAATATGGAAAGCATAGTGCATATAGTTTAGGAGCTGATTTCCAATACTATTTTTTCTCTTAATATTCTAGGAAATAGAATGGATGCATGTATATCAGAAAGAATATAACTGCAGAGATTTTCCTCAGTGAAAAACTATGATTTTTAATAAAATTTCCAACAGCAGTCTGTCCCATTGTAATCATGAAGCTCATACTCTTTCAGCATTCTCTGTAAAGAATTTAATTATGACTCCTTCATACCAGGCTAAATTATCATGAACTTGTAAAAATGGGTATCTTGCCATGACATCCCTGGAGAAGGTGAGAATAGCAGGGCAAACAGTAGAATTAAGTCTTATAGGAGTACTATTCTAAATGTTATATAATTTAGATTAATCCTTAGATGAATGGAAGGTATTTTTATTAATAATCTGAAGAAATTGATTAAAGCATGTTTATAAAAGAAGGATTGTGGTAATAAATGTAAAAAAATTTTTTTCGGTAGATATTTGTTCAGTCCAATCAAGGTGAAGAAGAAACAACAAGAATTTCATATTTTACTTTTATTGGTACTCCAGTCCAGGCAACAAATATGAATGACTTCAAACGAGTAAGTTTGTTTAAATGACATTTGGAGAAAGTAAAAGTATAATTTTGAAGGAATAATTTTACATATTTAAATAGTATAGTCATGCTTTTTAACCATAAAGATCAAAAATCCTATCATGTCATATAATTTTATAAGGTTAAACTAGAACAGTAAGTTCTCCGAATCACATTTTTAGATCTCTAACTAAAAGGAGCCTAATAAAAATGGTAAGTCTTAACTGATACAGTATCTTTTAATGAATGACATCTCAATAAGAGTAAAAATAACAATTTGGTTATAGAAAGTGGTTAGGAATAATGGAAAAGTAGGAGTAAGTTAAATCATTATTTAGAAGGAGTAGTGAGATTTTTAAGAACTTCTGATACTAAGATTTTATTTATCATTGTTTCTGATTAAAACATATTTTAAGTGACTTGAATAATTTTATTTAAAAAGAATTGACTAAGTTTTAATACATTGACATGTTAACCTTCTAAACCGTGTTTGTGTGCTGAAAGCACATTTCAGCAATAAGTTTACAGTGAACAGGCAGGTTTTCTCATATTTCTATACATCTTTGTTGGGGGGGCTATAATTTTTTTAAAGGACACTGCCCTAAGGTTTATAAAGAATTTGTAAGATACAGGAGACCTTTAGGAATGAGGACTGATCCCTTTCATACATTGCTGGAATAACTTCTAATTGGTAACAGTTCCCAAGGGTGGCTGTTAAATGTACAACTACATATTGTAGATGTGCCGCTTAGAGCTTTATCATACTGAGCCCCAGTTGCTATATATACAGTTCAAATGTGCGGCAGCACAGAAGATGTATATGTTTCCAATGATTGCATCTGGCAGGCAGTCTAGGACTTGAGGTAATTGTAAGAGAGAAAGTTTCCCTAGGGCTGCCAGTTACTGGAGGGAGAGGCTCCCAGCAGACCCCTCTTTGGGGAGTTGGAGATGTAGAACATTTTGAAAACTCTTATTCTTTTTAGTGGTATCTACAGGTCTGATTTTAATTTAATTACACAAAAATTCATTAAATTGCATAACAATGGATGATCTTATAAAATTGTATGCTGTGTTCACAAAACTGAATACCTTGGCAATAGATATTTTAACTGGTCATTTTCCAACTGCTGTCTTCCTGTCTCATAGCATAATTAAATTTTGGGAGCTGTAGGAATAATTATGTACTTAGAACCTGTCATGTCTAGATGTTTCACATATGTATAATGACAGGTCAGAAGAAGCAGAGATTGAACATCTACATTTTTATGTTACAAAATATGTTTTACTGCGAAAATGTGTGAGCAACAAAGACATTTTGGCTGCTTGCTTTGCTGCTTTGCCTACTTGAATTAGATGCCGTTGGACTTGGCTTGAACTATTCCTTGTGTAGTTCTTAGCTTAGGTCTTTCGTAAGATCTGTTACTGTAAGTCCTATTATTGCCTCATACCATTAATTTGGCTCTAGTTTCCTGTTTCTCACCTCGGTTATGCTATTGGATTTCCATTTTTCTATAAGTAACTACCTTTCTCTTGTCCATTTTCTTACCAGCCTGCCCCATTTAGTTATAGTTTTTCTAATTTGCAGTAATAATTGTACATCTAATTGTCTGTCTTCATGTCATTGTTTTTAACATCCTCTTCACACTCTTTCTGGGTCCTAGTCTTTATTCTTTTTTGACTGTCAAACTACCTTTTTTGAAGCTGTCTTTAGGATAGCAAAGGTGTTAGCCTTTTCTTGCTTGAGAGTATTTGTGTTTGTTTTATAACAGCTGTTTATTCATTTAACTTCTTTTTACCTTATTTAAATATAGAGCAGCAGTTCTCGAACTTTTTGGTCTCAGGACCCCTTTATACTACAAAATATGGTTGAGGACCAAAAAGAACTTTTGTTTATTTGGTATGTTATTTATCTAATACTTATTGTACAAAAAGTCAAAACTGGGAAATTTAAAAAATATTTATCTTCAAATAATGAACCCATTACATGTTAACATAAATAATATTTTAAAATGAGAAATAAGCATTTTTTCCAAAAGAAAAGACAATTTAAGAAGAGGAACATTGTTTTAAAATTCTATGCATTTCTTTACTGTCTAGCCTAACAGTCCTCTCATTCTCGTTTCTGCATTCAATCAGCTATGGTGTCACACCTCTGGAAAACTCTCCTGTACACTTGTGAGAGAATGAGAGTTAAAAAGGCAAATAACAATTTATCATTGTTATGAAAATAGCTTTGACCTCCCAGACTCCCTGAGAGAATAATTTGAATGCCATAATAGACTCCCTTGTTGGTGTTCTGGGCTTCTTATCTCTTTGCTTTTAGTGTTTGATAAATTTCAATTGGTTGAGTGACTTTCTTATGTATATTATGTTACATTTCCTTGGAATATTTCTGAATGAGATTTGTTAGGTAGTCATTCATTGTCTTGTAGGGTTATTCCTCAAAAGTAAGCTAGTATTTCATTGTTTTTATATTATGCAATCATCAACTTCGATAGTAAAAAAATTAGAGGGTTCATATTTAACTGAAAGTGGCCAGTTTAGTTCTTGTGTAGATAGAATTGCTTATTAAAAATTACAAATGAGTTTGGTTTTTTTTTTTTTTTCCTGCTATCTTCTTCCTTCATATGAGTTTGGTTTTTACTGAAGGAAATAATAGATGTGTGGGATGGTCTGGTTTTGTCCCTATAGTACTGTGCTGGTACAGTAATGCCTCCTTATCCACAGGGGATATGTTCCTAGACACCCAGTGGATGCCTGAAATAGTGTACAGTACCAAACCCTATGTATACTATGTTTTTTTCTGCATGGTCCCCAACTTACCGTTAGTTCTACTTGACAATTTTGCATAATCAATATGCAGCCAATGTAGAAACCATTCTTCTCTCATGATGCTGGGCAGTGACAGCAAGCTGCAGCTCCTAGTCAGTTACGCATTTTTGACTTAAGTGTTTTCAACTGATGATGAGTTTATCAAGATGTAGCCCTATCGTAAGTTGAGGATCATCTGTACATACTTGCCTCTAACAGAGTATAATTTATAAATTAGGCACAGTAAGAGATTAACAACAATAACTCACAATAAAATAGAAAAATTCTAACAATATACTGTAATAAAAGTTATGTGAATATGATGTTTCTTTCCCCTCCCTTCCTCCCACCCCAGAATATCTTATAGTACTGTACCACAGGTAACTGAAACTGTGCATAAGGAGGGACTAATGTACAATTACGTTCCCTGTCTATAGCAAGTTTATATTCTTCTAGGAAAGTTAATCAAAATTAATCAAAGTTTAATTAGTTCAAGGGTCTTTTCCTCCGTAAAATATTCTCAGACTTTCCCAGCCTGGTGACATTCCTTCTACCGAACAGTGACTGGGAAAGTCTGAGAATACTTTGTGGAGAAAGAGGGCCTTGAACTAAGTTTTGAGAGTAGAATTTGAACAAAGGAAAAGGCAGCGATGGGCACCCTAGATAGAATGGAAAGTGGGGACTTGGACATGAAAGTGGGAAGGTGCAGGTTTCGTTCAAGGACAAGTCACATGTGGTGCTTCTTTCCCTTTAACTCATTTGATCAGCCTACATTTAAAAGCGATTATACATAGTAAATAGAATTTAAAATTTCAGAAAATATTTGGCATGTATTTTATAGGCACAGGGAAGAAAAATTTGATAACCTCTTTGTATAGTGAAGAAAGCTCCAGAAAATGGTTTAATAAATGATAAAGTAGATTAAATGTTTAGCATTCTCAGTTTACATTTTATGTTGTGTGAGTTGTTTCTAGATAATTTTAGTTTTCAGACTGTTACTGACCATCTCCTTATGTCACTAAGATGACAGAAGCTAAGGTAATGCTGTTGAATTTTGGGTGTGGATAGAAATCTTAGACCACCTTGCATGCTATTACAGCTTTACACAGTTGTACTTTTAAGATTTGATAGGCTAGAATACACCTTCCACTTGTCTGTTTGGCTCTTATAGGCATCATGCACAGATTTTAATATATAATTTGGCTGTTTGTTGTTTTAAAGGGATTCTTTGTGTTGCAGCATGAAAAGCTTGCCATCTTAATTGGAAGAAGATGTTTTCTTTGCTAAAACATCCTCTTTATGTGGATTGCTTTATTTTAATACAAAAGTATTAAAATATAAGCATATAAAAATGAGAAGATTGTTGGGGCTTCTGCTTCTTAGGGAATGAGGCGCATGTGAAAAGCAGAGCAGATTTTTATCACTATAATAAAAATAGACTTTTCTAAACTGGCCATTCACCGTATCAGCTATTTTTGTAACATTTCTGTCTGTTTATTTTTCAGCTTTTTTAATCCAACTCAAATGAACTAAAAACAGAAGATACTTTAAAATGAAGTAATATAAAGATTGACATTGTCTCACTCTACTCCCCTCCTTGCTTCTCTGCTCATCTAGCACCTGTCTGCTCTCACCCTTCCCATGTTCTCGCCATTGCTGGTGCAAGATTTCTACAGCTTCTATCGTCTGGATCAGCCTTCTTGTTACTTAGATTTCCTCAACCATCTCTTTCTTCAAATCTCATCCTAGTCATGTTTCTCAATTGGCCTTTTGTTTTGTTTTGGTTTTTGTTTTGGGCTTGCAACTAGGTGCTTTAATTCATTACCATACCGTGTTGCTCATCAGACCTTCTGTTATTTTTTTTTACTTTACACTGTTTGATATTTAATTTTGTACTACATTTTGAGAAGTAATATTGCAGTAAAACTTAAATTGTTATAAATGCTTTCAGATCTAACTAGTCGTCGAATAATGTTTTAATCCATTCTAAAGTTTAAATTTTATTTTTTAGGAACTATAGAAACATTTTGGGAATTAAATATGACAGTTTCATCAAGTTCGTAAATTAGTGCTAGTATAATATATTGATTAGTTTTAGTTGAAGGGTGTGGGTTTTCTTTTCCTATGGGAGCATTAGCCCCAAAGTCTTTTTGAAGATTGATTGTGGGCGTGTCCTCTGCTCCTACCTACCCAAGTGAGCTCAAGGCCAGTTAAAGGACTTATGGACTGAATGTTAGGCTTGGTTAAAATATTAACATAGACGATCCATGGACTCTTTCCTGAATAAATATCTTGGACACCTAATTTTGATGTACCTAGACTTTTGTTTGTCTGAGGTGTAATATAAAGACTTCAGAATGAATAAAAGAGTTTTATGTTTGGGGTGAGAATCCATATTGGAATGTTGAATTTCTTCTTTTTTACAGAAAATACACATTGGCAAGTTGAGAGTTATCAACCTGTGAAACAGTATGCAGATTTGTGTCTTCTGTATCACATCTGCTAAAATTTTAATTTTTAATATTGTTTTTTTCTTTTGCTTAATCTAATAGCTTTGTGTTTTGCATTTCCCAAGTAATACAGTGATCAGTAATGCTCTCAGTGTTTATTAGCTTAAATCCATTTGTGATTAAAAAAAAAATAGTGCCCCCTCCCCTTCTTTCTAGTGGCTCTTAAAACCTGAATTTCCCTATTTTAATCCATGTTCTCTTTTATGAAACTATCTTTTTATCATCTCTCTGGCTTTTTGGGCTTTCTGACATGGTTTCTTTGAACCAGAGGGAAGTTCCTTTAAAGTAATAAAGTGGTTTTTCCTTAGGCTGAGGAAAAAAGCGTTTCTAGCATTGTGTGATGGGGAATTCAGCATAAAGAGTTTTTAAATCTTCTCGTTAAATGACGTTGACCCAGCTATGTTATATTTTAGACCAGATATGTACTGATGACATTTATAACCTTTGCTTGGTATAGATAGTGCTATTTAGAACAGAATCAATTTAAAATGTGAAAATTACACTTATAAATTTATATAGAAATCTTTCTATACAGATATTCAATATCTTGCAAGTAGATTTCTTTAGAGGCATTTCTGCTATGAGAATATATTATCTAATGATAAACTTCAGGTATGAAGTAAATTACTCAATTAGAACATAGTTTTAGAACCCTCCCATAGAGAATTTGTTTTCTAGAATTGTTGATGGAAAACAGTTTATTCTTTACGTTTGTATGCTGCCACATATATAGCAACCAGGACATTTAAAAAACCCTCCAAAAGAGGATTTTCTAATTATTGACAGAAATAAGATTTATTCTTTACCTTTTTTATAGTATGTTTATAGCAACCAGAGTTTTTATTAAAAAAAGAAACCAGGAAAAATTAGTCATTTTTACTGTTTTCACTGCATGTCTACATATTGAGGAAAAAGTCTAGAAGCCTGCTATTTTGGGCATGAAGACATATGTTTAGCATACCCTTCTAATTCCAGATTATTTTGTGATCGACATTTGATTTCTAATTGCCTAAAAATCGTATGCCGAATATGTTTTACTCATATAGATTCATCTTTCTTATTAACTTCTTTAAACTGTCAACCTGGTTTTGAAAAATTGCATTTCTTTTTCTTAAAACAATATGGAAACCCAAAAATAGCCTGCATGTGTTTTATTTTTAATTTCTTGTGTCTGAGAGGGGACAGGAACTGGGAGTCACAGTTTGCTTCAACAATGAAAATACACTGCATGCCAAAAAAGTTTCAAGGATAAAAATTAATACTAGGTTTTTAAACTGATTACCATATTAGAATTTTTAAAAATAACCTATATTTTTAAATCAATAAGATGTACATATAAAGTTATTTTTGTTTTTCTAGGTAGTTGGCAAAAAAGGAGAAAGCCACTAAGGTACAAAAGACACTGGAAGACTGTATTGCAATCAGATCTACAGCTCCTGGATAATTGCTTGATTCTCGCCAGAGACTGTCAATGTTTCATTCATTGCCATTACCAATAAATCATTGCTTTTGTTCAGATGGTATCACTAGTGTTTCTATTGTAATCTTGATACATGGAATTGTAAATAAAAGTCATTACTTTTGCCAAGCTTAATTTTTGTCATTCTAAATAAGAATTTTTTCTTAACATTTATTTGAAAATTGGCCAGCTACTGATTTTAGAAGAGACTTAAGTGACTGGTAACATAATGATTGAAAGCCAGTTTCTCTTTTTGAAGTGCAAAACTATTTTAGGGAGTTACGGAATGCATGCGTGCACACACACAGCAAGTGATTTTGATTAATGGACTTGGAACAGCTAACGATGTTTAAATGAGTACTGACTCGTATGTTTATCAAAGGACATTTGAATATCTGAGCTATAGAAATCAAATTATAAACTACCAGAAATAAACAGATATAATGAGATTTAACTACTCCTACCTAAAACTTAATGGGTTCATAGATTTTTTTCCTCAAGATTTTAATCTCTACTGGATGAACTTTAAAATTTAAGTCAGCCATTTTCTTTACTAATAGAAGAATGTGGAAATCAGATAGCTGGGAAGAATACAGCATAATAAGTTCATAAAACAATAGGAATTATTGTCTTTAATCAAGTATTTATTATCTGAACTACCAAAACATGTAAATATATGGAGAACATGATTTAAAGTTGAAAATGAGTTGGCCAAATGTGTATGTTTAAAAGGTCTTTCACAAAAGGCCGGTAAAAGAAAACATCTTTCTTACTTTTTTTGATCTTAAAAATATAATCTAGAAAGTATTGGTAGATTTTAATTCTGAGTATTTTTAAAATTCAGTATTTTAAAAGAGCACTTAAGACTGTAAACTTGTGATTCAGTTAACCCATTTGAGGGCCTTCTTGTCTAGGAATATAGTAGAGATACCATTTGTCTTTGAGAGACCAATGTATTTATACATGTCTGTGAAAAAATTATGCAGAAGTTTTAGTGTTGAAATTGTCACTTTCTGAAACCCAAATGTCATTAGATAATGTTTAGTTTATTTGTATGTGAGCACATTAACTGGTCTGTGGTGGTGTCTTTATCTTATGTATTTCACAGTTGTGTTGCCTTGGATCAAGTGGAGGCAGAAGGGCGAAAAATAAAAGTTTATAACACTCCTTATATAGACCATCTCAGATTAATCATGTCTGAAATTAAGGATAAGATTAATATCAAGGATTTTTTTTTTTTTATTTTACACTTTTGTACACTTAACCTTTTCGGGTAATTGTTAAAGTGCCTCATCTCGAGTATTACTGACCTCATCCTATTTATACTTGACAGTTTGGAAACCCAGTGAAAGTAATTTCATATTTGTAAAGGATTGGGCATCAGATTTATATTGTTTATGTGACTTTTCTATAACTCACTTGGTTTGCAATATACAAACATTCCATAATTATTCAAATTGTAAATAGTGAAAAATTAATGTTTATAGGTAACTGTAACATGTTTCCCTTATGGGAAGTTTTACTATTATAAATAAATATGCATAATTGACATTATTTAAAATATCAAGCTGAAATGCTGATGTTTTCTCCTGAAACAATATGTATATATGTATATATAGATATACATATATAACATTTATATATAACATTGAATTTTTAAGATGAATAAGATCATTTGAAAAAATGTAATCCTAGGGTTTTTTTTTGGTTTTGGGGGGGAGGAGGGCAGAGTCTTGTTCTCTCCCCCTGGGTAGAGTGCAGTGGTGGCATCATAGCTCACAGCAACCTCAAACTCCTGGTCTCAAGTGATCCTCCTGCTTCAGCCTCCTGAGTAGCTGGGACTACAGGCATGTGCTACCACACCCAGCTAATTTTTCTATTTTTAGCAGGGTCTCACTTTTGATCAGGCTGGTCTGGAACTCTTGAACTCAAGCAATCCTCCCGGCTGGGCCTGCCAGAGTGCTAGGATTACAGGCATGAGCCACTGCACCCAGCCAAATCCTGGTTATTTTAACTGAAGCCATCCATTAGATAGTACTTTTTAGAAAACTAGTATTAGGTTTATTGTTCGTTTTGTCATAAGTAGCCAAAAAAGAATCTTTTCCATGATTTGCATATTTCCTTGAATTTCACATCAGGATGCATATCTGATGAGAAACCACAAATACCCTATTCATAGTAGAAACAATATTGTTTACTAAACAATGGTACAAAGTCTGTCAGCTTAAGGCTGAGGGCAAGAGTAGCACAGGATACCACACTGTTGTGCCCAAGGTAGGTCTTTATAATCCATTTGAGCCCTCTTTGCCATGAAGCCCCAAATTGTCCCCAGTCTCAGTCTTGTGTTGGAGGCAGCACTTAATTTATTAGCATTTAAACATGTCTGCCATCCTCGTCTCAGTGTTTGAGGTTACGTATAATGTGTTTTGCAGTGTTCATAAGTATACCGTTAATGTATATTTCGCCTTAACATTTTGTTTACGGCTGCCATTAATACAAGGTCTGTCCGGAAAGTCTCCAGCCATGTAATGTGAAAAACAGACATTTATTGAAGAAGATACAAGAAGCGTACACAGGACAATGACACCTTAGTCCCCTTCAAAGTAGGCACCTTGGGACCTCACACAATTCTCCTTCACACATAGTCTTTTAAGCCGTACATGTTCACCATTCTCAGGTTTTGTGTTTGTTGCAGGCCTTCCAGAACATGGATCATTTTCAACAGATTCTCAACCGTCTTCGAAGCATTTGTGCCACGCTTTTATTTGCTCTGCACTCATTGCATCGTCCCCGAAAGCCTTCTGAATCATCCAGATAGTTTCCGCGGAGGAATGTTCATGCTTAAAATTTAATGCAGATTCATCGCTCTTCTTGTATTCAAAATGCTTAGTCATTTTGAATACAGTGCCCACACAACGGCATGCTCACTCAACGGCATCTAGCACCCCGCTGGCTAGTACGGTGAAGTCATTGTTCACGCATGCGCATCCTCGTCCACTGTCCTTGGCCGCCAGGTTACGTCGATGTCGGGCAAACCATTTTCCTTATATTGACAACCGCTGGACACTTTCCGACAGACCTCGTATATCTGATATGGGGGGCTTTTTTTTTTTAACCTAAAACAGTTCAGACCTTCCCTTGTCCCTCTTGACGTCTAAAACCTTTACTCCTGTAATAAGAATAAAATATTGGAGTTGAGTAAATTAGTTACACCCTCTTCTTTGTAAACTTTAAAAAATGAAAGAAATTTAGGGCTTATTCATGTTTGTATTGCTATTTATATAGTTAATTTGGTAGGTTAATTTTTGTGTAGGTATATTTCTCTTCTGGAATTGATCATTTCTGATCTTAGATACTTTATTTTTTTTTAAGAAAAGTAACTTAGAAATCCATTCGCTGAACTGCTAAAGAAAAACCTTAATGGAATATTGTGTTCATTGAGCTTCAACACTTACTTCACTGTTAGAGATGTTGTGCATTTTACAAAGTTTTCCAAACATAGTGTGTATGCTTTATAATATAGCAAGTTTGGTAGATAAATACATTTTAAAATATTGACTGTTTATATGCCCAGCACTATTAAGTGGACAATGGAGATTTTTATAGGCTAATAAGATCATTTGCAAACTTTGTGGCCCATGCAAAATTATTAATTGGAGAATGTGTAACTAGATAACTTTATAACATAACTAGATACCTTTAGAATTTGGATAGAATACTACAATTGTGCACAGCTTGGAATAATATTAAAATCTTAGGATACGTAACCTTAAAACCTCTAGAGTATTTCCCCTTGCTATGCTTCTCTTGGGAAGAGGAATTTTATGTAGAAATTAATTCTGATAAGTTGAACAGGCCAAAATTAGTTGTGAAAACAATATTGACTCATTATGCTGTTTAGGAGCAAGATCTCTGAAGTGTGAATCCCTGCTTCTCCACTTGTTAGCTGTGTCATCTCAAACAAGTAATATCCTCTGGAGCTTGAATTTCCTTGTGTGTAAAAATAGGAACATCTATCTCTTAGACTTGTTCTGAAGATCAAATGTGCCTTATTTTGTATCTGGAACAAGGATAAGTAGTTATCTTCTGTACCCTGCTCTCTCATCTCACTGCCACTGCTTTTTAGACCATCATTTCTTGCTCAGTGTACTGTAGTAGCCTAATTGTCTCCTGGCTTCTGTTCTGCCCTCTCATGTATCCTCCACGTGGCTGCTAGTTATCTTTCCTGTATGAGATCTTCATAACATAATCCCTGCCTCTCCAGCCTCCCCCTGCTCATTTCCTCCACATGCTGCACTGTATTAGCGATGACTAGAATATACCCTTATATCTTATGCCTTCTTCTGACCTAACTTGTCCATCTCACAAATTCCTACTTATCTACAAGGCTCAGTCCAAGCAAAACTGACAGAGGGAACACTCATAACATTGTGTATGTCTCCTCGGCTGCCGTAACACCATGTGGTTATTTCATGCTGATATTTTATCAAACTGCTTGTAATTATTTGTAGCCTTATTTGCCCTACTAGATTGTGAGCTCTAATACGTGGATTTTGTCTCTAGTACCAAACCAGTTTCTTTGATTTCTGTCATCAGCAAATATAATGTTGAACAAATTCTCAGGATCCAAGAGGAGATGTTTGAGGTGAGTCTGTGAGATTAAGAATTTATAGTTCAGCAAGGTAAGGTAGAGAATTTAGCTGACGTAATGGAACAGTGCATGGTGTATTCATAGAATGACCGGAATTAAATATAAGAGATTTCCTAGTGAGGCAAGGGAGGAGTTGAAGCTCCTCTTGCCATCTGAAAGATCAGAATTTATTTATCCTTAATTTATGGGAGGACGCAGTATGGTAGAGGAGTCCCTAATGACTCGTACATTTCTCACTTTTACAATTGGATGGAGAAATGGTTCTTAGGAGAAGCAGCAAGTTCAGAGGGGAAGATGAATATGGTTTTGGATACATTGCCCTGAGCAATGTATCTTAAATGTGGTTTTAGCATTCAGGTGGCGATGTCTAGCAGGTACACAGGCAGGAATAATTTTAGAGCTTAGGGCTAGAAACGGGGAACTAGGAGTTATTTAGATGAAAGCTGAAATAGGTGTATGGATGGGAACTTACAGAGGGAATATGAAAGGGGAGAATGAAACTAGGGAACCAAGGCTAGGGAATATTAAGAAATATTAAGGAATTGTCAGAAGAGGAGCCTGGAAAGCAGCGTAGTAAATAGGAAATTGGGGAAAAACAGGAGGTAGTGATGAAGTAGTGTAAATGAATTCAAGAGGGAGTAGTCATCATCAAATGTGATAGAAATATTGAAATTGAGATTAGCTGGGATATCCAATTGTCAGTCCAGGAAATTATGGAAACAATCCAGTGCTTAATTATAAGAATCATTGATTACATTAATCTTTTGGTTGAAGGAAGCAGCAGCAAACAGAATAATTCTGAAACCCTTCAGGCAAAGAAATTTAGAACCTTTATAGTCCACCATTGAACACAGTTTCACATGACAATTAGCAAGGCATGGAGATTGACAGCAACATACCATGAGAGAGAATATGAAGCACTGCTTTGAAGTCATCATTAAAGGCTTTAGTCTTATAATCAAATGCTTTTTCTCCTGTATTTTGTTTGTAATTATAAATTTTATCCTGTCATTCTAGAACATTTTTTCATGGCTGCTTTTGTTCTCTTAAAAGTTTCTAATTTCACAAAGATGATTCTTCTGTCAGAGTCCTGAGTGGACCATTTAGGTTCTGTAATGATAAGGATTCTAATTTTATTGGTCAGTATCAAGTGCATAAATTGTTAATACTTGCTCTGTTGGGTTTTCCAGTAATAAGGAACTCCTTCATTAGATCTCTGTAATCTCCCTGTGACCAAGGATAGTAGAAATAGTGGCACAGTTTCATTTCCTTGTCCACATAATTCTCTCAGAGGGGTTGACACATTGACAGCATGAGGGATGCTGTTGCATGTGTTTATCCTTAACTGCAGGTGACCTTAAAGTTTAAAAATGAGTATCTAATTCAAAACTGAAAATGGCAGAAAGCCCGGAAGTAAATGCATAGGTCAACTGGAACCACTGGGATAGGCTTGTAAAGAAGTGAATAGGTGTTCATTAAAAATGTCACCTCATCTGATTTTTATTTGAATCTAGCAATTTTAATGGGAAGATACTTGTGTATTTACAATTTTTGTTTGAGTTTTTACCTTTTAAAAAATTTTTCCTGGAATTTAAAAATTCCTAACCCTTATTTTATATAATTGCTTCATTGCTTCCTCTTATCAACCAAAATATAAAATCCACTGAACTTGGAAAATGTTAAAAATGTTGGCTCAATGTACTTGCTTTTCAGAATTCCCTAGGGCAATTTAAAATTTTTTTGTTGTTTTTTTTTTTGAGATGGGGTCTTGCTGTGTTGCCCAGGCTGGAGTGCAGTGATGTCATCATAGCTCACTGAGACCTCAAACTCCTGGGCTCAAGGGATCCTCCTGCCTCAGCCTCCTGAGTAGCTCTGAGTCTATAGGTATGTGCCACCAAGCCTGGCTTATTTTTCTGTTTTTTGTAGAGATAGGGTCTCACTATGTTGCCCTTGCTGGTCTTGAACTCGTGGCCTCAATGATCCTCCTTCCTCGGCCTCCCAAAGTGCTAGGATTACAGGCCTGAGCCACCATGCCTGGCCCAATTGTTAACAGGATTCTCTTTAATATATGTATGTCACTTAAGGAATTAGCCTTTTCGTGGACATAGCTTTGTTGTAAAGAATTCTGGCTGGTGACTTCTTTGATGGAATGGGATAAGCTCCTTTATATGATTTAGTACTCATTCTCTATAGCAATTGTTCTCATGCAGAACAATATCTCAGATGTGTGTAGATAAAAACAATATTAATTAGTATGGTATAAGTGCAAAGTTATTTAAACTGTATACATACACAACTTTAAAAGAGTAGAAATCCAGACCTTTCATGATAAGACACTCAATAAATGAAGAAAAGAACTTCCTCGACATGATAAAAAGCATTTACTGAAACCCCAGAGCTAATATCATACTTAACGGTGAAAGGCTTGGTACTCCCCAATAAGATCAGGATAAAGACAAGGATATCTGCTGTCACTGCTTCTATTCAACATTGTATTGGATGTTCTAGTTAGGTTAATAAGTCAAGAGAAAGAAATAAAAGGCATCCAGGTTGGAAAAAAAGGAATAAAACTATTGTGGAAGACATAATCTTCTATGTAGAAAATCCTAAAGGAATTCACTAAAAATTGTTAGAACTAATAACAAGGAAAAAAGATCAATATACAAAAAACCAATTGTATTTCTATACACTCACAATGAACAATCAGAAAATGAAATTAAGGACACAATTCACAATAGCATCAAAAGAATAAACTACTCAGGAATAAATTTAAGGAAAGAAGTGTAAAACTTACATTCTGAAAATTACAAAACATTAAAGATGTAAATAAATGAAAAAAGTCATATATTCATGAATCAGAAGACTTAACATTGTTAACATGGCAATCCTCCCCAAACTGATCTACAGATTCAGTGCAATCCCTATCAAAATTCCAGCTGGCTTCTTTGTAGAAATTGACAAGCTGATTCTAAACATGTATGAAATTTCAAAGAATCCAGAATATCCAAAGCAATCCTGAAAAGGAAGAACAAAGGAGGCAGACTCACAGTCCTTGATTTCAAAACTCACCACAAAGTAACAGCAATCAAGACAGTGTGATCGGATAAGACTTTTATAAGAAAACATAGAGGTAAAGTTTCATGACCTTGGATTTGGCAAAGGAATATTAGATACGACCAAAAGCATGAGAAAACAAAGTAGGTAAGTTGAAATTTCGTAAAAATTGAAACCGTTTGAGCTTCAAGGGACACCATCAAGAAAGTGAAAAGACAACTCACAGAATGAGAGAAAATATGTGCAAATCATATCTCTGTTAAGGGACTGGTATCTAGAATATTTAAAGAACTCTTACGACTCAGTAAAGACAACCCAGTTTTAAAAATGGGCAAAGGATCTGAATTGAAAATATGCTAGACAGCATTAGTCATCAGAAAAATGCAAATCAAAACCACATGAGATATACTTCATATCCACAGGATAGCTGGAATCAAAAAGTCACATAACAGCAAGTGTTGACAAGGATTTGGAGATGTCGGAACCCTCCTACACTGCTCATAGGAATGTAAAATGGTGCAGCCACTTTGGAAGACAGTCTGACAGTTCCTTAAATGGTGAAACATAGAGTTACAATATAGCCCAGCAATTCCATTTCTAGTTATATGCCCAAGAGAAATAAAAATGTGTCCACACAAAAACTTATACCTGAATGTTTATAGCAGTATTATTCATAATAGCCAAAAGGTGGAAACAACCCAAATGTTCATCAACGGACAAATGAATAAACAAAATGTGTTACATACATACAATGAAATATTATTCAGCCATAAAAAGAAATGAAGTACTGATACACACAACAACATGGATGAACCATGAAAACATTACGCTAAGCAAGCCACAAAAGACCACATGCTATATGATTCCATTGATGCCAAAGTCCAGAATGTGAAAATTTATTTGAATACAAAATAAATTATTAGTTGCTTAGGACTGCAGGGGAGTGGGTGCAGGATAAAGGATGATAGCTAAAAGGTATAGGGTTTCTTTTTGAGGTGGTAAAAATGTTTTAAAATTTACTGTGGTGATCATTGCACATATCTGTGAATATACTAAATACTATTGAACTGTATAATTTAAATGGGTGAACTGTAGACTATGTGAATTATATCTGAGTAACACTATTAAAAATAAAAACTATACAAATATATGATATGAATAATGTAATAGTCAACTAGAGAGAGAAATAATACATCTTAATGTAATAGGCAGTGAGGAGACAGTTTGCAGTGTTATCTGAGTTAAAAACCAAAAACTGGTTTACAAATGTTCACTTGTACGCTCAATTAAAAATTTTACATACTTAAGAGTTTTTAAAATAAGGCAAATGTAAGAAATTTTAAATCTTTATTTAATCTTTGTTCAATGAACATTACATGAATGAATGACCAACTACTTGAGTTTACTTCTGTGATCTCACACACACACACACACACACATACACACGCACACACACACCCCACAGGGATAAAAAGCATCTATACACCAAAATCGGAAATTCCACTGTGTTTAATTTGCTCTACTATTGTATGACTCTAATTTTTCATTAAAAAATTTCAGTTAAATGAAAATCTTTTAATTTTATATAGATTCTGTAAAGAATATTTTAGCTAAAGAAAGGAGTTTAGGGTGTTTTCTGGCTTTTTTCCCCCGGTCTTTTCAAGGACTACTAAGCTAGCTTGTTACCAGTTAACATTACAGTATTTTGTTCTTTATATTTTGGCTCAAAGACTCTGAAGCCACTTAAAGTTGTCATCTATTTTAAGATGCAATTTCTCCCCCTCTTTTAATATCTTTAAAATTGGGATACATCTTTCAATTTTTTGTGGCCACAGTTGAATCAACAGAGTTGTTTCTTTAGCTATTCGTAAAACAGGCTTCTTGTAGTCTACAGAATCTCAGAATCAATGAAATATGGGAGATTCCTTCCCCTCTTTGCTTTTAAAGGGTTTTAAAGGGGAGAAAGGTGTTATATTAGAGAAAAAATGATTAGTTTAAACACAGGGTAATTTCTAATTCACTTGTATTTTTAGAAGTGCTCACATACGTAGAACATATTCATGAAATATCAGTGTTTATATTAATAATTCTCAACAAAACTTTTACATGCCAAATGAATATTTTAATCTTCCTTTGGAGAATACATTTACAGATAGAAAATTATCTTAATACTTAGGGTGTTTTTGTTTTTGGATTTCTTTTTTTTTTTTTTTGAGACAGAGTCTTGCTCTGTTGCCTGGGCTAAAGTGCAGTGGTGTCAGCCTAGCTCACTGCAACTTCAAACTGCTGGGCTCAAGGGATCTTCTTGCCTCAGCCTAATGAGTAGCTGGGACTACAAGAGTGCGCCACCATGCCCAACTAATTTTTTGTTTTTTGTAGAGACCGGACCTCGGTATTGCCCAGGCTAATACTTAACTTTCCAAAAACTTCAACTTAATGCAGAGTCACCATTCCCCCTATAAGCTGGTGTTATCTATAAAATTATAAAGATTAGCTCCTGAGTACTGAAAAAAAATGATCTCAGTCCTTTGAGTGAACTACCAACTAATAAATGTATAAGGAATGATGGAATTAGAAAATCATTAACAGATGCTAAGCCTAGTGAGTGAAAGTTTGGTGAAAACCAGGATATTTATACAACTCAAAAGATATCTCCACAAATAACTTATTAATTTCACAGGTAATATAGGCAGACTGCACCTTAACCAAGTAAAAGTAACTCTTTTTTCTCTTAATCTCTCTGACTAATCTAACTGCTTAGTTGATCTTCATTCATTATTGGTAATCACCTACTAATTCTACTTTGAAAGCCAAAAATAATACCTTGATATCACTAAACTGTGGAATTCAAAACATCATACTCTTTGGGGTTAAAAAGTAAAGAAACAAAAGTCAACAAAAAAGGAGGGGTGTTTATATAGGCAATTATTACTACTTTTTTCTTACTACAATTAGGAAAAGCACATGGCTTTGACAGATGTTGAAGCACCAATGGCTTAAAATACTACATTTTTTCATGCCAAATTGTGAGAAAGATTGCTGATTCTCCTAAGAATGAGAGTCTTATATCTGCATGCTTAAATAACAGAGCCGAAGTAGTTCAAACCCCTGCTGCCCTTTTTCTAGGATTTTGGGCACCAAATTATACAAAAAAATTGAATGATTTCAAGGCAGAGCTTCAGGAATGAGAATTTGTTGACTAAATCTTTGCTCAAAGGGAGAAAAGGCAGAAAAAATGAGTCTGAGGATCTGAGCTACAGACTCATGATTTAATGCAGTTTTTTACATGATATTTTGGAAGATTACTGTAAGAATTCATTACAAATAATATTTTTTACAATTACAAATCATAACATGTGCATGATACAAATCAACAACTAAGTCCCTTGAACATAGGTCTAAATTTGTTTTCAATCTAATGGCATAAATAAAATTATCAGTCTTGAGCTTTATCACAACAGATTCTAAATTGCTATATAACTTAAAATGAAGTGATTGAATACTTTCTAAAAAGTTTTTTTTTTTCCCCTGGGCTGAATGCAGTGGCTCACATCTGCAATCCCAGCACTTTGTCAGGCTTGTGGGAGGATCCTTTGGGAGGATTGCTTGAGGCCAGGAACTGGAGACCAGCCTGGACAACACAGCAAGACCCTGCCTCTACAAAAAATTTAAAAATCAGCCGAGTGTTGTGGTGCGCGCTTATAGTCCCAGCTACTCAGAAGTCTGAGGCAAGAGGATCACTTCAGCCCAGGAGTTGGAGGCTGCAGTGAGCTATGATTATGCCATTACATCCTGTCTCAAAAAAAAGAAAAACGTTTTTTTTCATTAGATAAATGCTTTATCTGTAGCCTCTGGTCTTTGGTCAACTTTCGAAACCAGCACTGAAGCTAGACAGACAGACAGACACACACATACACACACACGCACACACACACACACACCCTTAACAAAAAAAGGTAAGAGTGATGATAGTTTTTATATGAAATAAATATATGTGGGGCTGATAATTTTCTGCCTGGCAGAGATTGTTGCTTTAATGAACTCTGGTCTTGGGATCTAGGCTTGGATTGCTACGAACATGTCCAATGTTCTGTTGTTGTTCTCTGGCTGCCTGAAACTGGCCACACCTTCAAAATAAGTTGTGTGTTAACTTCTTAAAGGTAAGTCCTTTTCTAATTTTTTATAAGCTTTCCCTGAATATTAGAATGATACAATTAAAAATAATTTTTGAGATAAACCAGAACTGTCACTATGCTCACTGAACTATCCTCATACACCTTCTAGTATATTTTTGTTGATTTTTAATTTAATTCCATTTCTGTAAGAGAATATATGCTAAGAGTTCAATCTTTTGGAAATTTCTGAGACTTGTGTTATGTCCCAGCATAATAGCCTATCTTGATGAATGTTCCATGTGCACTTCAAAAGAATGTATATGCTATATTTGTTGAGTTTATTGTGTTCGTAAATATCAGTGAGATCAAGTGGGATCAAGGTGGTTGATGATCTTGCTCAGATGATCTACCCCCTGACTTTATTGCTTGTTATTCTTTCAAATTGTGAGAGTAGTGTTCTAACTCCAACTATGATTGCATAATACATTTGGCTTAATCACATATGCCTTATGTCTTTCTGATAAATTGATCCTTTAATCATAAATGTCTTTTTATGTCTATGGTAATACTCAGTATCTTGAAGTTTATTTTGTTGGAAGTTAATTTGGGATTTTTTTTTTTTAAGAGACAGGGTCTCTCTGTGCTTCTGCCTCAGCTTCTGGAGTAGCTGGGACTACAGGTGTGCACCAGCGTGCCTGGCTTTCCATTTTTTTACTTTCAATATATCTGTATCTTTGTATTTACAATATTTCTCTTGTGGAAAGCATTTAGATGGGTCTTTTTTTTTTTAACCCAGTGTGACAATCTCTGCTTTTTAATGGGAATTATTCTATTTACATTTAGAGTAATTATTGATAGAATTTATTTATGCCTATCATTTTGCTATTTGTTTTCTAGTTGTCCCATCTGTGTTTAGTTTTTCTGTTCTTTTCTACTTGTGTCCTTAAGTGTTTATCAAAAATTTTCATAATTCCATATAAATTTCTCTTTTTTTAGTGGTTGCTCTATGGAATGCATTATGTATCTTTAATATATCACTTAGATTTAGCATATTATGCTACTTTACATAAAATATAGGAAACTTGCAACATTACAGTTGTATTTAGCCTCCATAATTTGTGTTAATGTTGTCACATTATATTATAATTTACATGTTATAAACCCCACAATATGGTATTATAATTTTTACTTATTATCTTTTAGCAGTCGTGAAAAATTATTTGCCCATTTTCTGTTCCATTTTCTCTCTCCTTTTCTTCTTGAATTCCAATTATATGCATTCCTGTGTTTTTCTCTGTGTCTTACTGTTCCTTCTGTATTTTCTATCCTTTTATTTTTTGCATTGCAGTCTATATGTTTTCTATTGACACATCTTTCAGTTCTCTTTTCCTTTCTGCCGGTGTTCTTATCTTCTGTTAAACATATCTATAAAGTTCTTAATTTCAATATTTACATTTTTTGTCGCTAGAATTTTTATTGTATTCTTTTCAATAGATTCCAGTTCTCTGATAACATTCTCCATATTTTTATAAAATTAAAAAAATCTCCATGTGCATTTCAACATAGCAATCGTACTTATTTTAAAGTCCTTTTCTGCTAACTCCAGTATCTGAATCACATGTAGGTTTGTTTCTATTGCCTATTTTTCTTCTTTAGGATTTTGGCCATTTGGTCCTATCTCTTGGTATACCTGATATAGTTTATTAATACTTATTTAATATCTAGTGCACGCCAGACATTGTGTATGAAAAGTTGTGAAGGCTCTGGGCAATATAATCTTCCTACAGAGTGGGTTTACACTGCCTGTGAGGTAGACGATGGGGCAGATTACCTTACGTGGAGTCCAGGCAGCCTAATGCATGTACTGAGGCCCCTTCCCTGGAAGACTGAACTTCAGTTCTTCTCTCCTTGACACTCTGAGACTGATGACCACTCTGCTTTTCAGAGTTTTCTTCATTTCCTACCTCTTGTCTGACATAGCTTCGTAATTTGGCAAATGTCTTGAGGGAAAAAACCAGCCATGTGTCACAATTTGTTCCCTGCCTCTCTCTTCTCCCAGGGATCCTGGATCCTCAAGTCTCCAATTTTTGTCTGTCTAGTTCTGGGAGATGGCCGAAAGCGCTCTGGTTTCTTTGCTTCCCAGTAGTGGCCATTTGCCTGGAACCTTTGTCTAGCTCTCAGCCTTATGCAGTGAGAGAAAATGTGTCTGCGGAATGTTGACTCACCTTTCAACAGTTCCCTCTGTGAACTTAGCTCCTCCAGTCTTGGTGGCCTCAAGAGCTCTCCAAGTGGGTACCATCACATTTTATCTAGTTTTCTAATTATCTGCATGGGAGTATTGGCTTGCCAGAAATTGCTTTTTCATAGCTCTATAAAGCAGCCTGAATATAGCTGTTACAGAGTTTGTGTGTGAAGATTCAATTACCTGGAGTCCTTGTGAGTCTGTTTCTATGGATTGTTGTTTCTTTTCATTTTTATTCATGTTTTTGTCCTTTTTAATGGTCTTTTAAATAACTACTTGGGTATAATTTACACCATTAACTAATTAAAATTAATATAGAATTTGATATGTTTTAGACTCTCTGTATGTCTTGTGAAACCATGATGACAATGAGGAGAGCGAGCTATCCATCACACCCAGTATTTCCCGGTGCCCAACAGAATCCTTGCTACTCTCCCTCTCAGCTACCCACTGATCAGCTTTCTGTCACTATGGAGTAGTTTTCAGTTTTTAGAATTTTATATAAATGAAATTATACAGTATGAACTCCTTTTTTCTGACATCTTTTATTCAACCTAATTATTTTTAGATTCATCCATCCATGTTGTTGCATGCATTAATAGTTTATTCTTTTTTGTTTTCTACTTCTTGTAGTGGAGACTTGCCTCATTAATTTAAATGTATTCTTTTAGACTATATATTTACCTTTAGGAACTGATTAAACTACATCATGCAAGGTGTGTTCTTATTTACACCAAATGTTTTCTAATTTTTTCTTTGTCTCATTAGCTATTTAGAAGTATATCTATTAACACAGTTGACTGCCACAATAGAAAAAAGATTTTTCCTTGGGGCCATTGGCAAATGACCTCAGGGCAAATTGGCTTATTGGATTTGGGCTATCCTGTTTGATGCTTGCAAAAAGATTTAAAAAAATTTTTTTTTTGAGACAGAGTCTCACTGTGTTGCCCGGGCTAGAGTGCCGTGGCATCAGCCTAGCTCACAGCAACCTCAAACTCCTGGGCTCAAGCGATCCTTCTGCCTCAGCCTCCCAAGTAGCTGGGACTACAGGCATGCGCCACCATGCCCGGCTAATTTTTTCTATATATTTTAGTTGTCCGAGTAGAGATGGGGTCTCGCTCTTGCTCAGGCTGGTTTCGAACTGCTGAGCTCAAACAATCCACCCGCCTCGGCCTCCCAGAGAGCTAGGATTACAGGCGTGAGCCACCGCGCCCGGCCAGATTTTTAAAATTTTGTCTAGCATTTTTAGTTGTCACCAGTGGATAGTTAATCTGAATTACTGCCATTACAGGAAGTAGAAGTCTCCAATAAAGGTGATTTTGTGTATAGACAGTGCCTAAGACTGTTTAGTTCATAGTAAAAAACAATTGTGACTCTAAAGCCAAGTCCCTATATTTTATCCCCTATATATTTTAACCATCACTTAGATCGATAAAAATGTATGTTCATGAAAAATAAGGTTTTAAAATATAAAGGAAAATATAAATGTTCTGATAAGAAAGATAGATATTGCTTAGTGATAGAAGAGATTAGGATAGGAGAAATTTTCCAAGATACTTTAAAAAACCTCCAGCTTTACTGAGATATAATTCACACACCATATAATTCACCCGTTTGAATTGTACACTTCGATGATCTTTAGCATTGTCACAGAGCTGTGCAGGCATCATCATGGTCAATTTTAGAACATTTCCATCACCTCGAAAAGAAAACCGAGCCCTTTAGCTATTAACCTCCTGTCCCTCCATTACCCCCAATCCTGCAAAATCACTAATTTACTTTCTGCCTGTAAGATTTCCCTAACTGGACATATATAAATGGAATCATATGATATGCAGGGTTTGTGACTGGCTTCTTTCACTTAGCGTGTTTTCAAGGTGCACCCGTTTTGTTGCATTTATCAGTACGTCACTCCTTTGTATGGCTGAAAAATGCTCTAGTGTATGGATATGCTACATTTTATTTATTAATTCATCAGCTGATGGCCAGTTGGATTGTTTCCATCTTTGGCTATCATGAATAATGCTGTTATTAATGTAAACATTCAGGTACAAGTTTCTGTGAGGACATATATTTTTATATGGATATAGACCTAGGAGTGGAATTACTGGTCTATGATAATTCCATGTTTAAACATTTGAGGAACTGCTAGACTGTTTTCCTATGTGGCTGCAACATTTTACATTCCCACCAGCAGTGAATGAGGGTTTCAGTTTCTCCACATCCTCTCCAACACTTGTTGTTATATGACTTTTTAATTCTAGCTATGTTAGTTGGTGTGAAGTGATATCACTTTATGGTTTTGATTTGCATTTTTTGATGACTAATGCTGTCAAGCATCTTTTCACGTGCTTATTAGCCATTTGTATATCTTTCTTGAATAAATATCTATTCAAATCCTTTGCCTGTTTTAAAAATTGTATTTGTTTTTTCGTTTTTGAGTTGTAAGAATTCTTTATATATTTTGGATATAATCCCTTATCCCTTGTTTCTTTTCCTTTTATTCATGTTTTTGTCCTTTTTAATGGTCTTTTAAATAACTACTTGGGTATAATTTACACCATTAACTAATTAAAATTAATATAGAATTTGATATGTTTTAGACTCTCTGTATGTCTTGTGAAACCATGATGACAATGAGGAGAGCGAGCTATCCATCACACCCAGTATTTCCCGGTGCCCAACAGAATCCTTGCTACTCTCCCTCTCAGCTACCCACTGATCAGCTTTCTGTCACTATGGAGTAGTTTTCAGTTTTTAGAATTTTATATAAATGAAATTATACAGTATGAACTCCTTTTTTCTGACATCTTTTATTCAACCTAATTATTTTTAGATTCATCCATCCATGTTGTTGCATGCATTAATAGTTTATTCTTTTTTGTTTTCTACTTCTTGTAGTGGAGACTTGCCTCATTAATTTAAATGTATTCTTTTAGACTATATATTTACCTTTAGGAACTGATTAAACTACATCATGCAAGGTGTGTTCTTATTTACACCAAATGTTTTCTAATTTTTTCTTTGTCTCATTAGCTATTTAGAAGTATATCTATTAACACAGTTGACTGCCACAATAGAAAAAAGATTTTTCCTTGGGGCCATTGGCAAATGACCTCAGGGCAAATTGGCTTATTGGATTTGGGCTATCCTGTTTGATGCTTGCAAAAAGATTTAAAAAAATTTTTTTTTTGAGACAGAGTCTCACTGTGTTGCCCGGGCTAGAGTGCCGTGGCATCAGCCTAGCTCACAGCAACCTCAAACTCCTGGGCTCAAG
>NW_012149396.1:5838451-5866473 GCF_000956105.1 Propithecus coquereli | reverse complement strand
CCTAATTGATCATCCTATTCCATGTATCATCTTTATCATTCATTTCACTTACACATACGCATACATAAGTTTGTGCATATATATAATTACATATATTGTTGGTATTATTATTTTGAGCAAACTGTTAGATCAATTAATAATAAAAAAAAGTTTTATTTTACTTTCACTTATTCCTTCTCTAATCTTTCTTTATATTCAAACTTCTAACCTATATCAATTTCTTTTAATCTGAGGAACTTCTTTTAACATTTCTTGAAAGGCAGGTCTACTGGCAACAAATTCCCTCAGATTTTGTTCGTCTGAGAAAGCCTTCATTTATCCTTCACTTTTGAAGGATAATTTCACAGGGTATAGAATTTTAGGTGGATGTTTTTTTTTTCCTCTCTCAACACTTCAAACATTCCACTTCACTGTCTTTGTGCTTGCATGGTTTCTGAAGAGCAGTCAAATGTAATTCTTATCTTTGCTCTTCTCTAGGTGAGGTATGTTTTTCCCCTCTGATTTCTTTCAAGATATTTTTATCTTTGATTTTCTGATGCTTGAATATATTATGCTAAATGTACTTTTGGGGGCATTTATCCTGCCAAATCCATCCCAATTCTCTGAGCCTCACAGCAAGGAGATGGCAACTTCTTTTAGGTAAAATTATTTATAATTCTTAAAATTAGAATACAGTTCTTACTGAGTAGTACAGGTAGTTTTCAAAGAGTGTGAGTATACAGAGAAAAGTAATTTCCTTATCTCCCTATCACTGCCCCCATCCCCTGGTCTCCAGGTCTGTCCCGCAGGGAACCACTACTTCCTGTTTCTCATGATCCTTCTGGAGATTATTGTCTACCTACTTGTTTATAATGTCTTTTAGGGTATGTTCTGTTTCTTCTTTATAGCACTATATATATATATATATGTATGGGTGTGTGTATATAGAGATAGATATATAAAATTCTCCATTTGCTTTGAGTTTTTTTGACTTTAAATATACATTTATCCATTTGTTTAAAATATATATTAAATTCAACAACATAATCTATATTTACATTTATTTGTATATATTCATTTAATATATATTTAAATTCAACAAAAACCCAAAACGAATCAATAAAGCCCCCTTGATTCTGAGGTAGCGATTAGATGTATCTTTTCTTGACTCCTTTCCTGTTTACCAGAACCAAGTGAGCAAACTCGGTTGGAATTCTGCCTCCGTTGCGAGGGTGACGATGTATTTTCGTTTTACAGGGGCACTGTAGGTAGACAGCCGCAGTGCTGATACCGAACGCGGCTGGCGTCAGAGCCTCGCTCTGCCAGTGTGTCGCGCTGGCACGACCCGTCCCACATGCCTGGGAAGCTCGTGCTGAGCAGGGATTAGGATGCCAGCATCTGATGCACAGGGTTGCTTCCTGCTCCCCCTTGGAGTCCTGACAAGAAATGACCTTGTTCAACCCCGCTGAGCTTCCTAGATTTACTGGGCTTATAGCAACACATGGGAAGGAGATTATGTTTATTTTTAAAACATTAAAAAAAAAAAAAGCAACCTTCCTAAGGCCTTTGTGGTGTCTGTGTGCAACAACACAAACACACACACACATGCAATGTATGTATAATCACTTCTAATTAACTTCAGCTCTTCCTGCAAAACTAAGTGTGAAGTCTTAAAGACTTGTCAGCTTCTCTGCCTGTGAAATTTATCTACTTCTAATTGTGAATAACAATATATTCAAGGTTAACTATAAATGACTCAGATTTCACGGGAATCGAAAGTTTTAAAACCACATTTGAAGATGAATACATTTATGCAAAACGCTTTTGTAGTATGCTTCCAGATCAAAATATAGTTATTTATGCTTATCCAAAATGTTATTTTTTTTCTAAAGGCCGGTGGTGTTTCTTTCTGACATCTGTGAAAAAATAGATGTGATTGATTTCAAAATCAGCCCAGATTTAAAGGATATAAAGCAACAAAGACACCTAAAATAAAGAGGAGTATATCATTATAATGGGTTGAAAAATGAATTCAATTTACAATTTTACAAAATAAAATATTCAAACAGCAAATATCAAATAGGATTAAGATTTTTTTTCTCCACCTTCAATAGTTTTTAGTGCGCTGGAAACTCTTCCAGAATTCACCACTAGATGTCATGAAGAGCCCAGTTAAATACAGTAGGCAGTCTTGCATATAGTCTAGCACAGAAACTTTCAAAGTTTTTCCTGATTTTGTAGTTAATTTGGATAGGAAGCTATTTCCTTTGGGGTTTTGTGTCAAAATATTCATTATGGACCAATTTTAAGTACTATATTAGAAACTCTTAGAAAATGTGATCAGTCATTAAATGCTGGGAATTAAACCTGTTACACGTTGAGAGTGTCTACAGAGAGAATATATATGCTGAGTGCAGTGTCAGAATTGTGCTAAAGTCTGCTCTGCAAACTTTATCTTAGGATACCCCAGCTTTCCTTTCCTTTTGAAGTAGGCATGGGATTGTCAAATATGCAATCACTTGATAGGATTTTTCGCACCACTAGACCAGTGAAAGGAACAATAAAGCAGATGACTTTGATGATCGGGTGAGAACGTTTGAATTTAGACTTTGAGATCCATTAATCAAAGTAATTGTGGGAGACTAGAAGTGATAGATTGACGTTTAGAGGGATAGAATTTGATTTCATTAAATCAAAAAGAACTTCCTAAAAATAAAACAGTCCATTATTTAACACAGTGCTTTATGAAGCGCCAGAGTCCTTGTTAACTGGAAGGGTTCAAACACCAAGAGTGGCCCTCAGTGGGGGAGATATCCTACCAGAGAGTCTCCATGTGAGGTAGAAACTTGGACTAAGCCACCTCCAAGATTCTCAGCTCCGTGATTCTACACTCTGATGACGATCATATAACAACCAAGAAGGCAGCAAGAGTTGAGAATGTGTGCTTAGGTAAATGCGAATGAAACATTTGAGTTTACTTAAACCAAGGAAGATAAGGTTCTTAAAGAAGCCACACAGGGGAATTGTGGTGGTTGTGCTGTTTTGTGGGACTCTGCCTGGGAAAAACTGGTAAGAAGGGACCATCTGGCTTTGTGCTTCTAGACTCTGGCTCCCCGATGCTCCCCATTCCAGGGACACAGCTCTTCACTCCCAAGGGCACGTGTTCTGCTTGGCCCGCCTCTTCTAATCAAAAGTTGATCTCAACTTAATCCTTAAAAAGTAAATCTGGGAGCAACTTAGGTGACAATCTTCCCAGTGTGTTGCATTTTATTAGGGAACAAAGCCGTGAGGCTAAACTAAAGGAATGAAACTGAGGCTGGGAATGGAAGGTCTCAGCTGGCCTGGAGGCGAGGACGTGGGCCCTCGTTTGACCTCCTAACAGTTGCTTTTTCTGCCAAGACGATAAGCCCCAGAGTATGGCTGGCTCTTGAAGTATGTCACGTGAGCTCTAGAGATTGATAAAAACAAAACAAAGTATTTCCACATACTTTTTGCTCTTAGAAAAAGGACTGCAGTTGAGATATGACTCAAGGCCACCCAAGACCTTGGGGTATAGTGTCTGACCCTAATATATATATATCAGTGAGTATGGCTTGATAAAATCTATCCAAATGTGTTCAACAAATGCCAGGGTTTATAACAACTTTCTGCGCTCAGAGTTTGGTAAAATACCATATGGTGAGCCTGCAAGATGGATTTTCTATTTCCTTCTAAGGATTGACTACATTTTCTAGGTGTGCAAAAGAGTTAAGTGCTGAGCTGTTTACCTGGATTCCTGACCAGATGTTAAATGATTTAATTTCTCCTCTATTCTCCGTGGACAAAAACCACCCACAGTGTCGTAGATGCTTAGAGCCAAGGTGATCATTCCACAGATGAGAAAACTGAGTCCCAGAGTGACTTTTTCGGGCTGGCAGCTCACTGTCCATCCGGCACCCTGTCTCCTTCCCCGAGGGTGTGCATTTGAAGCATAGAGAAATGTCTGTGCTAGGCCCGGCACACATCTTCGCCTGTCCCTTCAGGGAATCAAGAACGCAGATGCCTGGTTAAGAGTGGACTATGATCTGATGCCATCATCTCCTGTAATGGTTCTTATTATTTTACTACCAAGGACCGAATGTATTAACTACCCCCTACAGTGTTTTGAAAGATTAAATCTACTAAACAAGTTCCGTTTAAGTATTCCCTCATTTCCCTACTGAAAAAACTTGCAGACGGGTACTGCTATCAACCTCAACCTTTTGATCAGTACAAAAAGCCAGTATTTCAGCCTGGAGTTGATGCTGGCACAGCCCAAAGCAAAGCGCCATATTGTTTTAGCCTCAGCAGTCTTTCAAATGACTTGCTTTAGGAGTATTGAAATGTAGGAGGCAGCTGAGGACTTCCAAAGGTCTGGAAGCTCAGCTTGGCTTCTAGACCGCTCACTGGCCCAAAGGATACTCACAAGATTCCTTGGCCTTGACTTCATTAACACCCTGTCTGAGTTGTCTGTGGTCCATCATGGAATAGGCGCAAGGCAAGGATACAACTCACCATCATCCAGCACCTGGGTTATTGTATTGGCCTTTTCACTGTCTCCCTGCTCCCACCCTGCCCCGCCCCGTGGAGTCTATGCTCAAAGGGAGCAGCTGTTAAAGTCGTTTAACACTCCACGCTCCAAGCCCTGCGGTGGCTCTGCAGTTTACTCAGGGTGAAAGCAAAGTTCTTACAATGATTCCACAAGGCCCCATCTGATCTGGCTCTCGGCCCCACCCCCTACTCCTCTGACTTTGTCTCCTGTTCCGTTCTTCAAGTCACTCAGCTCACCGGGCTAGTCGCCCGGGCTGACCCTGGGCCTTTGAGCTTGCTGTTGTTGCTCCCAGACAGCTCAAAGCCTCGCTTCTTCTCCTGCCACAGTCTGGACTCAGTGTCACCTTCTCCCTGCCATCTTCCTGGCCACCCCATCTAAAATTGCAGCACCCCTCCCCCCACCATGAGCTCAACCAACACCAACACCAATTCCCTCCCAATGGAAAGAGGGGGCACTTTCCACCCCTCTTCTCTGCCCTCCATCAATATCTAAGAACCCACATATTTTGCCTGTTTGTTTATCGTCTGTCTTCCCCAGTAGAATGTGAACATGAGGATAGAAATTATCATCTGTTTTGTTTACTGCTGTTTCTAGTGCTTAAAAGAGTGCTTAGCACATAGTTAGCACTCAATAAATATTTATTGAGGGAATAAATGAATGAATGCCAGCTATTTCACTATGTTCCATACAACATTAGGCTATGATCTTAAGGGTATCCCGGCAAAGTAATGAAACACTGCAATAAGCTCTAGGTGCAACATTTTGGGGGAAATCACACAAAACCGGGGGTGAGAAGAACTGGGTTTTTATCCAGGCTCTGATAAAGTCTCACGTTGTGACCTCAGACAAGTTATAAAACCTCTCTGAGCCTTATTGTTCTTACTTTGCAGAGGAGAAAACGAATGTTGGTCTTCTCTCA
Source organism: Propithecus coquereli (assembly GCF_000956105.1). NCBI lineage: Eukaryota > Metazoa > Chordata > Mammalia > Primates > Indriidae > Propithecus > Propithecus coquereli. The sequence goes on along the minus strand of NW_012149396.1, from coordinate 5,861,005 downwards.
CCAGGTTTGATAAGAATGAAATGGGAGGAGGCATAGGAACACCTTGAAAATTCGGGCAGCCCATTCACCTGTAAGAGATTATTCTTCCTTTAAAACTTAAATGTGTGTTCAAAATGGAAAGTCTGGATACCCAGAGCGGTGGCTGGTGAGGTAAAATATTTTTTGTCCAAAGCAAATGAGGCCAAGTGATGAGAAGGATTGGATCATGTTGTAATAATGGCAACAGCTACTGCTTCCTCTATGTTCTATTATGAGCTACGTACTGTGAGTTTTAGCCAGGTTCTTTAATCCTCACTACACAATGAGGTGGGTATTCTGATCTCTATATTATGTGTCAAAATACTGAGGCTTATAGAAGTTAAGGAATTCTGTCCAGTTCACTTATCTGGTGCCTGGGATGTCAAACCTATCCCCTTTCTACCCTGTGATGCTGTTTTCCATTTATTCTCAGTCAAGTAAAGGAGAAGAATTCTGAATCAGGACTCTAACACAAAATCTTGAATTTTTATAAAATTAAACTCTCATTTTCTCCCTTATAATAGCATCTCACAGTGTAGTGCATAACCAAATACCATCTCTCACCATTCTCCAATCTTTGCTTTTGTGTTAATTTTGCCTCTTTAAATGGCTTTGAACTTCCTGTAGTACCTAACACGGTTTTGGGGCATGCGGTGGTCCTCAATTCATCGTTTGGTTAAATGGGTTCAATTTCCTGAATGCTATTAAACCACGGCATGACCATTTCTGGGAGACTAGAATTTTAAGTCTTCGCAATTCCTGGTCTCCCACCTCTCTGAAAAGAAATGAATATTAGATTAAGGAAGTAGGCCAGGAAGAGAAGTTTTCATATAAGGATATTTAAAAGAATGAATTAGTGGTGATGATTTTGACTCTTATTTGTACATCTAAATAGACTCAGGAAACTTAAACATTTTAACCCCAAACACATTAATGTCTCACTTTTACATCTTAGAAAAGGGAAGTTACTTGTTTTCTAAAATATGAACAATATATAAAAAAGGAATTGATCTGATTTTCCACCCAATTTTTATAGTTCTGGGATATTCATGGTTTGAGGCACCTAAAATGCACTAGAGTTCTGGAAACAGAGAAGCCAATGTTTATAGAAGAGATGTGTTGTCTTTCCTTCTCCAGGGTTCTATTGGGAAACCACCACAGACTATTCTAATCTCAATTACTGCTTAACCTAAAGGCCTTTTAACTGACTTAGCAAATGATTGCCCACAGCTTGGCACTGAGAAGCCTGAAACCACAGTGGAAGTAGCTAGAATAAAAGAGGCAAACGAAATGTTGTGAACTCAAATAAAATCTTAACCTCCCCTCAACTGACTGAAAGGACCCCCTCTTGGCCAAGGGAATACCCTAAAACTGAGTTACTGGCCATGAGAAGGGAGGTCAGACATGCCTCACCATGCCCCCTCCCTTCTTGTAGGTATCTTTTGTAACTGTTAACAGGCCTGAGGCTATGCAAGACAAACCTGTAGGTCCTCAATTTATGCAACAAATCACTTGAGTCTGGGTATATGGCCAGTGGCTTGTTTCTGATTAACAGACTTCCTTATCTTACTTAAAACATCCCAAGCCTTTAGACAAAGCTTCATTTATTTAACCAATTGCAAATCAGAGTCTTTAAACTCACCTGTAACCTGTAAGCCCTCCGACTTTGAGATGTCCCACCTTTTTGGGCCAAACCAATGTACGCCTTCCATGTATTACTTTATGACTTTATGTATAAATCCTGTCTCCCTGAAATGTATAAAACCAAACTGTAACCCAACCACAGTGAGCCCACTTGCTCAAGGATTCTTGGGCATGCTCTGGGCCACGGTCCTCAAATTTGGCTCAGAATAAACCTCTTTAAATTATTTTATAGAGTTTGGTTTCTCGTCTGTTGACAAGATGACACCCAACATGGGGCTCAGAGAAGACTCAGGACCCCCTGAAGGAGTAGACCGAACTCACTGCCAGGTACCAGCATGGTCCCCTTTGGGCCCCCCCAACTCCCAGCTTATCCTTGGGTGGAACTGGTAAGTCCTCCTGAGCTCCGGACCTCCATTCTTGGTTGATGGTCCTTGGTTTATTCTGAGCTGTTTGTTCTTTTCCTGGGAATGTGTTTGGGATCCTAATTTTGACTTGGAGTTACATTCTAATGTGTCTTCTCCATTGCCTCTTTCTCCCAAAATTAATCTTTATTGGTTTTTCTGTGCATTTGCAAAAGAGGAAACCGAACTGGCTTGTTTGTAGATAAATGAGAGACTGAGCTCCTCAGCTCCAAAGAGAAAGGGCATTTTACTCCTCCCAGCTGAAAGGCACCCCTGGGTGACTGGGGGCCAAGTGGGAGTAGCCTGGGGCAATTCCCCATGGCTCGAGTGGCCCTATAAGGAAACCCCCTTCAACAAAATTAGCGAAAAGAAGGCTTGTCCAGGAAACTCATACAAGAGCTGGTCACTCAGCCTTTTGAACCCTCTCCGAGGTAGTAGACTTCGGTGGTGAAACACTGGAGTCCAACCCACAATCCGCACACTCTGATCCACTACACTGAACCCTGGACTACAGTTCAGTTGCTTCTTTTAAAGAAGAATGGGGAACAAATCCTTTAAAAATGAGGAAAGACAAGCAGAATGATCCCTTTCGGGCACTCCAGTTGGTTTATGGTGCCTCTACTTGCAAGTATTTGCAAATGGAAAGGTTCAAAGGCAGAGGTTTTCTATGACGCCTGCTGGTTATGGCCAACTCTTGTGCACAAGTTTTTTCTGAAGGGCAAATTACATCAAGGAAAATTCAGAACTCAAATGGTCAACCTCCCACTATAGAGTTAAAATGTTGAAACTCTAAAGCTCTCTATCCCTCTTTTATGCCTACTCTAAACCTGCTAACTTTTTCTACTGATGCTGAGATAAACTCATTGTTTATGGTATCACCAATTGAAGGCTACCTGGAGATCTTGCAGCCAGTTCTAGCTAATTCCTGTCTCTCTGAAATGTATAAAATCAAACTGTAACTCACCCGCAGCGAAGCCACTTGCTCAAGGATTCTTGGGTGTGCTCTGGGCCATGGTCTTCAAATTTGGCTCAGAATAAACCTCTTTAAATTACTTTACACAGTTTGACTTCTTTTCTTCATTCTTTGACAATGTGGTGAAGATGTTTATATTCATTCAAAAGTCCACATATATGTTTAAATAGAAGTTATAGCCAAGCCTGACTTCCACGTTCCTTAGGAAGTTTTCTGTTAAAGAGAGCCGAGCCGAGAGAAGCAATGTTCTTCCAAATCTGAAAAACCTATGGTGTGCTCCATGGAGACAAAAAATTAATTTGGGTGTATTCTGTACCAAGGACATACTCTAGACATTGAAAATATAGCTCACATTTCGTTTTCGTTTTTTCACTGTAACACAATGGAAACAAGGAAACAATATATTCTTTATTTACAAGTGGAGACATAAGAGGCAATTTGTGTATTTATTGGCTTTCAGTTTTCAATTTCTTTGTCTCTCTCTCTTTCTCATACCCCCTTATACTATGGATGCTGAGCAACATCACTAATATCTGTGTTGAAGACCAGTTGGATTTTAGAAACTATTTTCTCTATTTAGGTTTTGTGGGTACAAAAGTTGACTCACATATTTTCTATGTGGTAACTGGTTCCAATTGGTATACATTCCTAAAAGTTCAGGTTTTTAGATTGTCAGTGTTGTACCATTCCCCTAGACAACATCTGTGATATCTAAAAGAAAAATAAAATCACTGGCATGCTAGGTAGACTGGAAGAAAAAAGCAAGAGACATTTCCTATTGACTCTAATTAAAGAAATTTTGCAAATCATTGCTCACACCTTGCCTTGTACACTGTGCAGTTCACACTGGCTTTTAATTTGCTTTCAAGTGTAGTTCAAGGTGTGGATATTGATCTTTAAACCCCTGATGGTTGGTCCCTAGGTACTGAGCGACATCTCTTTGTGTACCATTGTGACAGCTGAGGTCTATTAGAATGCCGGCTAACAATCCTCAAATCTAAACACTCTGAAAAGGTGTGCTTGATAAAGTGCCCCCAACTCAGGAGTCTCCTTTTCTGATTGGCCTGGACCAGAAAGAATTGCAAAGCAAGGCCACTTAGCCCAAATCTCCATTCTACCCACTCAGCATCACTTGTGGTCATTTCGCCTTCCGAGGTTGGGGTACCACAGCTTTCTTTAAAAGTTTCATTTATTTGATTCTGGGCATCATGAATAGCTCTTGTTGGGACTGTCTTCCTGTGCCCACGGATCCTTTAGTGCTGAAATCAGTGGCACCACCCAGGAGGTTGTTACATATGCAAATTCCTGGACCCCCCCCCCCCACGCCCCACACCTATTGGATCAAACTCTGGGGTGGGGCCAGCCATCTGTTTGTTTGGGATCTCCAGGTGACGCCAATATACATTAAAGTTTAGGAGCCCCTGGCATATGAGATGATTTCAGGGACTACAAGGACTCCCCGTACCCGGCCCCGTTCAAATCTCCTTCCACCTGTTATGCTGGAAGTCTCTGAGCAACATTTCTACAGTTTCAAGCTTTGGGTCTTGCAATCCTCCAATGCCTAGGAGCACTGTAAGTTGTCATCAGTTTATTTATAGCTTAAAATGAACAGCTTCATATTTTTCTGGTTTTACTAGAAAAAGTGACCCAAGATGCAGACTTTCTTGTGGGGAGGGTTCTCTCCAGCTTTGGGGATAGAAGTGGTGCAACAGGAAGGAGCCAGGCATGGAGGAAAAACTTCCTTTGGGTTACGATTTTCCTTAGGGTGAACTTTCTGTCTTCGTCATCTGAGACAATTTGTAGAGGAATGTCATGGCTAAAAACTCCTGGGCAAATAGCAAAAACATCGAAGCATCCAACGTATTAACCAAGGAGATGTCTGCTTAGAGTTGAGAAAATGCAGATCAGCTGGTGTATCCCCGAAACGTTATTAGGAAGGAAAAGAAGCTAACATGGGAAATTGAGTGGGGCCTATGTAAGGCGGAATTTTGTTTGTCCAGAGGTTTACTAAGGATTCTTCAAAGGCTTTCTTTATCTCTACAATAGGAAAAAAGAAAGGGTTACAATCAAATTTCAACCAGTGTCACTATAGCTTGCATCAACTGTGGAGACAGATGAGAATTTATATTTTCCTCGTGGTGGAGCTCAGCAATTGCTTTAGAAGCAGCTGGCTTGCCCGGTGGGCTGAGCCTGGCACTCAGAGACGGGGAACCTGGCATTCTTAATCCGAACTCCACCAGCAGTTCAGCTAAGCCCTGGGCTTGTCTCTTAACTTCCCTGTGGCTGTTCCTTCCCTGTAAACCAAGAACAAAAACATTCACCTGCCTCTCAGGGGGACTCGGGGACTGACTGGCAGATGACAGGACTGCCCTTTATGCCTTCACCGTGCCACAGAGAAGCTGTTTTGCTTGTTGGGGCACTCTTTGTTTGGTTTCTCACAGAGCAACCTTTAATGGAGCTCCAGAAAATCAATTCCGTTTGTAAACCCTATCAAGAAATCACATGGAACTTGAAGCTCTAACTTCTGAAACTGAAGTTGCACAATAGGAAATTGCCAAATGTGGATATTGGAGGAATTTTAACATGCTGAACGCGGCCTTGCGTTGGATAATAATGGTATTGAGGAATGTGCAGCTGTTTGTGTCAGAGTGAGTAGTCCCCGTCCTTGGAGAGTGGGGAATGGCAGGAACTGCCTCTAACTATTGTAATCTACAAGATTATGCCATTAATCGTATTTGTCTCTGGGAGTACCTCAGTTCTAACTCTAAGTGTTGTTTTTCCCTTGATGCATCACATGCAAGAAAGCTTCTAATTGAAAACATTACAGGGACAGATTTCAAAAATGTTCCTAAATACAAGTTGAGCTTTAACCGCCAATAAAAGAAAAGTAAACTGCACACATCAAAACCTGGTCTGATCAGGTTTTTTTTTTTTAATTTTTTTCTCTTTCTTTACATTTTTTTTTTAACCTGTAAAGTTTTATCATTTGTCATGATCTGGAACACTCCAGTTTTTCCCTTAGGTGGTTCTAACACCTGCATCCTTAACCAGACAAAATGGCTAAGAGTTCCAGGCTTGTGGGCTAGTGGGGGAGTGACCCATCTCTTCTCTCCCTTTCACCCAGAATTAAACAAGACCTGGGAGATGCAGATTAGTCTGGGGTCAAAAATAAAAAGCACCTTTTTAAAATGAGATTCAGATGCGTAAGGTTCAGATGATAGACTTCTGTTAATGACATAATATCGGCAGGCATTAGCCCAGTCGCAGTGTGTTTCGAGGCCCAGGCAGCTTCCTCTTCAGCAGCTGGCGTGACTTTTCCTGCTGTTTCTGGAGCTTTCCCCTACTGGGAAGCTTACAAATTCTAGGGTATGTGCATTTCATCTCAATAGCTGTATGAGAATATGCTACTATACAGATCCCAGGAATAAAAAAATATGCTCTATGCTTCTGCATGTATCTCTGTAATGAGTATATGAGCTATGTATGTTCATATACACCACATGTACCATTCACGCAATAGTTTTTAATATATGTCAGAGCTAAAGACAGCAAGGGAGAACAAATAATAAATTTGTTTGTTAGCCTACACTTAAAGCTCAAACAAAGGAGATGATTTTTGTTTAACAAGTTCTGCATTGATTACAAAATGAAAAGTGACCTTGAGTATATAAAAACACATTTGTAATTAGTAAGAATATTTGATTTCTTTGGTCATATATTTCAACTAGGTGGTCTAGTATAACCGATACTTTCAAATTTGAACTATAATTAGATGAAAGTATACAGTGAAATATAAGTACATTGTTTTTGGAACTGAACTATAAAACCATAAGTAGTTGCTTCATGAGTTTGTAATTCTTAAGTCTCTCTTGTTTTTTTTTTTTTTTTTTGAGAATTGGAGTCTAGCACTGTTGCCCAGACTGGAGTGCAGTAGCATAGCTCATTGCAGCCTCAAACTCTTGGGCTTAAGCAATCCTCCTGCCTCAGCCTCCTTAGTAGCTGGGACTACAGGTGCACCACGACGCCCGGCCGCTTCATGAGTCTGTTGACTGTTTTTCCTGTTGTCATCATTACTGATAGTCAAGCCTCAGCCAAAATATCTATCTACTAGTTCTGCTCCTATATGTGGCAAATGTTTAATGGATTTACTCAGTCAACGAATATTTATTGAGTGTCAATGATGTGCCGTGCATGGGAGCAAGTACAGCTCTCATTAAGCATCAAGCGAATGTTAAAAATTTCTTTCTCTACCATTCTTTACTAGTTTTCCATTATTTTTTCTATTTCTACACCCCCAACACCTAAGGATTTGAAAACATATAATCGCTCTTAAAATTGAATATGTGTGTACGTAACGTGCATCTTTTGTTTCAAAAACTAAAGGCGTTTGAAGTTTCTTCCTTTAAAATGGGTTACTGCAGTGGGCCAAAGCCAGAGGGAGCTGGGTGTGAGTCCAGATCGCCGCTTACCAGCTGTGTGATCTTTGGCAGTTCACTTCATGCTCTCAACGCCCCTAGCTTTTCAGTCTCCAAGACAGCAAGAGCCTTATAAACTGTAAAGTGCTGTAAAGTATTGTGAGGACCCTAACCCAAATCCTGAGACAAGGGGCAGAAGTGGCCAAGGTCCTGGTACTGTCCCATGAGGCCCATTCGTCCCCCTCCACTTCCTTGTGCTACAGTCTAAAATAGAATGGCAACATCTGTGGCCCCATGTGGGGGATGTGGGACAGTCTGGTGAGGGGCTGCCGGGGAGCCGATTGGCTGCAAGAGGCACAGGTGACCACATGGAGGCCAGAAGGGGAACTGAGGCTTCTCAGTCAGTGTCCCCATGAGGTCAGATTGCCTGGTGTCAAGTGGGTGGCCATGGGTTAGAAACTAGTGCTGGGCCCACTTTCTGGTTTCAGTCTATGAGATTCAGCTGTTTTGCTGTTAGAAGGGGAAGAAAAAGAATGATCGAACAGTGAAGGGACAGGGGAGTCCCCCAGACTCTGGTGAAATTTCCTCTGAGCAGGGAGGAAACGTCCCTGGCCAGCTCTTTTTTGCCCAAATAACATGCAAGGGGGTGGGCTATACATAGAGCCAGAAAGAGAGGAACAGAAATTTGTGGGCTGGCTAATTCCATTTATTGTTTTCAATTTCAGCTTAGCAGTCACCTCCTCCTGGAAGCCTTCCCTGAGTCCCTCCTGCCCACTGTGGCCCTTAGGACTTGTCATTGTAACTGTCTGCTTACTTGTCTCTACCCGAAGTTAGCCTGTAAGTCCCAGGAGGGCAAGGACTATACCTGTCTGTGACAAAGACATCCGCAGCTGAGCGGCTGCAAGGTGAGGCCCACGCGTGCACACTGGGAGGACGGGGTGAGACGAATGACTGGTCTTTGCTGAGAGGAGTCGGAATCTGAATTTAACCCATAGGTACTGGATATAGGTTTATGTAGAGAGTCCTTTAATTCATTTTCTATTATCAATTTCACTGCTGGGTACAGTCTAGCTGGGGATGTATCCTTGTTGTGTACTTTAATGAAAGTCCAGTTTAAGAACTATAACTGGTTATTGTTTGGAGCAGAACTGGGCAATAGCCAACACTCGTAGCTACCATTGGCTGAATATTTCCCTATGCCACGCCCTGTTCTAAGTGCCTTATGCACATTAACCAGAAAAATCTTCATCAGAAGTGCATGAGGCAGGGCAGGCAATATTATTACCTTCATCTTGCAATTGAGGAAACTGAGGCAATTTGCCTAGAGTCACTCAGCCGACGTGGCAGAGCTGGGATTTAGACACAGGAGCCTATGCTCTGAGCTACCTCTCCCAGGAGGACCCTGGGGATGTGATTGTCACTCCTGGGGTGACCAAAGAAGATGGGAAGGGATCTGCCCTCTTCCTGCTAATTAGGCCAGCGGGCGGCAGGGTCATTGCCAAGGCTGGCATGTTACCACTCGTCCCTCTGCCCCTCGTTTTCACCAATGGCACCAGATTTATCTTCCAGTTGACCTTTGAGCATCTGACCACTCTCCCTCTTTCTCCAGGTTCCATTTTTGTTACCACGATTCACCCAAGGTGCATCATAAGTGATGGTGGCAGATTAGAAAAATCCAAATTCCAGCCTTTTGGCATGCCGATTTGTCGTCTGATTTTTTTTTAATTGCAGCGGTGACATATAAATAGAAAGAATGCCACTTTTTTCTTCCTTGCTGCCAAAAGCTTCCTATTAACCTCCTGTTTTTCATCTAATTGATTTTTTAAGAGGCTTCAGTGATATAAAACTTTTCTTTAGTCGTCATCTCCTGTATGATTTGTGTGACTGTACTCATAGTTTTTAGAATCTGTTTTCTCTCTCTCTTTTTTTTTAAACTTAAAGATAACTGCTTTCTTGGGTTAGGCAATAATCCTAGCTCAGCAATGCATACCAAAATGATAAACAGCTCTCTAAAGGTATTAAGCTTTTATAGTAGGCTGTGAGTCAGGAAACGTGACTGAATTCTAGGCCTGGCTCTGCCCAACTCGCCTGGGCCAGACACTGTCTTTTTCTGGTTCCCAGTTTCCTCACCTAGTAAGGGAGAGAGTTGGACTATTTGAAAATTGAAGTTCCACAGCTCTAAACGTGTTCTGTGAAAGTGCAGGGCAGCGTTGAACTGCCTCAGGCTCTTCCACTGAAAGGGAACCTCGGTTCTATTTTTCCTCCCTCCACCAGCCTCTAAACTTTATCTTCCGGTTTCCCTGATCTTTGTGTCCGAACTGGGACAACGTAGTCAGTGTGTCCTTTGTGGTCATCGCCAGTAAAAGTCCCCATGTTTTTCACTGATTCTCTGCGAGTATAATACATTTCCCCTGGCCACACGGAGTCTATTCTTTATGGCTTCAGATTGCATAGATTGTTCTGGAAATATTAACTGTCAAAATAGTTAACAATAATACTAGTGACTGTGTATACTTTTCTGAGTTCTTTCACATAACATTTTCTGGAATTTCTGCCACTAAGTAACACAGAACTTTGTTCTTAGTACATGCTAGGTAAATATTCAGTAAAAGCGAAATATGTAAAAGGGACCCTCTGATTTTCAGATAAAGAAGCTAAGGCAGAAATGCGACGTGACTTACGCAAAACTACAGCGAATTGGTGGTGGAGTAAGGATTGTTCCCGAGTTAGCGCTCATTCCGCTAATCCAGACAACCTTTTGTAGAGACGGGATCTTGCTACATTGCTCAGGCTGGTCTGGAACTCCTGGCTTCAGGTAATCCTCCTGCCTCAGCCTCCCAAGTAGCTGAGATTACAGGTGTTCACCACCACACCCAGCTAATGTTTCACATTTTTTTTTTTTTTTTTTGTAGATACAGGGTCTTGCTATGTTGCTCAGGCTTCGACTTTCTTTTTTTTCCCCCTCTTAAATGTTTTCTTACACCTGCTGACAAGAAGCAACACTGATCAATGTGGTTTTCAATTTTTTTCTTTTCCCTCTTCTCCCATGCTGAGGAGTCCAGTGGTCAAAGACAGAGGCTGCAGGTGGGAAAGGACAGAAACAGAGACACCCATCGCCTGCATTTCCAGCCTTGGACTGACCCTGGAATCGAAGAGCTCCTTCCCTCTTCTGACTGCTCCTTAACCCGACTCCCTTAGCAGGTTTCTGTATTCTAGTCACTGCCCTGGGCAAGTACAAACCTCTAGTGCCTTTCAAGTGGATCCAGAAACTATTTTTGAACATTTTCTCTGTTTAGCCAATGCACTCAAGCACAAAGTATGAAATATAAGAAGTTGCAAATTTTGCTTGCACAAGAGCACTGAGCTTTATTATATATAATATTGTATATATTACATGCACTGTATTTAACAAATAGGGAGAACGCACATTTTATGAATACTTGTTTTAAGTACTCCTCACCTTTGCTTGCTCACTCAATGCACCATGCTTTGTGGCGGAGTCTTCTTAGCAAGCATGCCAGCCAGCCAGTCAGCGTTCTGTTGCAGGGAAACTCAATTATACCCGCATATATCGGGCTGCCTTCCACTGTGCTCTGCCATGGACTGTGCTTCCCGTGATAGGACCATTTGAGATTCACATAAGAAAGGAAGCATATGGCTATCGACAAACAACCCTGCACCTTTCAATTTATCCCAACTTCACAGGTGGGTAACCCGGGCTTCAGGGATGTGCCCAAGGTCATAGAGTTAGCTTTGTTCGAACCAGAAAAGGGTCTAGGGTTCTGACTTCCAATTCCTGGCTGAGGCCTTCCCTACCTGAAAATGAAATATATTAATAACATATCTTGACGCTTTCCTCTCTGTCTTGATTGATGCTACCTACCATTTTCGTATCCTGGTGAGACATAAAATATACCTGTACTACTCAGCTACTCCCAATACAATGTGTATATGAGATTTGTGTTTTTTCATACACTAGCTATTGTTTCTATGTATACAACACCTGTTTCAAGTAGCGGATGTGTTACCAAAGGATTGTGGGCAATCAGTTTTTTTAAGTTGACTGTCTTCTCCCTGAGTTATATTTTCTGTCATTACTCTTACTTATGATTGGACTTTTTTTTTTTTTTTTTGAGACAGAGTCTCACTCTGTTGCCCTGGCTAGAGTGAGTGCCGTGGCGTCAGCCTAGCTCACAGCAACCTCAAACTCCCGGGCTCAAGCGATCCTCCTGCCTCAGCCTCCCGAGTAGCTGGGACTACAGGCATGTGCCACCATGCCGGGCTAATTTTTTCCATATATTTTTAGCTGTCCGATTAATTTCTTTCTATTTTTAGTAGAGATGGGGTCTCGCTCTTGCTCAGGCTGGTCTCGAACTCCTGAGCTCAAACAATCCGCCCGCCTTGGCCTCCCAAAGTGCTAGCATTACAGGCGTGAGCCACCGCGCCCGGCCATGATTGGATTTTAATAATGTCTTCTTACTCTAGTCAAATCGATCACCTTTGTTATTAATTTTTCTACCCATGTTCCCACTCCCAGCTTCTCTGTTAAATAATTATGAATCAATAAATGCTCATTAAATGTGCGTTAAATCAAACTTTTTTTTTCCTTGAGATAGAGTCTTGCTCTGTCACCCAGGTTGGGGTGCAGATCAGAGCTCACTGCAACCTCGAATGCCTGGGCTCAAGTGATCCTCCTGCCTCAGCCTCCCAAGTAGCTGGGACTACAGGTGTGCTCCACCAAGCCTGGCTAATTGTTTTTTAAATTTTTTTTTAGAGATGTGTGCTGGGTTAATAGCCACGAGATACCACGCCTGGCCATTAAATCGAATACTTTATAATGGAGAGGCAGAATAGTACAATGCTCATCAGAGTGGGCTTTGGAGGTTCAATAAAATCTATGTTTGAATGCTGGCTTCTCCCAGGTTACTTGGGTCACCTTATACAAGTTAATTAATCTCTCTGTAAAATTAAGATAATAATCCTCTCGGTGGTGTTGAAGTCAAACTTACAGTTTTTATTTTCATGAGTAGTAATACTATGGGTCTACATTTGAACTTCATTTTTGTGCTTTTGCATATGAAGACTGCCCTTTAGTTTGAGTCTCCAGCTGTTAAACCAAAAATTTAATAATAGTCAAAGAATGACCTTGGGGTAAAGTGCCTAAAAACATGAGATAAAGTACATAAAAACACCTAGTACGGTGCCTGACACATATTAAGCACTCAGTAAGCTTTAGGTATCATTATTGAGCTGTGGTAGGCACTGTGCTAAGTTCTTCAGGACAAAAAGGACATAAGTCACATGGGGGTGACCGACATGTAGACACACAATGATAAAACAGTGTGACATGTGCCATAAAGTGGCTCAAGGTGCTACAAGGAATTCGAACAGTAGAGTCATATTTTACCTTCACAAGTCAAACCATGCATAATCTGCTTTCGCTCTAATATGGTAGGCAATATTTTCATATGTTTTCTATCATATACTGTATGTTATCACATATATTATAAATTTATATCCTTCTATTATAAAAGTGGGCTTTATACACAAAATCATGTGTGCTAAACTTCATGGGAGTTTTGGGGATTTTGAAGGTCAATTTCAATTATTTGTGATTCTAGTCTTAAGGAGTCTAAGCCTCCCCTCCCCCCAGATGCCCTCACCTGTAACTAGGTTTGCTTTGGGTGGCTGAGAAAGGTCGCTGGATTGACTCATTAATCTAGGTCATTCATTTAGCCAACAGGCACTGAGCCAGCACCATGGCCACATATTGTGTTGGCTGAGAGGATGCAAAATGACTCAAGCCAACTGCCCAGGCCTTGTCCTCAAGAAGCATTTTTTAAAAAAAATTTTAATTTTTTAAATTTTTAATTTTTTCTTTTAGAGACAGAGTCTCACTCTCTTGCCCAGGCTGTAGTACAGTGGCATCATCACAGTTTGCTGCAGCCTTGAACTTCTGGGCTCAAGGAATCCTCCTGCCTCAGCCTCTGGAGTAGCTGGGACTACAGGCTTGCACCACTATGCCTGGCTAATTTTTCTTATATTTTGTAGAGATGGGGTCTCACTATGATGCTCCAGCTAGTCTCAAACTCCTGGCCTCAAGTGATCCTCCAGCCTTGGCCTCCCAAAGTGCTGGGATTACAGGCATGAGCCACTGCTCCCAGCCAAGCAACTTATTTTTAAAAGAAGAAGACAAACAGGCCTGTTGTGCTAAATATGTCACTAGAGTTTTGAAGTGAGTGATAGAGGAGATTCCGCTGGGGCCAAGTGCAGTAACAGAGGGCAGGGGAGGCCGGAGCTTGCAGGGTGAGTGAGCAATCATTGCCAATTAGAGTTGGAAAATATTTTTCTTCTTCAGAGAAAAGCATTGCAGGTATCTGCCTACAGGCAGAAGGCATGAAGTAATTAAGTCAGACAAATACATTACCAAGTTCCATTTTAAGGGACTTGAAAAGAAGGTGTTGTTCTCAGCGACAGGGTTTTATTACTCTTGACATCACTGGGCTTCCAGACGTGTTCTGTGTAGTAGGCAAAACTCATGCTTCCAAACTGACTGTTTAAAAAAAGAGATTCATGTATTGTATACTTGAAAATTGCTAAGGGAGTAGATTTTAAATGTTTCCAGCACAAAAAATGATAAGTATGTAAGGTGCTGGATATGTTAATTAACCTGATTTAATCATCTCACAATGTATACATACAGTAAAACATCAAGTTGTACACCATAAATATTTATAATTTTTCATTTGTCAATTAAATAAAAAGATTAATGAGAGAAGGGGTATAAAACATACTTTAGGTGCATTCTTTTTTTGTTTACTTAAAGTTTAAAATATATATATATTCAATTTATGTAGCTAATTGAATAATATATATGAATTTATTAGAATAAAAAAATAACCCTGTAATCTTATCCTCCTAGAAATAACTAGTGTTGACATTCTCAGATGATTAATCTCCTAGATTTTATAATACGCAAAAATGGATATGAGGTCAAACTATACATATTATTCTATAAACTCTTTTCACTCACCATAATACTGTGAATATCTTCCTATGTAAAAAATATATGCATCTTGTTTAAAAATATTTTAATATATATTTATAAGGCAAAATGATTATTATAACTTTAAGAATGAAAAAAATAGCAATAATGGGGAAATACTACAATAACCAGGTAGTATAACTTTGGAGTCTCTGCTAGACCTTGTAAATCTATTTCAAAACAACAACAATAAACAGAAGAGGGGCTAAGAGATAAGAATGGAACCTTATTCTATTAATATAATTACTATCCTGTAAAAGGAATGAGAATTTTCATACAAGACATCCACTTTCTGGGCGTAACCAACATGGAAGATACAGGTCTGTGTGTGCACAACCACCAAGATGGACTTTTCCAGAGCCAATTACCATGACCCCAAGAGAATCATAACCTTATTGCAGCACAAGTCTCCTCATCTTTAAAATAAAGAGGGCCACAGGAGATCTTTAGCACACATTTTGGCTCTTTCAATCTATGATACTATTTTTTGGGGAAATGGCACTCTTTATTTTATACTCCTACTTTATTTTTTTTTTTTTTTGAGACAGGGTTCTGCTCTGTTGCCCAGGTTGAAGTGCAACAGTGCAACTTGGATCCTAAGATCAAGTGATCCTTCCCCCACAGCCTCCAAAGTAGCTGGGACTACAGGCAAGCACCACCATGCCTGGCCAATTTTTTTTTCTTATTTTCTGTAGAGATGGGGTCTTGCGATAGTGCCCAGGCTGGTCTCGAACTCCTGGCCTCAAGTGATCCTCCCTCTCCTTGGCCTCCCAATGTGCTGGAATTATAGGCATGAGCCACCGCACCTGGCCAGAAATAGGTTATTTTAGAAGCATAGGTAGAATTAGAAGAAACCTTACTCAGGAAGGGGTTGTAATATTCATTGGGTTTACAGTTCTGTGTAGAGTGTCTCAGGTTCTAATCCAATTCTAAAATGACTATTTTGGGTGAGAAGTTGGGGGGGTGGATGATGAGAAAATAGTTATTGGGTGCAGTGTACATTATTCGGGTGATGGATACCCTAAAAGCCCTCTCTTGATCACTAGGCAATCTATGCATGTAACAAAATTGCACATGCACCCTGTAAATTTGTACAAATTAAAAAATATGTTTAAATAAAAATAAATAAATAAATAAAATGACTATTTAGGAGGTCTTCATTAAGAACAGGTTAATATGGTGATGTCACAGTCTGGGCCGATTGCTGTGAATTCAGTTAAGAGGCACAATCCTGGCCCTTAGCTAGGGCCAGAGACATGCAGGGCACAGGTGAGCTGGGGGGTGTAGGAGGTGGGCTCAGCTCTGCCTTGACAATTACTGCCCCAGTGTTGGCGGCTTGAGTCCTCGGTGATTCATTGTCTGTGTTTTCAGGGAGATGAGATGGCCCAAGGATGGCCGGTGTGGCCCTTGTCCCTGCTGCCACCTGCTCAATGCCCTAAAAATCATATGGATTTTGTAAGGGAGAGAGTCTAGCAAAAAATGCCCCGTAGGGATTGCAACAGACAGATTGAAGAGACAAATGCCAATGAGGACTCTGAGCATGAACCACCCCCACCTACGCTACAACAATAATTACAATTTTGGGGCCCTTTTCCTGTATCCGGTGAGGTGATACACAGGTTTCATTTGTTTACAGAGATCCTGTGGGGTAGATACTATTATTATGTCCAGGTGATGATAAAGAAATGAAGACTAGGAAAGGTTACCTAACATGAGCGAGGTTACACAGTAAGAGGCAGAGCTGGAGTCTGAATTGAGCCAACTCGACTGCAGATTCCGCGCTATTAGGCACGGAGGCACACCCGCAGAGGTGAGGCCGCGTCAACCAGGAGGTTGGTGGGTGGGTGGGGGGTGGGAGAGGTGAGCAGATTGCAGAGTCAGGAACTGTTGTAAAAAAAGAACTGACAGAAATAGGGAAGTCCAGAAGGGAATTCGTTTTGATATATTGTGTGTATTCTATGCGTTTATTTATAGTCTGTTTATTTCTCAAATGGATTTGAAGTCATTTAGATTTTGATAACTTAATTTCTTAAATTTTTCTTATGGCCAAAGACTGAATATCACTAATTTTTACAACCTGGCACATTCACAAATTGCATCCCAGTACGTACGACTTTTTTTTTTTTTTAAACATGACTATTTTTAAGGCTAATTGTTTGAGGATCTGTTTCATTACTTGGCCATTACTTGGTCATACATTGAAGAATGATTATAGCTCCCGAATATATTTCAATTTCACAAATTTTGCATTTGTGCTGAAAATGTCTCAGGTAGGAGCCTTAATTAAGCCAATGATTAGTAATGAGAACAGAAGTCCGGTTAAGAATAATTAGAAGATATATCACCTGCTGGGACATCAATGGGTTTTAGCATTAAAATATAGGAACCAAAAATATGGCTTTGTCTTGAGAATTGGGGGACCTACGGTTTTTATTTTCATAAGTAGTAATACTGTGAGCCTACATTTAAACTTTATTTTTATGCTCTTGCATATAAAGACTACCCTTTGGTTTGAGTCTCTGGCTGCTAAACCATAAATTTAATGATAGCCAAAAAATGGCCTTGGGAATGCTCCTTAAGATTGTGTCCTTTGTCCTTCGGTCATTCTTATGAGATAGAGAAGAGACAGAGAGTTTCAGTTTAAAGCTGACCAAAGAAAAGCAAAGAGAATGTGATGTTCACCAGCCTTGTAGCACCATGATGACCTGGGTCGTCTGACCTCTGAGCCCATGTTCTTTCCAGGAGACTATTTGGTTTGTTCCTGTTCCCCTCTTTTGTCATTCTCATGTTTGAGGATTCCTGTGAAAGACAGCTATTAGAATGGTGGGGGCACAACACCCAAGAGACAATCTCTGGAAACACTGCCAGTGTTTTACAGAAACACCAGGATCTTGGAGAATGTCCACTGGAGCGGTCTTGGGAGACCAGACACTTGTCTCAGCTTGGTCACTAACTAGCTGGGTGACTCTAAGCATTGAGCATTTCATGATTACAGGAACAGCTAACTTTCAGGTAGTTATAAAAGCACTTTGATATGTATAAAGTGCTTTGTGAGTATGAGGAAGAGCAATTGTTAAAAGAAATAAAAAAGGGAAATTTTCTCCCTCCAATGAAGAATTTTCCCCCATTGGCATAGAAACATTTCAGCTGTTGGTGGCTCTCCTCTAGGTCTGTTTTTATGCTCTTCTTTGAGCTTATCAATGCTCAGTTCAATTAGGTCACCTGTCCAGGAAATAATTTTTCATTTTGGAGACAGCAAGTTATCCAGCCCTACAACCACAATTCCTTCCTTTTTTCTTTGCTTCTCTGATTTCGTCTCTTCCTCGTGATCTGAAAGGCCCAATGTCAGTCAACTTGGCCACTCCTAGGAGTTATGAATTTTTTGTGTGAGAGGAGGTCAAAATTGACAGACAAGGTGAGGTGCATTGGTGAATCTTATTTGTTCAGCCTTTTTCTGTTCCTAATTACCAGAGATTACAGCAAGGTTGGCTAGACTTTCAAAAGGATTTATGATATTCTTAAGGAATGGAAAGGGAAAATAAATTTGGTTAAAATTTTCTCAGTTCTTAAGGATTCATCTTGCTTTATGTTTTGTCATTTTGTTTTTATTTCAGGGTTTTAGGGGAAATGAAAACCCAAACTACAATTTTAACATGTTGTAACGAATTATAGGGCACACACATGTATTGTGCAGCTCCCTTCTATAGAGATTTGTTATTTGTCTTCAAATGATGGGGATTTTGATTAAAGTTATGAAGTGCATGATTAAAAACTAGCATCTGAGACAAATAAAAGGGAATTAAGGCATTTTGTCATAATTTAATTTTTATTCCTTTCTAGAAAAAAAAATTGCTCAACATAACATACGCTAGGCCCACTCAAATGGGGGCATGCATATGTTACCCGTTCTGCCAGGCTCACAACCAATTGGAGTGTTAGCTATTTATAAATTCAAGGTTGACTGAAACCCTCTCGCCACCACACAGAGCTCCCTCCCTAATAAAAGAAGATCCACTGGTAGGTGTTGGGAGCAAATGTTTAACAAACGTTTTCCGGCCCTGAAATATGGAGGAGGAGAGGAAACGTATGGCAGTTGCAACTGAGGCCATAGACTGCAGGGTGAAAAGACTGCAAGGGAAAGGAAGATGCTAGAAGCAGGGTGTCCATATGGGCACCTTCGCTGACGGGGAAACTGAGCAGGGAGGGCTGCGACGCAGAGACGTGATGAGCAAAGAACGAGGGCTGTGCCTACCCCTTCCACGGTGATAACGAGAAAGCAGGTGGTTATTTTGGACACGAGGCGGACTTGCTTCCAGTGGGGTCTAGAGGTGCTCATTTGGGAAGGTAAATCCGAGCAATTTGTTAAGCTATCTCTGCGTGTTGCTCTATTGCTGGGAAGTGGGAAGACTCAGAGAAAAACTCCTTTTCTTTTCCCGTGGAAAAACTTTAATTGTAATAATCTAGTGGCAGAAGATGGGGAAGAAACTATATCAGTTAAGGCTCATTGAGTTGCAAATGCCAGAAATGCCCAACCCAAACTAAGAAAAGGAATTTATTGGCTCCATTACAGAAAAATCTAGAGACAGTTCTGCCCACAGGGATAGCTATATCCAGGGTCTCCTTAATAGATATGGATCTCTCCATCTTTCTGTCTGTTCTCCCCTGTGATTGCTTCATCCTTGAACTTGATGTGTTGGTACGAGGCCTGCTGGGACCTTTCTGCATTCCAGATTCCTGTCTGCTGGAAAAATGGCTTATTTCCCCCCAGCAGTTGGAACAAAAAATCTTGGGCCTAATTTTCCTTGGTCTGAATCGGGTCACGTGCTCATCCCTGAGCCAGGAGAATGGAACGTGCTAATTGGCTTAGGTAGGGTTACAGGGCGGCCCTGGAGCCAGGGGCGGAGTCAGATCTGGGAAAACACAAGGGCAGTGTAGACGGAGGCGTGGCTGCTGGGCAGCCGGAACATAGCAGTGGGCCCTGGGGAAGGGAACCTCAAATCTGTGCAGTGCCATGCACATGGTCCTTTGTTCACCTTTTCTCATGCAAGTTTCCCATTCTTCCTTGGAGGAAGTGGTTATTCCCACCGTTTTATAAATGAGTGAGCTGCGGCCCAGAGAGGTTAAGTAACAGCCCCAGTGATGCCGACTGGTAAGTGGCGGAGCTGGGTTTGAACCTATGCCTACCCACCTCTGCCAGTATTCTTTGTGCATCTAACCAACATCAAAAACTGGTCACCTACTGATCATCTTCATCAGCTAGCTTCCGTTTCCGATGTTTTACAAGTACAGCGATGCACCACGTAACATTTCTGTTAATGAGGGACCGCATATACTGACAGTGGTCCCATGAGATTAGAACACTGTACTCTTACTGTACCTTTTCTATGTTTAGATACAAAAATAACCATTATGTTACAATGGCCTGCAGTACTGAGTACAGTAACGTGCTGCACAGGTTGTAGCCTAGGAGCCGTAGGCTGCACCCTACAGCCTAGGTGTATAGCAGGCTGCACCGTCTAGGTTTGTGTAAGTGCATGCTGTGAAGTTCACACAATGATGAAATCACCTAATGACGCATTTCTCAGAATGTCGTCAAGTGACGCGCGATTGTACAGTTCCGTCCAGGATGACACTGAGACATCTGTCTACCGGAAGGGTGGGGAATATCGCCTTCACTGGGATCAGAGCCCCGCAATTTAGCTCTGCAAGAATAGGGAAGTCTGAATTGCTTTCTGGGGTCTACTGACTACCAGGGTCATGGGGGGTGGGGGGCGTCTCTCTCCATTTCTCTTCCTCCTCTCATGTCAGATCATCACCTCACACTACTACCCAGCGCCCTGGACCCTCCTCTCTCAGTGGTGACATCTTCTCCACATTGTCAGACCAACCTCACTCCCCCGCTCGGGTATCACAGTGGCACCGTATCCTGACCCACCAAGTCCTCGGTCGGATGTTGCAGGCCTGTGTAATCTCGTCCCTCGTTCCCTCCCCAGGCCACTCTGCCAATCTCATTTGCTAGTCCCCCACTCGGCTCTAGTCAGGTTTTTCTCCTCACTGTCAGACATGTAAGGTGCGGTCCCTCCTTTATACCACAACTTCCTGCCTAGAATAACCATCCTCCACTTCCCCTTCCTGTCCAGAGCCTTCGGGGCCCAGCTGTTCAATGAAGTCCCCTTTGAATCTCCCACGCTTTGAGTCTCCTCTTCTCCTGAACAACATGCCATTTTAGTTCTTGTGTATGGACACACACACACACATTTCTTCATGAATACACACACGTACATGCATGTATACATATATACATACATACAGAGTGTGTGTTCACATGAATTCAAATACTGTTGTCCCTATGAGAACACGAGCTCCTTGAAGATAGAGTGCATGTCTCAAATTTTAAAATTTTAAATTAATTTTATTCATCTATTTTGAAGGTATCCATATCATGCTTGGTCCAGTTGTAGGCTTATACTCTTTGTCAACAGAAAATTGTTGACTGCTTCAAAAATTTTACCAAAGAAAAATATGCACATGATAATACATCTAAGAATAAAGAACCACTTATGATAGAAAGCAGCAATCTCTTGCTCTACTTCTCATCAACAATTTCGGACTTTAGTTCCACTGGGGGTTCTCTCTATAACTGTGGTCTATCTAGTAGGCTATTTCTTGACTTATAATTAAACAATATATGTCGACTTGCCTATGTGAAAATTGAGACTTTACTTCATTTTTACTAATTCCTTCTACCCAATGTTTGATATTTACATTATTAGTTTTATGCTTTTGGTTATCCTTGCAATTTTGGATGTTATACTTAATCCTCTCTTTCTTGTAGCACCAATTTTTAAATATAAATTAGTATGTTAACTGATTATTTGATGAGAAAGAATTTGAGGTGATGAGCAATTAGTTGGCTGGCTACTAACAATACCCTTTCGTGATGTTATGAGTGTATCAGAGAATGTGATATTTATGCATATACAACCCTTATCATTTCATGTTAGGTTGCATTCAAAGAAATATTGATCCTCCAGCCAAAGTAATTAAAAAGCAATTAAAATATTTACTACAGATTTTTGAAAAAATGCTAAAAATAGAATATTTAAAAAAATAAAATGATTTTTTTCATCACACACATTAGAACAATGTAAATTCTTTTCATCCCTGTTATAAGGTTATGTATGTATGTTATGTATGTATGTATGGTTATGTATGTATGTATGTTACATAAGGTATTATTACATAATATTGTTAAACTGAAAAGCTAGCTTTCGCATGACCCCTTATTATTGTGTGCCTAACTTAAGTCAATTGCCATTGAAAAGGATTTGCCTTGTTCAGAAGAGGAACAAAATGGATGGGTAAACTGCTGTGACTTGATGAGACAAGTCCCTCCCCTGTGCATGACGAGGCTGACAGTCAGGTAGGGAGTTGAGAGGGAAGGCAGACAGGCAAAGGCAATGACTTTTGGCAGCAAAAATTTTCTTAGGATTAGGATATTGGGGACCCACTGTCTTATTATGATACAAACACAAATTATGTGTCACAAAATTAAAGTGGTACCAAAAAATACATAATGAGAAGTATATCTTCCTCTCATTCCTGTACTCCAGACACTCAATTTTCAGTTTCTTCTGTATCTTGATAGAGATGTGCATATACAAAGATATAACTATATGTTCTTTTTCCTCCGCTTACTGTAGCATTCTGTAAACACATGCTTGTACCTTGATTTTTTCCTTTTAGCTATATAATTAGGATAATTGGATTAAAATGATAAATAAATAAAATAAAAATTCTTTTTTTTCTTTTAACATTCTAGAGATGTACCTCAGTTTATATAAATTATTGTGGGATGGTTTCAAAGACATATTATTTAAATAAATTCTTCAAATTTATTTAAAAGCCCCACGGATGACTTCTTACGTGGTTTCTAGTCTTTTGTTGTTTTAAGCCATGTTGCAATGAATATCCTCTTAGATACCTAATTTTGTACATAGGTGAGTATATTTGTAGTTTAAGTTTCTAAAAGTGGAATTATTGAGTCAAAGAGTGTAT
>NW_012149396.1:5813127-5838326 GCF_000956105.1 Propithecus coquereli | reverse complement strand
TTTTTAAAAATTTTTTTATTGTGGCAAAAATGCATAACATAAAATTTACCATCTTAACCATTTTAAGTGTCCAGTTCAGTAGTGTTAAGTATATGCACATTGTTGTTTGATCTTCAGAGCTTTTCCATCTTGTAAAACTGAAGCTCTATACCCATTAAACAACTCCCAGCTCCCCCTTCCCCTTGCCACTGGCAAGTACCATTTTACTTTCTGTCTCTACAAATTTGACTACTCTGGGTACCTCATCTAAGTGGAATCGTACAGTACTTGTCCTTTTGTGACTGGCTTATTTCATTTACCATAATGTCTTCAAGGTTCATTTATGCTGTAGCATGTGTCAGAATTTCCTTCCTTTTTAAGGCTGAATAATATTCCATTGTATGCGTAGACCACATTTTGTTTTGTTTATCCATTTGTCTGTTGATGGACACTTGGGTTGCTTCCACCTTTGGCTATTATGAATGATGCTGCCATGAATAGAGGTGTGCAAATATCTGTTCAAGATCCTGCTTTCAATTCTTTTGGGTATCTACCGAGAAGTGGAATTGCTGGATTATATGGTAATTCTATTTTTAATATTTAATATTTTGAGGATCTGCCATACTGTGTTCCACAGCAGCTATACCATTTTACATCCTCACCAATGGTGTGCACTGTAATTCTTGTGCATGAGGGTGCCTGCTCTCCAACACTCTTGCCTATTACAGTATATGATCAAATACTTTGTTTGATCTTTGTCAAGTTGAGACACAAAAATGGTTTAACTTTACTTTTCATTTTCCTCTTTCTCTCTTGCTCTCTTTTTCTCTCACTATCTCTCTGTATTTCTCTTTTTTATAAGTAAGATTAAACATTTTTCATCTATTAATAAGCCTTATGCATTTCTTTTGCCATAAACTGTGATGATATCCTTTATCTATTTTTCTATTTGTTTGTTAGCTTTATTTATTTATTTATTTATTTATTTTTATTTCAGCATATTATGGGGGTACAGATGTTTAGGTTATGTATGTTGCCCTTGCCTCCCCACTCCCCTCCAAGTCCAAGTTTCAAGTGTGTCCATCCCTTGGATGGTGCGCATTGCACTCTTTGTGTATGCAAATACCCATCCTCTCCTCTGCTTCCCCCTCCCCCCTGCCCGACATCTAATAGATGTTATTCTTATATGTGCACTTATGTGTTGATCAGTTAATACCAATTTGATGGTGATGCTTGTTAGCTTTTTTATTTGTAAAGTTTATCTATATTAAACAAATAAGTCTATTTTCTATCATTTGAGATGCAAATATTATTTTCCAGCTTTTCATCGTGTTTGGTTTTTGATTATAGTAATTTTTTTTCCCTCTGGACGGGTTTCATTTTGTTGTAGTCAAATTTATCCATCCACAATTTATGACTTCTGTGTTGTTTCATACATTCTTCAGAAAGATCTTTATTTTTACTTCAAGATTATAACAAAACTTCCTAAGTTTTCTTTGTATATTTTTGTGGTTTCTTTTTTTGTGCTTGAATCTTTGATACATGTAGAATGCATTTTGTTCCAAGGTATGAGGTAAGGATCCAACTCTATTTTCTTCCAGATTCTATTTGTTGTCTCAACAATCTTCTAATTTTTTTCCCCTTGATATGTGAACATTTTTAGGATCAGAAACCTTTACTTTGGAAACTTGTTTTGTAAAATACTATTTGCAAATCCATTTTGGTAATTATTCTTTCTCTCACCCACTTTAGCACATAGTAAACTTTTGAAAATAAACTATCCTGCTAAGATGAGAAAAAAATGGGGATTTTATCTATGTTTGGGCTGAGATTTGAAGGGAGAGGAAGTTATAGTGATAGCAGAAAAGTGAGAAAATCCACAAGGAATATGAGTTTTGGAAGGACTTATTGGGCCGTTTGCATAACTTCTCCTTACCCAAGAATCTGGGAACTTTAGGTCTTTGCTCCTGTTACGGATCACCATTATTTTGTTAGTTATATGATTGATACTTTGGTACTTGTTTCTTTTGGTAAACTTCAAATTCCAGAAAAGCAGAGAGCATGCCTTTGTAATTTATTAATTTATCTCTAGCAACCAGCAGAACATTTGCCTCAAGACATACAATGTGAATGACTCAATTCCTGAAGTCTCCAAACACATCCCTCTGATTTTGCTCCCAGCAATTTGTGCACCTTTAAGAGAGAGGAACCACATCTTCTTAGTCCTCTTTGTCTTGCACATGGTAAAAATTCATTCTATGCTCTTTGAATAAATGAATCTACATCATTAACAATGACAGTGCACCAATAGCAACTGATCTAGTTCATAAACTTGTGAGGTAGATAATTCACCCAAGCTTACTAAGGTCATGGCAACTCAGGAAGCTGAGGAAAATCTCAAAGTCCCAAACAAGAGCAACAGGACATCCTTTTGTTAATCCCCTGTGGACGTCAGGATATTAAGCATGATTTTCTCATTGGCAAAGGAAAGAATGAGGAAAACTTTACATTTCTATTGCTGTCTTCTTTGAAGAGGTCTCATGTTGAGAAGATCAACTCAGAAACGCTAACATATTCCACTTGAATTACATCAGGTTTATGAATCCACTTAAGTGATCATTTGAGAACATTATTCTTAAAATGAATTACACCCCAGTTTAAAGATAAAACAAATAAAAATAACATTTATTAAATGTTAATTAAAGGCAGTTATTTTATTTAGAAAAGATCTATTCCCTTATCAATGAAATAATCCTAGCTAGGTTGCTTAAAGGTTTTCAAATGCAACTGCACCGATGCCTACTTTTCTAAGAACACACATTTTGTGAGTGAAGAATACAGGTTGCCACTTCGTTTCCCTCCAAGACAGAAGGGAAACACAATTGTTCTCAAGCTTAAAGAACTTATTCTGAAGGCAAAAGTGTGTGTCACCCCACCATGGCGAGTTGACAAAAATGCTCAGTTTGCAAGGAATTAACTCCCATGGCTGACAGATCAGCAAGAATGAGTTCCAGAGCTGTCCAATGATGTGATGTCACTAAAGGGAGATGGGGAACTTTCAAGGGGAAGATAAAAAAACAATCACAGAACTAAAACCTTTCAAAGAGCCCACAGTCAGGAGATCACCTAAATGGGGCAATTGAGGAAGAAGCTCATCTGAGACAGAAACGCAGAGCAGCTTTTGGTTGGAGAATGTCGTAAAACGCTGATGATAACATGTCCTCATTAGGTGGCAAATTAACCTTATAGGAAATGTCTGAGTTATGAAGCACTTTAAAAATAATTTTGCATCTCCACGTATGTTGCACTGTATTGCTGAAAAACATTCCATTAAAAGTACCCAATATTTGCATCACTTTGTATATAGTTGCATTAAGTACTATTTTATATTCTACTCTTTTCACTGGACATGATTTTGTATCCATATTTGCTTCTTGCTACATGGTCCAGTACTCATATTCTTTTAGTAGATACATAGTTTATGGAACTTTTTTTTTTTAATATAAGGAAAGGAGTTTTATGACTTTCAAATTCACACAGTAACTGCTGACAGGACAAGGGGAAGTGGGAAAGTGGAAGTTGCCTATGCATTTAAGAGACTCCTGTAAGTGCTTTAACAAATAGATAAGATGTGCTTCGAATGAGCTCACCCATCGTTTGAATAAAAACTGCTGGGAAGGTGGTGCTTAAGCAGTTTGTGGTCTTTGATGCAAAATGGGTTGCCATTCCCTTTGCTTACTGCATTGTTCCTGCTTCCTTTCACAGCTGGGGTACTCAGACCACAGCCCAGTGTGTTCAAATGTCTGTGCAGAGCAGCGGTGTGAGGGTGAATTCCCTGGGGAACTCCCGGAATTCCACATTTCCAGGCCTCATCCCAGATCTACTGCATCAGAGAAGGGGTCTCGATATTGATATTTTTTTCAAAGCTCCCCAAGTGGTTATAATGCACAGCCAGGGCTGAGAACTGTTGGTCAAAAGACCGTATTAACTATTTCATCATCTGGGTCCTCTGATTTCTATAAACAGGTTGATTTAGGTCACCAGAAAGTAAAAGGTTCATTTTGATTCCCTACACAGCAGATTTGCCAACATATGCCGACTGCTAACGTGAAAATGAAACAGACTGAACTGCCGATGGGTCAAGATAGAAATACTCATTTAACAAAGCTTTATTAAGCATTTATTAATATATGCTCTGTTTTAGGCAATATGAATAACTTACAAATAAATAAGACTCTGTCTTCCCTCTTTCTATAGTATAGTCGGAAAGATAAAAATGTAAAATGAGTAACAATAATACATGGCAAAAATCTGTTTTGTTTTGCTTTGTTTTGTTTTTAAGAGACAGGGTCTGGCTATGTTGCTCAGGCTGGTCTTGAATTCCTGGTCTCAAATGATCTTCCCACCTTGGCCTCCCAAAGTGCTGGGATTATGCAAAATCCGTTTTGATTCACAAGAGATGTCCAGGCAAAATGCAACCAGATTTTCATTTTTCTTCTATTGGGGAAGGATTTGAGGAGGAAGGGACATGAGCTGCTCTGGATTACTGGGAAGAATTGTATATCCTGAAGTGTGGAGGAAGCCTGGGAAAAGAGGAGCTGGGAGGCTATTAACCCTGGTGGGGACAATGTGAGAAAAGTAGATGGAAAACGGCAAGTATTTTATTGTGGCCACGTCAACGTAGGCTGTATGCAGCAAAGGATCAATGGGTCAGATAACACAGCACTCGAAATTCCGCAGAAGGAGGCGAGGGCTCCCCATTTTATGTTAGATGAGCAAAGGGGCATCATTAGACACACTTCCTTTGGAAAATCTGAGAATGTGTTGATGTAAAAAAATATGTTGATGAAAAATGTTCTATCTTGATAGAAAACTGTCTTAGTTTGGGCTCCTATAACAAAGTACCATAGATTGGGTGGCTTATAAACAACACAAAGTTATTTCTAACAGTTCTGCAGGCTGGAAGTCTGAGGTTAGGGTGTCAGCACGACTGGGTTCTGATGAAGGGCGACTTCCAGCTTGCAGACGGCCCACTTCTCGCTGTGTCCTTGCATGGCAGAAAGAGGGCGAGAGAGCTCTCTGGGGTCTCTTTTATAAGGACTCCATCCTCATGACCTAATCACTTCCCAAAGGCCACCCCTCCTAATACCACCACAATAGATTAGGGTTTCAACATATGAATTTTAGGGGGACACAAACATTCAGTCCATTGCAAAGACCCCAGAGGGAAAGATGTCTAAATCCATCCCTGTCTGGCCTTAGGTTTCCTAGAATTGCTCATCCTCCCAGGGTGGCCTCTGAGAAGGCTGGATAAATGCTGTGTGTTTTTTCCCCCTGCCACATTCGATAATGGTTAAAGACTTAATTATCTTTTTATGAGCCCAACGGTCCTAGTTTTCTGTTGCTCAAACACAAAGACATCATCTGTCTTCCTCTGACACTATAGCTGTGGACTAGAGGAGGAGGATGAGTCGTTTGAACAGCAGCGGGGCAGGGGTGTGTAGTGCACAGCCTTAGGTGCGAGGGTGCCTGCAAACCCCAGGCCTGGAGGAACTGGCCCGTGGCTGAAAGACACAGCGCACCGCAAAGCGCCCACACTGCGCATGGCACCTGCTCAGCACGGAATAACTTTCAAAGAACATTTAAAGGATCAGTTATGAGCTGCTGAACACCATGAAGTTTGACTCCTGCCTTTTTCTTTCTTTTCTTTTGTAATTTTAAGAGACACTTCCTTTTATTTCTTAAAATATTATCTTGATATATTATTAAGACAAGTGTAGAGTATTAACTTTATGCTTTATGAAAATCGCAGTTTTAGGCCGTATTTGCTTCACATGTTTTTAAAAGGAATAAAACTGAAATATAGGCCCTATCTAAAAAAAAAAACCTGTGCTGTTTGTGGTTTTAATATTTGACACAAATAGTGTTTTAGCACACATTGTATTTGGCAACTTCGTTTTCTTACTCAACTTTCTGTTTTTGAGATTTACTCATGTGAATTCTTATAGTTTATTCACTTCACTGGCTGTTTAAGTATAGCATGTTATATGAATATATTACGATTTGCTTATCCATTCACATTGATAGACATTTGGGTTGTTTCCAAAGTTCTACTTTACAACTAACGCACTAGCGAGTATTTCTTTCTTTTCTTTTCTTTCTGTCTTTCTTTCTTTCCTTTCTTTTTGACACAGTCTCACTGTCTTGCCCTGGCTGGAGTGTGGTGGTGTGATCATAGCTCACAGCAACCTCCAACTCCTGGGCTCAAGTGATCCTCCCACCTTAGCCTCCCAAGTAGCCAAGACTACAGGTGCATGCCACCACACCCCACTAATTTTTCTACTTTTTGTAGAGATGGGGGTCTTGCTACATTGCCCAGGCTGTTCTCAAATTCCTGGTGTCAAGTAATCTTCCCGCCTCCACCTCCCAAAATGCTGGGATTACAGGTATGAGCCACTGTGCCTGGCCCTCTAGTGAGTATTTTTATGTGTAGTTGTGAGAGAATCTCTGGGACATTCATCCAGAAGAGGAATTGCTGAGTCACTGGGTTTATGCATTTTTAACCTGACTTTATGTAGCCACATTACTCTCCAAAGTGATGGTACCAACATGAATGCCCACCAGCAGTCTGTAAGAACTCCCAGTTGCTTCTTATCAAAGCCTTCCACCCTGTGGTGTCTCCTGCTACAGGGTGGGAGGCAGTATGTTTAGTGGTTAAGATTCGAGCCCTGCACAGGCGATCTTTTGGGGATGATAAATATGTTCTTAAATTGGATTATCGTGATGGTTACACAGCTCTATAAATTTACTAAAAAATGATTGAACTGAACAGGTGCATTTTATACTATAAAATTAAATCTCTGTAAAGCTGATGAAAAAAAGATTTAGGCCCCAAAGACAGATAGCTTTGGGTCGAATTCTGTGTCTAACATTGTTCAATGTCTCTGCGCCTCAGTTTCCCTGCCTGACAAATGAGGATATTGTACTGGCTATAATACCCTGTTGTAAAGGAATAAACAGGTGACGCATTAGCACTGTTCCTGGCACTGAGTGAGAGCTCGGTAAGTATTAGCTCATTGTTATTTTCCTGGGACCCCGTGATGCTCCACCTGCCCTTCCCCACCTGCTGCCTGTGCCCAGTCAGGTTTCCTGAGTTTACACCCTGTTCTGGCTCGCTCTCCTACCCACCCTCCCTCTTCCTTCACCCAAATAAAATCTATTCTCAATCAGCTCTCCCCCTGGAAAAGTTTAGACAGATTGATGCATTAAAAAGTTATTCATGGCTGATAATGAGTTATTTTGCATTTCAAACAATATAACTGAAAACTAACTAGAATTAGGAATTGTGTGGAGATAATGTATCAGTCTGCAAGGGAATGCCATGACAAAATACCGCAGACTGGGTGGCTTGAGCAACAGAAATTTTATTTTCTCATAAGCCTGGAGGCTGGAAGTTCAAGGTCAAAGTGCTGGCAAGGGTGGTTTCTGGTGAGGGTCTCTTCCTGGCTTGCGGACAGCTACCTTCTTGCTGTGTTCTCACCTGGCTTTTTCTTGCTGTGGGCTTGTGGAAAGAGAGAGAAAGATCTCTCTCTCTTCCTTTTCTTGTAAGTGTACAGTCCTAGTGGATTAGGACTCACATATACTCCTGATGTCTCCTCCCCCTCTAATGAGGACACCAGCCAAAGACTCAGAGCCACAGACCAGTCTCACTGTGTGTCTAGTTCAAATTCAGGCCTTGGAAAAATAATAGCTTAATAAAAGTCATAAACTATTGAAATCATCACTAAATGACATATTAAATTTGGGGATGCCAGTAACCACTCTACAGTCATGGGGATGTGTTCTGAGAAATGTGTCATTAGATGATTTTGTTGTCGTGTGACCATCATGTGGTGCACTTACACAAACCTAGACAGTGTAGCCTACTACCTACTACACCTGCTACACCTGCTACACCTAGGCTGTGTGGTATGGCCTGTTCCTCCCAGGCTGCAAACCTGTACAGCATGTTACTGTGCTGAATACTGTAGGCAACTCTAACACAGTGGTAACTATTTGTGTTTCCAAACATATATAAACATAGAAAAGATACATTAAAAATACAGTATTATAATCTTATGGGAGCACTGTGGTATATGCAGTCTGTCATTGACCAAAACATCATTATGCGGCGCATGACTGTATAATTCATTGACTAGGTTTCAGCTTTCATAGAAAAAGTCGTGATCCTCTTCTGCCTTATTTGAAATGACCCCCCAAATGCCTCATTTAGCATCAGGCATTTTCATGCTTCTTCCGACACACATTTACAGACAACTTTTTAGGATACTGTTAACTCTAGGATAAGATGTTTACACAACCATCCAACATATGTGGATTAATTCTGTGTTTATAAAATTCACTTGCTAGTTTTCCCTCTTACAGGGTACCCTTTCCAGTTTCTGGGGGTACTTCAGTTGATGGTTAAAAAATTGACTATAGCAATCATCCAATTCTGGCCACCTCCCACTTGAAAAGAATCATACTCACTTGGGGCCAGTATCTAATTCTACAGAATGAATCTCTTATGTTTGAATCTTGGCCATCAGCTTGGTGAAGGAGAAGCATGTTCTTGCCCCTGGAATTCTGCATCATAGATGAATAGCTGTCACTGTGTGGGGGAGACCGAGTCTACTTTCCATTGGCAGTTACCCCAGAGGGCTCCTTACTCTAATGAGAGACAGGATGGGAGGTAGAAGCAGCAAGATGAGGAGGGAAGCATAGTGTAGGATCAGGTTGTAGGTGTAGCTTCTCCAGTTTCTCAAAAGGCACACAGGTAAACAGGACACGGGAACCCCATCTCATGATGACATCACTAGTTTCCACGTTTGAGTCAAAGTATCTTTGAATCTTTTTCTTCTGCCCCTTGACCTGAGGCCATCCCAGGTGCATAAAAAGGAGAAAAGCCCAATGTCATTAACAGAACACAAGGAAATAGATCTACCTGTAGATAAACAGAAGTTAGAACCCCCAGAAAGAAATGAGATTATGGTTGTGGCGGAAACCTAGGAGAGCAAAGACAGAAGCAAACGTGGATGAACTGGACACAGACTGTCCCAGGAAGTGCATGAAAGGTGATGGGGAGCAGAACTGTTTACTTTTGGAACTCATGCAGTGTTGACCTCCTGACACACACAACATCCATGGAATGCGAGAAAACCAAAGGCGTGTTGTATATGCAGATGGAGAAGATGCCAAGTAGAAAATCTATAGACATGCCAAGAGGAAATGATCATTTTACTCATTTGGATGAATTTTTGGAAGAAGCAAAGTCAAATTAGCATCAGAAAGACTTAATCAGAATATTTTCGTTCTGGTTATTTATTGCTGTGTAACAATTTACCCCCCAACTTGGTGGTTTAAAACGACAATAATCATTTTATTATGCTCATGGATTCTGTGGGTCAGCGATTTGGGAGATGCTTGGCTGAGTGGTTTTGGCTCTGGGTCTTCCGTGTCATTGCAGTTAGACGTGGCTGGAGCTGAAGTAGTGGGGGCTGGTGGAATAGCTCTCTTCCTTCTGGTAGTCTCAGAGCCTCTCCACGCTCTCCAAGTGGCCTAGTGACCTCGGGGCAGTCAGATTGCTAATGGGGGCTTAACTCTCCAAAGCATGTGTCCTAAGAGGATAAGGTGAAGCTGAATTGTGTTCTATGCCCTAAGCTGGGGTCACATGGTATCACTTCCCTTGTAGGTACAAGCCTACTCAGATGCAAGGGGAGGGAATGCAGACCCTCCCATCGATGGGAGCAGTGTCAAAATCACGTTGTGAGAAGAGAGCGTGTAGGGTAAGAAATATCCTTGTTGTCGTCTTTAGAAAATGCAATTGGCTGCAATTTGAGAAAGATTTATTTTTATGATCATTTTCAGGTATGTACCGAAATATACACTAGTTGAAGAAAAATCTGCTTAGTGAAGGTGCCTTGTACTGCGGTTGCCCCTCATTTGTGTCCAAACAGGGGCTGGACAGCACTGTATTCGGGTCCTTGTCCTTGTCAGCCCCTTCCATTGTTATAATGTATCGTTAGTTCTATGTCTAGTTCAGTTAATTGTCTTTTAGGAAATCATGTTTCTCTTAATTGGTCCCAGAGAATATTTCTTTTTTAGGTAGTGGCTGGAGCATTTAAGCACCAGCTGAGGACTATGCAGTACTTATTATTATGAACTGAATTGTGTTCCCCCCCAAATTCATATATATTGAAGTCTTAACCTTAGAATGTGACCACGTTTGGAGACAGGGTCTTTAAAGTGATAATTAAGTTAAAATGAAGACTTTAGGGTAGGCGCTAATTCAATATGACTGTGCTTATAAGAAGAGAAAATTTGAACACAGACACACACAGAGGGGAGAACATGTGAAGACACAGGGAAAACACAGCCATCTACATGCCAAGGGGACAGGCATCAGAAGAATCCACCCTCTACAAACACCTTGATTTCAAACTTATACCTTCTAGACTGTGAGGAAATAAATTTCTGTTGTTTAAGCCATCCATTTGGTGCTATTTGTTATGGCAGTTCTAGCAAACTGATACACTTATCAAAGGTTTGACTGTAAG
This sequence comes from Propithecus coquereli, assembly GCF_000956105.1. Lineage (NCBI taxonomy): Eukaryota > Metazoa > Chordata > Mammalia > Primates > Indriidae > Propithecus > Propithecus coquereli. The sequence continues at coordinate 5,827,752 of NW_012149396.1, read as the reverse complement.
AAGTATATTTTGAGAGGTGTCTTTAGAGGGTGTACTTCTCTGGACCATGTTTTCAAACTTATTTTTTAAAGCAATAGATGCCTTTTTCCCCCAAAACTGTCCTTTATCTATAAAATATACAAATGGTATTTTATTGGTATACAATTCGCTTAGAAGTTTGGAATATTTCCTTGTAATAAAGGTACTCAATGGAAACAATGAGATGGCTTAGAGGACACAGGTACTCAGAAACCTGTAACATTTGGGCTGAAGGTGACTGCCAACTTCTTCAGCTGGGAGAGTCTGTCCCCTACCATGGCCCAGCACATTCCTCTTGCTCTCCAAATTCAGCATTATTTTATTAGAAAAGCACTTCCACTTCCTCCCAGGCAAGAAAAGTGGGAGGTGGAAACTTAGCATGCAGCCCTTTGAAGGTTGCGGATCTCCTCACTGTACTACACCTAGTGTCCATGCCAAAGTTCTAGAAGAAGCCCTGAAAGGACTGAGCAAGATCTCGTGGTCGCTAAGCAGAAAGATGTGACCTGATCTGCTGGCTGTGTACTGCACAGTGACACAGGCATGGCCTTTGGAGCTTGCTGGCCTTGCCGTGAATCCTAACTGATCATCACTAGCCGTGGGACCCCAAACCAGGCATGCCACCTCTCTGAGTCTCAGTTTCCTTATCTGCAATAAAGGGGCTTCGAACACTAGCCTTGTGGGACCTTGTGAGGATTAAGTGAATAAAAATGTGTGTTTACTCAGCACCAAGCTTTGCACATGGCTTATTAAATATTTATTTTCCCCCCACCCCTGGGAGAGCAAGTGTAGGGCTCAAATGAGATAATGTAGATGGTAGTACTTTGTAGTCTGTGAAGAGTCATCTCTGTGCCAGTTGGAATCATGGTGTGGTTTGATATTGACTCATTCCTGACTGGGTGGGCCCAAGGTTGATGGATATTTATTTTCTCTTGGGTAAGAGAAAGGGGTAAGGACATCCAGAGGGGAACTCGGGTGTGCTCAGTGTCACTTGTGCAGGCTTGAAAAGCTGATGGGCAGAATCAGCTGTGAAAATGTTTCTGCAAGTCCACGAGAATGTTTCTTCTCAGTCACCAAGTGACCAGTTGCATGAAGGACTTTGACATGTGATGGGAGGCTCACGAGTTCATGCCCTACTCCCAACACCAGAGCGATTTACGCTAGAACCTGCCCAGATAATTCCCTGGGTCATTCCACTTGCTGTTTGGACATTGACATATTAGATATTATTTAATAAAGTTAGAGTGTAGCCAAAAGCCTGTTTTGTGGATTTGCCACATCAAAAAAGTCTTTGTTTTGGAAATTGTGTTTAAATTTGCAAAGAATATAGTTGTTGGGATGTAAAGAACAGATGGGCCCAAGCGTGGCTGTTTTCCGTGAGCAATCCTGAGTTAGCATCATAGATATTGAAGATGGTATAAGCTGATGCTGCCCTCTGCCAAGAGGGACACTGTGTCCACACGAGCCTTTTGTCCCCACCTGGGGGCCGTCACTGCCGTGGGCTGGGCTCTAATAGTTCATCTTTGCCTCTCTGTTTGTGCCTCCCCATCACGAACCTTCTGGAGTTTGGTCCAGCTTCATTGTAGACAGCCCCCCACCCATGAAGTCACTTTTTTTTTTTTTTTTTTTAGCAGCTCTCTCAAAATGGAAGATTGAATGGGATAAGCATTAGTAAAGCATTAGTAAAGTTTTCTCTCCAATTTTGCAGTTTACTCGGCTGCCTTCTGAGAAAGATTCTTCCTGTTCTCCTGTCTTTCTGCTAGTTGGCCCTCAACTGCTCCCATCTCTGGGATATAATGTGTGGTTGGGAACGAGCTGGTGGGATAAACAGCTGCCTTTAGTCGCCACCCGCTCCTGTGCCTGACATCCTGCATTTAGGGATTTGTTCTATGGGGCTTTGCAGATTTTCCATTCTTTAGTTTTCTTTCTCAGGCAAACTCTCCTGGGAGCTGTTCACCTTACTGGCTAATATCTTAGCCAGCTGCCAACGCGGTGGTGGGCCTGCTCAGAAGCAGCGCCTGGAGGGGACTGGATGGGAATAGGTATTCTTTAAGAAAAAGGGTAATGATATGGGTGGTAGAAAGAGTCCAAAACATCCACTTCAGGGTTTTTCCTAGGATTCCAGAAAACCGCAAGGAAGGATTAATTATTTGCTTTTTTGTTTTAGAGATTGGGTCTCGCTCTGTCACTCCAGGCTAAAGGGCAATGATGTCATCCTCGCTCACTGCAGCCTCAAACTCGTGGGCTCAAGCAATCCTCCTGTCTCGGCCTCCGAAAGTGCTGGGATTACAGGCGTAAGCCACTGCACCCGGCATATTTTCTAAATAGAGGAAAATGAAATTGGATCGAATTGTATTAAATTGGCTCAGTGTGAGAGTAAAGTGGGTAGAAGGGAATATCTGTTTATGTTTGTTTGGCTGAAGTACGTGTGTGTGTGTATGTGTGTGTGTGTGTGTGTATGTGCGTGCACACGTGTGCCTCGCAGGTAACAATTAATGTTAGTGATCTGAGGGAGGTGACGGTGAGAAAGTGTGGGGGACTCTTTGAAGCAGCCCATTCTTAGCGAGCTGGTGCTCTGGATGGCAGGGAGCTGTGAGGAGACGTGAGAAATGATGCCTGCTCCCTAAAAACCTTTCATCTCATGGGGGAGACAATGTTGAGAGAGGAAGGTGACTTTGCAACAGGCAGCCTGTGTGTGTAGAGCCAAATGCAATACAATAAGCACTTAGGAATTCAGAGGAATTCAGAGGTGGGCTGGGCCGTGTAGGGGAGACTACAGGTGACTCTTGAAATGGGCCTTGTGGGATGGGGGCTGGGGTGGGGCTTACAGGGCCAGAAATAAAAGCAGAACATTCCAGATAGGAGGAGGAAGAGGTACCCAGAGTTTGTGTGGAGGGCAGGACGGGAGCAATTCGGCTGGTGCCCAGGATTTGGTGAAGAGATGGATGGAGGGGAAGTCAGGAGAATATAGAAATGACTGTATTCGTAGTTGGGGAAGTCCTGTGGCGAGCCTTTGGTGCGTAAAAAGTACAGGCCGGAGAATGTGCGGGTGTGACACACGGTCATGGGGAAGGCAGCAGGAAGGACCCCACGCCCTGGGGAAGGTGGCTTGGCTTCGCGTGAGGGCCAGGCCCCAGATTAAGACCCCTCGGTCAGCTACAATTCTGCGAGTTAGCAGGAATGAAGCCGAGTGAGAAGGGGAGAGGTGCACTGCCCGTGGCAGGAGGGACTTCTGTGACCACGGGTAGAGCTGGAATGTTGTGGGCCCCGCAGGGAGGCTTGCTCCGACACTCTGGGGGGGTCAGCGCCAACATGGACAGAAGCAGCAGAGGGACAGACAGACTCAGAGAATCTCGTGGGTCAGGGGCTGCTGACTTTTGAAAAAAATTCATATTATTACTTTAAGATTTTTTTTCTACTTTATCTTAAAATCATTTCACACTTAAACAAAAGTTGCATAACTAGTGCAAAGAATTTCTTACAGTTCTAAACCATTTGAGAGTATGTTGCCAACCTGATGTTCCCCCAATTCCACATGCTTCACGTGTCATCTCTGCAAACCAGGGGGTTGTCCCACACGACAGGGGACAGCCATCAAGGTCAGGGAATGAACACCGATCCGTCACCAATGCCTGAGCCTCAGAGCTCACTCGACTTCTGCCCGTGGTCCCAACGCTGTCCTTTATAGCAAGAGGGCCCAGTTCAGAGTCACACTTGGCATTTGGCTACCCTGCCTCTTTAGAAAGGAGGAAAGGAAGGACAGGAGAGAGGACACAAGAAGGAAGGAGGATCTTTTTAGGTGTTTTAAGCCATCAGCCTTGACAGAAAGTAGCCACAGACAATGCTCACTATTTGACTTCATTTTCTTTTTACTACCTGGTCACTGTTTAATTATCTGCCTAATTGAAAGGGTGTGTGGCAGCGTGGATAACTCTGGAAAAATCTTGAATTTTTAAATGCATTTCCAACAGTCTTGTAGCTATGTTTTTCCCTAGTTTTACGCACATATGCAGGTCAGAGATGTGCTGGGTAGAAGTAGAAGCTGGCTCTTGTAATCTGTTCATACTCCACAGTGTACAAAACCGAGATTCTTTTTCACTGCAGTTGCTCCTAGAGTGGATCAGCTGAACCTAATCACAGCCCCTAAGACACAGCCCCTGCTCCCAAGCCGGACCCGAGCAGACTCGTTCGTAAGGATCAGAAATTGTTGCTTTGGTTTCATCCAGTCTCACTTGCCGTAACAGCTTGTTTTATACAGCTTTCATCTTTAATTTTGCAAAGTGATTCATGCGGAGTGTAATATGCATCTCTGAATGATTACTTACCCGGAAATTTGTCTTCCTCTGATAAGAGTGCTCATTTCCTGCACAAAAATTAATTTTCATATAAGGTACAGAAGCGACCCTTCAGCTCCTTTTGGTTTGAGTTCTTTGGCATCATTCATTCCTTCATTCCTTCATTCAGCTTACATTTAGTGAGCACCAACTGTTGCCATACATGGGCACACACGTATGAATAAGAACATTTGTCCTCAAGGAGTTTGCAATTTGACCTGGGGAGAAAGGCACTTCAAGGCAGAGATTGATCTTGAAAGGAAGCCCGGGTGAAGCGCCTGGCTTTGATCATCAGAAAGGCTGTTGTGGAGAGTATGCACTGCGCTGGGGTGTGAAGGGGAGGTGGGGACAGGACTTGCACTTAGAGGAAAGTTGGAGACTCCACTGAGGAACGTACCAATTCCTCCAGCGCCATATTTAATGGAAACGATGATATTCACATTAGCTTTCTAGTGTTAGGAGGCAGCATATCAGGCAATATCCACAGAACCCATAACATCCTAGGGTCTCAGAGGAGCAGAGCCCTTCAATGGTAATTTCACATGCTCATCTTACAAACAAAATAACGGAGGCTCCAACAGATGAGGCTTTTCAACTCAGGAGGCCTTGGTGAGCCGGGAGCAGACCTCCGACCTTCCAGGCTCTGCCTCGGGGCTTTCTCCACCATTCCCTGTGCCCACAAAAACCAGCTCAGTGAGGCTCAGAGGCTGAGCTGGCCTCCCTGGCCCAGAGTCTCCACCAGTGTTGCTCTTCACTGCCTCCCACGCATTCGGAGGGACAGGAAACACATGGGCTGTCAGCTCTGCACTGCTCGCTCCCTTGTAGGCCTGCACTTGGGCCCTGCAGGGCGAGGACAGCCCATGGGGTCTGGGGGGCGTGGTAGCGTGGGGATCAGGTGAGAGGCTGGGAGTGTGGGGACAGGTGCCACCCTGCAGGAGAGTTAGAGATTTTCCTGGGCCTCTGACCTGCGGGTCTGTTCCTCTAAGTCTTTTTCTTTGGCAGCCTCCTTTCTTAGCCTCCTTCCTTCCCTCTTCTTTATGGTCTAAACCTACCTACTTAAAAAAAAACAACCAAAAAACCTTTATTTTGAAATTATCAATTAATTGAATGTTGTAAAGTAATATAGAGAGACCCATGCGTCTTGACTCAGTTTCCCCCAATGGTTATATCCAACCTATGTGCAGTGTATAATCACCTACTTGTGCAACTACTTACCTGTGCTTTTTTTTTTTTTTTAAGAGAAAGGGTTCTCACTATGTCACCCAGGCTATAGTGTGGTGGCTATTCACGGGCATCATCATAGCCTGTGAAGGAGCAGAGAAGTTCCTTTGCTCTTGCCTCTTCCTGGGTCTCTGCCCTGGGGGCCGCTCCCTCGAGCCACTCGTGCCGTGAGTGGCTTTTTCATCATGTCTTCCCCAAATCACTGAACACCCAGAACTGGGCCACTTGTTCCGAATAGAGTCTGGGCCAGGAGCTCTTCTTCAAGAAACACAAACCTTGTCGCTGTACCATCCCTCCTCACATTCATCTTGCCCGACGCCGCCGGATCAATCTTCCCAAAGTCCCATTTTCCTCATGCACGCCCTGGCGGGGCAGCCTTCAGCAGCGTCTCTCTGTCTCCTCACCCTGGTCCAAAGCGACCAGCTGGCCTTTCCTGTGTCGGTACTGCTTGAATCTTGCGGGTACCGGAGCACGCCATGTTCCTCTTCTTAGGGTGCTCCCGCCTTCAGGAGTGATCTCCTACACATATTTCAAGATGTGCTCAAAGCCCCAGCTTCTCCAACAACTAAGTTTGCCCTTATTATTCCAACCCATAAGGAGAGTTGTATTTAAGAATCCCCACTGCCGATTGCATGTGCTGGGCTCTGGGCTCTTGGTACTTAATCATACACTGTCGTGTACTGTTATGTTTTCTACTATAGGATCCCCAGTGCAGCCTTGCCACTAGACTTTCCACTCTGCCACTACTGCTGCGAGTAGTTTTCTGGCTGTCTCTGCATATTTGTGTCTTACACTCAATAGGCAAGTCCTGGGCTAGAGTTTCGCCTGGACCTGCCACATTCCTGTGCTCTGCGTGCTGGTGGGAAGAAGAAAGAGTGAGTGTCTGGCTCCTTTGGCTTTAAAAGTGAAGGCGAGGCTGATCTAACGGGAGCATCCGGAATCAGCTGGGGAAGACTCTCCCAGATAATAAGGGCGTTTAGCTGCTAGGAAGCCAAAAAGGACAAATGTTCACCAAATGTTCACCATATTTATATAGGACATTTAAAATTCCCGAGTCCTGATTTTCTTATCTGTGAACTGAGAATAACATTTATCAAACAAGGCTATTTTCAGGATTAAATAATATGATATGTGTAGTCACATACTTCCTGGCATAAATTAGTGCTTAACAAATGTGAGCCCTTCTCTCCTATTAGTTCCTGAATCGTTTACCAGGAAAATTATTCTCCATAATCCCCTAGAACTACTCATCTGTACATAGTAACTTTAAAGGAAATCTCTAATAGCAATTCCCTACTGGTTATTGTTTTGTGTCTTTTTCAATGACTCCGAGCTTCCTTTGCAACAAAAGAGTGTGGCAGCCTGCTTTTATTTTATTTTACGGTGCTCCTTCCTTAAATAAAAATCACCACTTAGGAGCTCCGCTGATTTTTATTTTATTTCATTTCTTTTTGCAGATTTTGAAATTCCATATGGATCAGGGTTAGCTTGGCTTCAAGGTTTGGGGCAGCTTCTGTCTCACTGTCTGTCTTGACTGGCAGCACCCTGGAGAGCCAGAGCGGAGAGCGCTATCAACTTGAATGAGACGTGGGCGTCATCACAATTGGCCAAGTCATGGATGGATATTAGATATGAGTCTGTGGTCTCCACTGAGTAACTAGTAGTAAACCAAGCATTGATTCTATTGTGAGAGCCAATTTTTTCCAAAGGGCAGATGGAGGTGTTCAATTGAATGTCACCCTCAGGTCACAAACCCCACTCTTCTCCTCCCCAAATGTAGGTGTTTCTTCAATGGCCCCTATTATCTTGACTCACTCACGGTTGGGGCCCCGATGCTGTTATTGTTGTGAGTAACCTTTGCAAACAAGTCACGCTAAGGAGATGACCGGTTGCATCACCGTCCGCATGGATCCCACCGTCCAGTCCCCAGCCCTTGGGGCTGAGGTGGAGGGGGCCGCACTGTGGATGTCAAAGAAGGAAGTGAGGAGCCACTTCCCTCACTCATCAAGAGAGTGACTTCTGGGCTGCCATCTGGCAGCAGAAATTACTCCTCCAAGATTGCTAGTATAAGTTAATGGGGCTTGGAGTACAAATAAGTGACGCATCAGCCACAACCTGGACTGATGGGCTCCTTCCTGTCGTGCACAGAGACACGACTCCGCTGGATGTGGGCTGAGAATTTTTCCCCTCATTTTTCTTTACTGTTCCCACTGGACGAGTACATAAAAGGCTCATGCATTCTATAGCATGACATTGCTTTGATGCTTAACTCTTTACATATGATGCCGTGAAGGGGACTGGGTCGTGTTGCCAAACTCAAAGAGGAGGCCACACAAGAGCCCCAGAAGCTCAAAAATAGCCTGGCTTTCTGGGTGTTCCTGTGAAGGCACATCTCCCTTTGGATTTATGGCTCTCATTTTGTTCATTTGTTTCCTCCCTTTTCTCCCTTCTCAGGCAGTCACACCACACGCCTCAGCTGTTGGTGCATCCATGATTATTTGGCGAATGAATGAACGAGAAGTACTGTTGTGGATGTGTGTAGACCCTCGGGTTGTGCGAGGGTGACGGGAAAAAAAGGTGGATAGGACTGACCCTTACAGGGGTGGTGACCTGAGGCGGGGGGACCTCACTCACAACCTTGGTGAGGCAAACAGGAGCACTGGGAAAGGAGAGAGAAACTGATGAAGACACTTGGTCTTATACCATCCGGGATCACGGGCTTCCTTTCGAGAGAAGGTATTTAGGAAGTGGGAAGACGGGCTAGTAGGCACACAAGGGGCAAAAAATGTGTTTTAGAGCCAAACGTGGTCCCTTGGCTTAGCGTGGTGATAAATAACGGAGTGAAGTAGATGGATGAGCCGCAGTGAAGTCCTAGATGATTCAGAATTGGGAGGCAGCCACCTGAAATCCTGGGGGTTCTCAAGGTAGCTTGCTGTTCTAGAGACTTAATTACCACTGTAACTCATGACACATAATTGCGTGTCACATAGGCTAGTTTTCATGCTGAACTGCAGCCTTTTGGAAATAAATGATGCTTATTTCTCCTTCCCCTGCAAACTGACCCAACAGATTTCTAATACACATCTTGTTCTTCTTCTTTCTTGTCCCAGTTCTTTAACAGAAATAGCAGCAGTGACATGATTTCATGTAGAACTCACATAAAACTTGTAGAATCATAGACCCTTAAATTTTTGGAGTATATTTAGAGTATATTTGAGATCTAATCTCAATTGCAAAAGTCCCCTGAAGTTGATTAAAATAAAGAAAGAAACAAGTCAAATTTCAGGAAACCTTGGTTTTAAAATACATTCAATCTAATTTTAATTTAGGAACTTTATAATCTCTTTTTTTCTATAAAGAGATACTTCTTTTCTTCCTGTCTCACTGTGTTAGATCCAAATCCCACTATAGGGTGGGGAATTGTGAATAGAAAGTGGATGGTTTCCTTTGGAATAGAAAGTTGAAGATGGAACCTAAAGCTGTGTAGAAAAATCTGGAGGAATTTTATTACCTAATCATGTCATTGTTTTACTGAACAGAGCATGACTGGTCCTTAAATTTTTTATATCTCTTTTCCAAAGAGTTAGCCTTCATTACCTTGTAGTCATTAATTTAGATTTAAAACCAGGAAAGGCTCATGATTATTAAACTCCTGAATACAAGACTAGATGTTTTAAAAATCATTTCTAATGTAGGAGTTTCACACCTTATAGATATTTCTTTTGTCCTCCCATTCACCTAAGAACATCTAAGAGGACCTAAGCAAAGGAGAAGTCTGTTGTTGAAGATTTATATTTATAGTCCTTGATGAACTGAATACATTTACAAGCTGCATTTTGAAATCATAATAATCTCATGTGAAGCAATCAAAATTCCAAAATCATCTAATCAAGAATGACATCAGAGGCAAACAATCTCTAGATGGAGTAGGTATAATTCCCTCTGTAAATCTTCCATTTAGAGCAGATGTTCTAATTCTGTGGATTAAGTCAGGAAGTGTTGAGCTAAGTTGTCCAGAAGACAGTTATTTAGAAAAGGTGAACCAATATGAACTCGAGTTTCTTAAACAGAAAGAGGTCATTCAAAGCCCATGCCTTCATCCCTTAGCTCGTATCCTCGCTCTCTCAGTCAGTTGAGGACAATTGGGCTGCCAGGTAAAAGGGAAAGGTCATTGCCAGAGGGAAAGGGGAGCTTTCAAAGGACAGCCTTGGGATGATCCAAGACTGCAGAACTGGGCATATTCCCTCTTCTATGGGAGATTCTCTCCCTGTTCTTTGCCTCCTAGTCCTTTCCTATAAGATTGAGAACAAAAAAGAACAGCAGCAGGTTCTTACAGTTTTTCAATTCCAAGGAATAGCTATTTTGGTTCATTGATCAAGCAAGACATATGGATTCAGAAATACAAGATCTGAATGTTTTACTTCCACCTCACATCTCATCATTTGGCATCTCAATTAGGTGGACCTCCTGCGGCGGGAAAGAGGGTATGGGATATATTGACATGGCCCCAGTTATTGCAACATTTGGGCCCTGGCCCCTGATCTAGAAACAGAACTGTCGGCTCCAAAGGTCTGTTGTTAACAGTTTATGCAGTGTTGTCAGAAGCTGCATTCATTCTTTACTGTTTTCTTATTGCTTTTATAATAAATATTTACAGATTTATTGCATATTTATTTTCCAAATGGATAGACATTTTTAGAAATGACATTTCTGAAAGTGCAGAAGCTATCTGGCACATATACAGTGTATCGTACCATGTGTTTTCTGACAAGAGCATCATCGAAACTGTCTCCGTAGTTTATCTGATGAAACTCGATTGCAATACGTTGTATCAAGTTTATGGCCCCATTCTTCTCCTCTGTGCTTTTTATTTTTACATCTGACATAGGGAAAATGGCAAAATTTTCTTTATTCCCTAGCAAACCTAATCTGTAAAAGCCACAGGAACGTCTTTCTTCTTCACCAATGGAGAGGGAGATCCTGCAATCCACAGCTTGTCCCCTCTGCTAGAGAATTTATTTCGAGTCACATTATCAATATATTAAGTCTTTCCTCTTAAGGAAAGGGATGGATGAAGTAAGAAAGTCATGTAAGAAATTGTAATATGTCTTAATGCTTAAACAATAAATTATTTTTAAAATGCCCTGGAATTAGACAAATGGTGCTATAAGAAAAGAATCCTCTGGACCATTTGGGTTTCATAGTGTAATAAGAAGCTGTGGCTGTCTCTCTGACAAACAACAGAAAGTTCCAATACGTGCAGAAAAATAGATTCTATGACATTCTTAGAATTATAGGTTAGTAGAGTGGAATAAGGTAACACCTTATTTTATTATTTTATGGTCTTGGTTTTGAAAGTCATGCGTTACGGCTGTGGAGTAGTTTTTTTTTTTTCAATTAAAAGTTCAGAGTTTAAAGGAATATCCATAAAACTATTCACGAAAACCTAGGAATAACATTGTATCCTCTATGTGACTTAGATTCTGTTTATAAGGGTTGATTTGGATAGTTTTTTACGGCAGCAATCAAAGTGTATGTGTTTGTAATTGTTAACTCTTTAGTTAAGGCAATATGGGAGACCTCGCTTATGAAAATTCTTTTTGACCTGTTTTGTCCCCAGAAGAATCCCCAAAGGCAGGTAAGCTATGGCCATTAGAAGAGAAAGAAGATATATGATAGATCTTATGTGTCTATTTATATGGAAACTGCAACTAGGACCCATGGGTGAATAATATTTCAAGGAGGAGATTTTGATTAATTACGAGGAAAACTTTCAAACCAAAGAAGCTGTTGACAATGAAATGGTTTCTTGCAAAGGTAGTGAGCCCCCTGCTAATGGGTGTTTGGGCAGGTGCTGGCTGATTGCCCATCAAAACCAATTTTGAAGGGATTCCTGCATTGTATTAACTGATGATGTCTTAGGGTTCCATCGATTGCAAGCATTCTAAGAATCAGTGTTCTATCAATCTGCACACGTAAAATTTCATTAAAGTGGGATTTTCACTAATTTGTAATTTGGAATAATTGAGCTGCAGTCTTTCATTACACAGCACATATTTTTTCTTTTTAAAGAGAGTATAAATAAGATTAGAGGAAAATTTTTAAAACACTTAAAATATGCTGCTGTGTTTATATGCTCTAGAAGCACTGATTTAATTAGAAAAATACTCATTATAAATTATTTATTAATGTATTGATCTCTATTGGGTAACACCTCTTAGCATAAACTTAAAAGTAATAAACCTATTTCTTTGAACACACTCTTATCAAAAAGGCTTTTTTCCCTCTAAAATAAGTCTGAGTTAATGGGACTTTAGATATCTTTATTTACCTATGTTAAAGGATAATTTTTTAAAAGGAAAAATCATGACAAATATTAAATCAGCAGACATTAATGATTTCATTTAACTCATTAACAAATCAGGGAACGAAAAAAGTGTTATAACTGGTTCCGGGTAGAATCCAAAGTCCAGATATATTTACAGGTCATTAAGAATGCCAAGATGAATTTGTTTAGGCAGATGCAAAACTGGCTTCTTTCACAGTGGGAGAGGCAAGTCAACTGAACCTTCTCTGTACAGATTTTGAATTTCCATGGACAGGAATTATTTGTATTATTACCAGATTTCTACAACCTGGCCTCTATGTCTTCAGAGCTGTTAAATGGCCTAATCAAAAAGAATAAAAAGTAGAGAAAAACTGAAAGGATAAACCAGTCCAGGAAACCCTTAAATTTCCAATGTTTTTTCAATTTTTCCTCACACATGCACATGCACCCACATATATTATATTTATATCAAGCCATGTCGCTGGGAAATTATAGCGATGCTATGTTAGACTTAGTATCCCTATCTGTCGGTGCTGAACCAACTACTTCTATGCACGTAATTCATGTGAATTTCAGCAGTTCAGTCCATCTCACTGTCTACACCCAATCCTAATAATGTGGTGAATATTATGTCACAGAACACAAGATTTATTTACAAAGTGAGTAAGATGACAGCCTGGAAGATAGGGAGGCCAGTCAGCCTTCTCAGATGGGTGTGACCCGTGCAGTGCTGAACTCCTTCGGCAGTGATTTGGTACATTTTTTCATTTTTTTGAGTTTCAGTTGAAAGATGCGGGAAAGGTGTCACCAGGATAAATGATGCCATTGTTAGATAAGAGATAACGAAACTAACTGGGGAAAGAAGATCCCATCTAGATGACACAACAGCTAAATGACAGCTGTCTTTTTTCCGGGGTATCACTTTGGGGGATTGAGCAGTTAGTGGCCTTAGGAACTTGGGTACATTGATTTGATTATCTTCAAGGATATGATAATGTTGAACTTTACCTGAATTTTGTGCTTTCAGAAGTAGTATGATGATTAAAGAATCCCCCAACCCTTCCGAGTTTCAGGGAATGGCCAACCACAAAGGATGGCCATGCTCTGTATATCCCAAGGTAAGGCCTGTTTCCATCCTTCCTCATGACTCCTAAAAGACACTAGAATGACTCCATTGTCTACCTGCTTCTATAAACCCTTTTTCTCTGGGATACTCTTCCTTTTCTTTGATATGTTCTTTATTAATGAACATTCTCCCTATTGCCATAGTCTGAACAAAATCATCTCCTAATTATCTGGTGCATTTTGTAGAAGCTGGAATTATATTTTCAGTCATATGAGAATAGATTTGGTTTTTGTAAATGATAAAAATTATAAAGAGACAAATATGATAAAGAGATGAGTGGCCAGGCTAGACAGGGTCACTTTGGGTAAAAACTCTGTTTTTAAAGCACAGATGATGATTTTCTTGTGTGACATATAAGCAAGCCAGGAAAAGCAAAAAGAAAAAGTTTAAAACACAATTCAAGTAATGGCAATAATATATGAGTAAATTATAGCCTCTTGGGCAAACATATTGAAAGGGCACCACTAATTTTTTTGGAACCACTAATTATTAAGTACGATTTCTGGTATTTTAAAGGAACCAGTGCCATTTACCTCTCTGTTCCTCATTTCCTTATGTGTAAAACTAAGGGGTTGGGCTGGATGATTACTGCTATTTTTTAGCTCTGTAATCCTATGAGTTCTTTGGTCATTCCTGGGTTCAGCTTTCTCCGTATGATTGGATCACTGGGTTTCAGAGTTTCCAGGTAGTTAGGCAGTGAAGAAATTAGAAGGTTGGTCTCCCTTTTCTCTAATTCACCTCTGGTCTGAATTCTTTGAATGAAAACTATGTTATTATGCAACACAGTCGCCACAATTCTCTAAAAGAAAATAGGTTTATATGCATTTTAAAAATGCAATTCCCTCAATGAGGATCATTAAATAGTAGAATAAAGGCCAGATGAGGGGAAGCTGTGAAATGTTTTACTGTCTTTAAAAACCAGAAGAGAAATAGTTTAAATATGACTTACACTATAGAGTATGAATACTAAAGGCTAGTTTATGGCATTTTGCATATGCCAGGCACTGTTCTAAATGGTTTAAATCATTAATGCATTTAATTTTTATACCCTATGCAGTAGGACCATTGTTGTCATCACCATTTTACTACTGAAGAAACTGATAGCACAGGAAGTTCGAATAGTTTGCTCCAGGTCACAAAGCAGTAAGGGAGAAAGCTGCGTGTGGAGCCACATTTCTGCACAGGTTGCTGACAGCTCTGTAATTCTACAAAAGTAACAAGAATCTCTCATCTCACTATGCAACCTCAATACACACAAAGGTAATAAGTGGTAAGTCTCTTAGGATAAGAGACATGTAGGTGAACAAAATGCCTGACCCAAGATCTTAAAATGGCTTTGAAATCACCGAGGGAATGATCTCTTCGTTTCCCACTCCCAACGTCTCGTTCATTGCTAGTTTATTCCTGCAGCTGACATTGTGGAGAAAAATGAGTCTCTCTCTTTTTTTTTTTATTTCAGCATATTATGGGGGTACAGATGTTTAGGTTACATATGTTGCCCTTGTCCCCCCCTCCCCCCAAGTCCGAGTTTCAAATATGTCCATCCTTTGGGTGGTGCGCATTGCACTCTTTGTGTATGCATATCCCCGTCCCCTCCTCCC
>NW_012149396.1:5779797-5812774 GCF_000956105.1 Propithecus coquereli | reverse complement strand
ACCATGGAGTACTATTCAGCTTTAAGAAACAATGGTGATATAGCACCTCTTGTATACTCCTGGATAGAGCTGGAATGCATTCTGCTAAGTGAGGTATCCCAAGAATGGAAAATGAGTCTCTTTTAAGAGTTTCTTTTCTAGAGCTTGTCATGCTGCAGAATTCTTTCATGTTTCGAGCTCATGATAATATGTGGTCTTTGCTAGAACTCCTGTGGTTTGACACCAGCCTCTACTAGAGATGATGGCAGCTTTTGTTTTCTTAAAAAGCTGGCCGCACTTGGAATTTAGGCTTGAGAGAACAGAAGTGAGGTTGGTTTGGCTCCAACAAAGCAGTCAAGTGTAACTAATACTGTGTTATTAGCACGGGGTGAAATTTTCAACTTTCAGTATCTTGACGAAACATAGACAATAAAAATTGCTCAGTGACTTTTTCTAACCTTTCTAACCTGTATTTTACTCCCCAAGACCACGATCCACTTTGCATTCTCAGACAATAAGCCAGGGAACTTGAAAGTGTGCCACTCATGGCGAAGGACGGCTTCCCCCTAAACTAAACAGCTATGTTTGGCAAATTTAAGTCTCAAGAAGTCTTAAAATTTTTCCAGGTACTGAAATATTCTTCGTGACAGATTGAAATAGTTGTCAAGGCTCTGATGGCATGAAAATCCGTCATTAAGAAGTTCTGAAAAATCAAAGGAGCTGAGCTGGTCAAGTCCCCAAGTGTGACAAGAAAACATTTTCTGCATCCCTGTGGATATTTAATTAATCTAATTGTTTTGAGATGTTCTATTTTAAAATACAGTAGGAATAAAACAATACAATGTATTAAAACCACAGTGGTCTTAGTCAAGGCCCATTAACATTGCAAGCACAGAAATCTATACACATATCTTTGGGGTTTGTCTAGCTTTTCTCTCCTTTAGGCATTTTGGAAGGCTTGGAATATGGTATGACTTTGAAATGCACTTTCTAGCTGTCAGGAATCAAGCGATCAGGGACAGTGTGTTTTTTGCATTATACAAGAGAGAGAAAAAGAATGCAGTTTGTTGCTGCCTTACATTTATTCTTTGGTGGAAAAAGAAAGCTATAGGAAGGATCAGAGCCAGTTCATGGCCTAGTGATGAGATCAACTTGGAAATACCCTCTTCTGTGGCTTCCTCAGAACTCTCCTTTAGCCCCAGCTCAAGTCCCACTGTGATGCCAGTCCAGGCCGACTTCCCTCCTGGAATTTCCCAATTCTGACTTATCAACCGGCTGTTTCCTGATTGCAGACATTTTTGGCCCAAGAGGAAAACATGTACTGGAGGTCGTGGAGAGAAGGCACTGAGAAGGGAATAGGGCAGGTGCTTTAGGCCAGTGGGGAGAGAGTGTGTAGACTGGGGAGATAGCATGTACACTGGAAAACTCGCAGAACAAAGTGCTGGGAAACAGAAATCATAGTTCTTTTTTTTTTTATTTTTTATTTTTTTTTTTATTTCAGGGTATTGTGAGGGTACAAACATTATGGTTACACTTTATGTCTTTGCCTTACCCAAGTGTGGGTTAAAGGCATGCCCTTCCCCCCTACAGTGCTCCCCGTGTCCTTTAGTTGCAGATTTACCCCCCCATCCCCCTAATCCCTGGAGAGTATTTCTGCCATGTGATCACCCTAGTGTTGATCAGTTAGTGCCAATCTGATGGCGAGTACAAGTGGAGCCCATTCTTTGGCTCTTGTGGTGCCTCACTTAGGATAATGGACTTAAGTTTAATTCAGGAAAGTATAAGAGGTTCTAGATCACTGTCATTTCTTATGATTGAGTAATATTCCATTGTAAACATATACCAAATTTTAATAATCCACTCATGGATTGACGGGCACTTGGGTTGTTTCCATGTCCTTGCAATAGCGAATTGTGCTGCCATAAACATTTGGGTGCAGATGTCTTTATCGTAGAATGTTTTGTGCTCTTTTGGGTAGATGCCTAATAGTGCTATTGCTAGATCGAATGGTATTTCTATTTTTAGCTCTCTGAGGTATCTCCAAATTCTTTTCCACAGAGGTTGCACTAATTTGCAGTCCCACCAGCAGTGTAAGAGTGTTCCTGTCTCTCCACATCCTCGCCAGCATTTGATGTTTTGGGATCTTTTTATAGAGGCCAATCTCACTGGAGTTAGGTGATACCTCATTGTGGTTTTGATTTGCATTACTCTAATGATTAGAGATGTTGAGCATTTTTTTATATGTTTTCTGGCCATTATTCTGTCTTCTTTTGAAAAGTTTCTGTTTATTTCCTTTGCCCATTTGTTGATGGGGTTGTTTGATTTTTTTCCTGTTGATTTTTTTTGAGTTCTAGATAGATTCTGGTTATCAGCCCTTTATCAGATGTGTAGAGAGCAAATATTTTTTCCCATTCTGTGGGCTTTCTATTCACTCTAATGGTAGTTTCCTTGGCAGTGCAGAAGCTTTTTAATTTGATTAGATCCCACTTATTTATTTTTGTTGCTGCGGCGATTGCTTTGGGGTTCTTCTTCAAGAATTCCTTGCCTAGGCTGATGTCTGAAAGGGTATTCCCAACATCTTCATTTAGAATTCTTAAGGTTTCATGCCTTAGGTTTAAGTCTGTTATCCATCTTGAATTGAGAAATCATACTTCTTGTCTGGCTCTGACTTCAGACTTTTAGCAAAGCTCAACATCATGGGTCACAGACTAGGAGCTCTGCCTTAAACACCTTCCACTGACTTAGTTGCTAATCTCAGATTCACCCAAGGACATGAGTGGTTGGAGGTCTCTGGCTCTACCTTTTCTATCTTGGGTCCAGAAGCACCAGTTTCTACCTTGGCTCCAGAGGTACTTGTAGATCAATGCCAGAGATATTTGCATTTTCAGGCAGGACTTGTGAAGGTGAAATAACTCAAAGCAATAACTCTAACACCAGGAATTGTTGGGCTCACTGGTAAGGCAGTAAGTGGTTTTTATTAACAGTCTCAAGAAAAATATCTAATAATATTGTTTGCAAAGAAATAAGCATTGTTATTTTTATTGGCTTCTGAATGTTTCCAAGATCATTTTAAATCACCCTGATTTTTAATGTGGCACACTTATTGAATGAGAAGTAGTCTGTATTCCTCCTGCCCATCTGGTGAGATGGTATCCAAAGATAGTAGCCTATAACTCCCCCTATCTATGAACATGTGTGCTGCTCCTCCCATCAAGAAATAGAGTTTATTTCCTCTCCCCTCTGATCTGATCTGGCTTCAACTTGCTTTGACCAACAGACTGTGGCAACAGTGACACTGGGCCATTTATGGTCCTGTCAGTTTCTACCTTGGCTCCAGTCTCTCTTACACTCCCACTGCCAGATGAAGAAGTTTGAGCTCAATTACTAAATGATGAGAGGCCACAGGAGAGGGGTCATCTTGGACATTCCAGCTCCAGCTCAGCTCCCAGTTGAATGTTCCCACCTGAGTAACCTCAGCCTGCACATCACAGAGCAGAAGAACTGCCCAGCTGAGCTCAACCGACCCACAGAATTGTGAGAAATAATGAATCATTGTTTAAAGCCATTAGATTTGTTATACAACAATAAAGTACTGAAATATTATCCCTTAGGCATTTATAGGAAAGTTTCTAACATTTCCCACATGTGACTGCAAATCCTGACATCATTTCTTAATTGTTCAGATATTTTATGAGCACTTCTACCATTTAATAGAATTTATTGCTTCCACACTGCTTCTCAGAACCACATAGAAAATACATATATTGCCAGTTGACCAGAAAGGGCTGTTTGTAGTCCCAGCACTCACTTTATGGACTGATTTTCTTGAGGAGAGCCCAGGACTAAAAAGATCTAGTCATTGGTTTTCAATGTAATCACATATCATGTAAATATTAAACAGCTGCCTTTCTCTTACCTCAGGTAAATAGTGAAAGCTATTCTTCCAGGGAAAATGATCCAGGAGGAAAACACAAATGACTTTATTGTAAAAGGTGACCTAGTTTTCTAATTTTTAAATTTTCAATGATTTATGATTGGTTATTTTTTTTCCTAAAAGAATCCTGATTGGAGCATGTCACATAGGAGCTGCAGTCACATAAGTCACACTGTCCCCACTAGAAAAGCCCACTCCTGTGTGATTTTGTTACTACCCCTGGCCCTCAGCTCCAGGCCTTTAACCTGGTCGTTGGTGGACAGATCTAAGCCAAAGGAAAAGAAAAACAAAAGAACAGGCTGGCTCTTTGCACAGCATCCTTGCACTGTACTGCCCACCCAGTCACTGCTTTAGTTGATTTCCTTTTTATTTTCATTCATAACCCAGAAGGAGCAGGACCGGGCTGAAGTGAGAAGCTGAAGGAAAGGATATAGAAGGAGGAAGGGAGCAGACTCAGAAGAGGCAGCGGTGGGGGGAAGGTAAGGAAAGGCAGATCGGAGATGGTATGAGGATCCTCGTGAGGATTTCAAGGACCAAAGGACGTGCAGGAATGTGACTTGTCACATTTCTTTCAGTCTCTCAAAATGACGTGTGAGTGGACCTGTCAAACAGGAAAGGCCATGAGGCGAAGGTCGTGGATTTTCTATCCGTGTGGTCTCATGCCAGCTTTAAATGACACTCCTTACCTTGATTGTGGTTAGCTGTTCAGTAATTAATGTTTCTGTACCCAAGGGACATTGGATAAAGGAGTGTGAGAAGCTCCTAGAAAAGTCACATTAATGACCAGGGAATGGCACTTCAACAATTTTATCTTTGGACATACAGATTGCACATTGCTGTTATAATGTTATATGTTTCATCCATCCATTATTTCCTTGATAGAGTACCCATAATTTTCTTTTTCTGATTTAGAGCTTTTGAGTAGGATGGCTCCTGTCTTCATTAAATCTAAGTAGTCTATATGTAATACACACTCACACTTCATGATCTATTACAATGTGCATGCCTAAAAGAAACCTGTATAGATCACTACAGTCTTCAAATTTATCTTCAAAAGATCTATGTTTTCCTTTGTGTCTGTCTTAGCTTGGGTAACCATAACAAAATACCATAGACTGGGTGGCTTAAACCTGTCGTCCCCAATCCTCGGGGCCGTGGATCAGTCCATGGCCTGTTAGGGACCAGGCTGCACAGCGGGTGAGCAGTGGGCCAGCAACGCTTCATCTCTATTTACAGCCGCTCCCCATCACTCGCATCACTGCCGGAGCTCCGCCTCCTCAGCGGCAGCATTAGATTCTGCATTATGGTGAGTTGTATAATTATTTCATTATATATTACAATGTAATAATAATAGAAATAAAGTGCACAATAAATGTAATGCACTGGAATCATCCTGAAACCACCTCCCCGCCCCCGGGTCCGTGGAAAAATTGTCTCCCATGAAACCAGTCCCTAGTACCAAAAAGGTTGGAGACTGCTGGACTAAACAACAGAAATTTGTTTTCTCATAGGTCTGGAATTAAAAGTCCCAGATCAAAGTCCAGCAGGGTTGGTTTCTTGTGAGGGCTTTCCTCCTGGCAACAAGGATACAGTCCTGTTGGATTACGGGTCCACCTTTCTGACCTCATTTAACTTTATCTCCTAAGAACCCTATCTCCAAACATAATCTCATTGGGGGTTAGGGCTTCAACATATGAATTTTGGGGGATACAATTGAGTTCATAATAGTGTCTTTGCATAGAGTAAAACTTTTTAAAATTTTAATAGAAGTCATACATTTATATAACTTTTTTGTTTTTTGAGACAGAGTCTTACTCTGTCACCCAGGCTGGAGTGCAATGGTACGATCATAGCTCACTGTAGCCTCAAACTCCTGGGCTCAAGCAATCCTCCTGCCTCAGCCTCCCAAGTAGCTAGCACCACAGGCACATGCCGCCATGCTGACTTAATTTTTAAATTTCTTGTAGAGACAAAGTCTTGCTATGTTTCCCAGGCTTGTCTTGAACTCCTGGCCTCAAGCAATCATCCTACCTTGGCTTCCCACTAAGTGCTGGGATTACAAGTGTGAGCCACCACACCTGGCCAGGAGTTATATTTTTAATTGAACTTTTTATTTTGAGATAATTATAGATTTAGATGCAGTTGTAAGAAATAATACAGAAAGATTCGAGATATCCATAACTCAGTGTCCCCCAGTGGTGATATCTTGCATAACTGTTGTACAGTATCACAGCCAGGATGTTGATACAGTCGGGGTTCAGGACATTCCTATCACCACAAAGATCTATCCTGTTGTCCCTTTATGTAGCTATACCCACCTCCCTTCCAGGGTGTGGGTGTACCATGGTTTGTTTAACTATAGTTTGCACCTCCCATTGACTGGACATCTGGTTGTTTCCAGGTTTTGGTTATTATTAATAAAACTGCTATAAACATTTGTGTACCGGTTTTTGTGTGAACATAAGTTTTCACTTCTCTGGGATAAATGCCTAGGAGTATAATTGCTGGTTTGTATACATGTTACATGTTTAGTTTTTAAAGAAACTGCCAAACTGTTTGCCAGAGTTCCAAACCGTTTCCATTTTTCACATCACTAGCGATGTAAGAGTGGTCCAGTTTCTTCACATCCTCGCTAGCATTTGATGTTGTCACTATTTTTTATTTTAGACATTCTGATAGGTGTGTAGTGCTATCTCACTGTAGATTTAATTTGCATTTCTTTAATGGCTACTGATATTAAACATTTTTTCATGTGCTTATTTGGGGCATATATATATTTTCAACATCTGCTTGTATCTGGGAAGAAAAGCATTTAATTGCTTTTTAATGTTTATTTCATATACATCATTCCCATGTCTCTAGCCTTCATCTGTGAAGAAAGTCGATGCTAGCTGCAGAGAAGAAGCTCAGTGGAGATTTCCAATGTACTGGACAAGGAAAAGAAGTAAAGATGTTATTTTGAGCTGGACGTCATCCCTTGCTAAAGGAAAAAAAATTCTGTTTTATGTACGCGTCAGTGTAACACAGTATAACAATAATAAAGATTATTGTTTTATATCCCTCATAGGTCTAGTTCTTTTACCCCACATAATGTTAGGAGTTTTTGTAGCCATCTTAAAGACTTTGTTATCTTTGGCAGAAGCATGGTGGCTTGGCTCAGAAAGCAGGCAGTAACAATGATATCAGTTCCTTTTTATATATTTTTTTCTTCTCCTGGAACACCATGTTACCTAGAATACATGAGAATCTGGCAGAGGTCTACATTTTCTTCCCCTGTATTCCTTTCACACCATCTGTTTGGGTGTGCTAGAATCCACTGGAATGTCTTTACAAGGTGTCAAAACTCCGGGAACTCCACTATATTTGGCAGCAGAGAGAGAAAGGATAAAGTGATCATGGGAGTCGCATGGAAGAGAGAATCCGGGGGAGTGTCTGTCACAATTACAAAAGAGACAATTTACAGCGTGGCGGAGTCCAAGGTTAGTGTTACTTCTCTCAGGATCTATTTCTGATCGAGGTCTCAGGAATGGATGCCATGCAAGCTCCTTCCTTCTTCAATGAAGCGAGCATCATGTGATGCTGCAAACTGTTTCAGAATCATTCATGTGCCCATCTAGAATGCTCTCAAAGAGAAAAACAAGTGCGGGCGACGGTTCGACGGCATGAGCAATCCTCAAGTTTAGCACCAGTGCATTTGTGTGATGGGTTAGAAATCCACTTAGTTGTTAAGTCCTTCCAAAGGCAGAATTTTCATTTTGTTTTTTTTTTTAAAATATAGAAAAACAAAACAAGACCAAACCAGTCTCTCTACCCCTAAAACTTGTTTATAAACTGTATCATGTGAAAATCCAACTTGGAAAGAATTCTAGTTTGACTTTAAATTGTTTGTTCACAAGCTCATGGAATAACATGGTTCTTGGATTCATTAACTCTTATTTATAAACTTAAGGTTGTTTTGGAACAGGAAGCATAACATTTACTAAAAAGAACATTGAAATGTATTTGTCTTTTTAATTAAAAAAATACTAAGAAATGAAGTCTGCAAAACACAAAATCTTAATATTGCAGCAGGATTTTCCCTGATTAAAAATATATATCAAACCATTGTCTGATTGAAACTAAACACAGTTAAACATATATAGATATAAATTATATAATTTACATTTATTATACTTAATCCAGGTACACATGCAAACACATTTGTATATATAAATTATGTATGAAATACTCATAGCTAAAATTTATGTGGCTATATTTGAAACTGTGACATCAGAGATAGGCTTAAAACACGTTTAATTACATTACCGGCGTGTATAATCAGAGTTAGAACTACTGATAGATTTTGCTGACAAGAATTATGGAAA
The DNA here is from genome assembly GCF_000956105.1 of Propithecus coquereli. Lineage (NCBI taxonomy): Eukaryota > Metazoa > Chordata > Mammalia > Primates > Indriidae > Propithecus > Propithecus coquereli. Next base: position 5,804,497 of record NW_012149396.1, on the reverse strand, counting down.
GTAGCAGCTAATTCAGGATTGTTCTATTACAGATATTACAGGGGAAGCGAGTCTGGAAAGTGGATTTAGACTCTCAGACTATTCAGTTTTCTGTGGGAATTTTATCATTAAAAAGAGTATATTTCTTAAGCAATGTAGGCAAGTAAATTCTAGAATAAAACAGTAGTCATCATTTTTGATAGCTTCTTGTGATTTTCATCTTATGTTCATTTAGCCAAAACCACTGTAGATTGCATAAAATATAAAAAATGTATAATGTGAAATATACAATATATAAATACACAATTTCACCCAATTTCTTGTCTTTCAAGGGAAGCTTATAAAAATCTAGCAGTATTCAATTGATACAGAAACATGATAAAAAGTGTTTATAGGAGAGTAATAAAAGAGCCCTTTCCCCTTAAAATGCCACAAGGTTCTGTGGCCAATGCTTTTAAGACCTTAAAAAATCCATGTTCATATTTCCTCTTAGCAATGCATTTAAAAGATGGAAGAATACTTTTTAAAAACAGAGATGCCTTAAATGTCCTATTAAAACATATATTTTGTTTACAGTTTGGAAATATTTTCTAATAAAAATGGTTTTTATATTAGCAACCACAGCAAAAAGTGATCTTCTTTGACCAGAAGTCTTTTAAGACTCCTCCAAACCAAACAATCTTGCTGAAATAAGTTTGCTTTTTGGGTTGCATGATCACACTAAAACATGAGTAGGCATAGTGCTTGAAATGATGTTTAGTAAATTAACATCATTATTACCAATGAATAGAAGTTTCATGTTGGCAATTTGAAAAGTGTTCCTAATAATGTTGGTATTCTGTAAAACAGACCTTTAAAAAGATGCCGATTTATTCATTCTCATTTGTACCTTCTAAATTCTTGCCTTAATAGGCTATGCACACATCCCTTCTATAACAAGGGTTTCTGGATACGTAAGAATGTAAACTAGAATATGGGAAGTCCTGTGGCTGAGTCTCATGTGTGGGTCTCTGACCAGTCTCATTGTGGTTCAGTGTCTGGCAAGGTCCTGCATCAAAAAATTTAGGATTGAGATTAGCCCATTTTGAGGCATTTATCCTGGCTCAGGGAAAGTTCCCTGTTTGTGGAACTTCTCTGAGATTGGCAGATAAGCTAGCTAGCCAGACTTTATTAAAAAGCAATTGGATTTTGGTGTCTAGATAATCCCCAACTTGCATTTCTAGAGTTTAGATTGGGTTTAGGTTTGCGTTGGAAAGCTTCAGTTTGGAACATAATCTGGTTTGGGGTTATTCTCAAGGTTAAGCCCTCCAAGAACAAATGCAAAGCAGTACCCCAAACCTAGGACAACATTTGAGTTCACAATCAGTGGTGGCGGTGAAACGGGACTGTTTTGAAAGTTGTGGGAAAATATGGGAGCTCGATGAGTAAGTGAAGTCTCTTTGCAATATGTGAGAGACTGCATTATTTTCCCCTCTTAAAAACCTTTGGGGTCTATTTGTAAATGATTACACAAAGGCGAATAATATCATCAAATAAATTAACATATTGTAAACAGAAAGATCAGGTGGACAAAATGAGGGAGAACAGATGGCCAGAGATTGTTTCCAAGCATAACTCCAAAGGCTGGTGGTCCAAGAGGGGCCCAGGGAAAGATTCAGAGGCTGCTACAGGCTGAACACAGCTCATTCATTCATTCAGTTTACCACAATTCATGGAGCTCTCTCTCTGGGCTGGGTCCTTGTGTAGGCTCTAGGAATTTAGTAGTGAACAACAACAACCACAACAAAAGCAGACAGAAGTCCCTGCTCCATTGAAGCTCTCACTCTAAAAACCAAGTACATTATTAAAATATTTAATAATTAGAAAGGCTATTAAAAATAGCAAAGCAATCCCTTGAAATATTTATATGTGAGAGCAATACTGCATAATCTATAAAGAGAATAAGATTTAAAAATAAAGATTGGCTTTCTGCTTTGAAAAAGGAACTGACTTAGGAATAGATAAGAGTTGCACATAAGAAACTCTTTCTAAAAAAAAAAAAATTGAAACAGCTACTTCCACTAACTTTACCACCAATCTCTTAAGTAGGTTATAATCTCCATTTTAAAAAAAACATGGGAATTGAAGTTCTTTTAAATGTTACTAGCAATTTTTGCCTAGTATTTTATAATATTTCTGAGATGCTCATGAACTGGTCAAAATTAAATGTAGTTAAATATTTAAATAAATAGGATGCTAATTACTTTAACAGATTTTAAGTGGAAAATAGAGCAAAGGAAATGAGAAGTTTATAAATAGCATAGAGATACGATTTGATTGTCATGCTTTTTTTAACCTCATAATATTTCTGTTATCTTATGTTAAAATAAAGGAATAAAATAGCAGGTTAAACTATTTACCTCTGATGCAAACCGAACACAATGTAGATGAAGTAGAGAGTTAAAAGAGAACACACTCAACTTCCTATGGAAAAATGTGTGTGTTTTGTCCAATTTGACTATAATGATGGAATAGATTTTGCTTGCTTTGGCTCCTTTTTCTCCATTAACCTCATCCACTTCTTAGAAAGTCTTATGGCTGTGCAATTCTGCATTAAATAGTGTAGAGCATGGACTCACTGAGTTTATGGTTTATATTGCTGGAGAACTGCTGGAAATGTCAGCTTGTTTTTCATGTGTGCAGTGCAGATCAACTTTCTTTTTTCTTGAATGTAGGTCATTGTGTAAAATAATAAATGAATGAGTGAATAAATGAATGAAGAATGACTTTTGATAGAGACTTGCTCAATGTCCTTGCAAATGTTCCACTTGGCATCCCATCCATCCAACCTTGATTCATTCAATAGCGATTGAGCTACTCACAGAGATCACTCAGATGGAGTCCTGCCACCAAGGTAAGAGGAGGCTTTGTAGAGAAAGTAACATGTGAGCCACTGGGACATGGTGAGCAGGAGTTTTGCAGGGGGACAAGGGGTCTTTCAGCATGCAGGGAGTAATGCATGCAGAGACAAAGAGGAGGCAGGAGTAAGCCTGAGAGAGAATAATGGGCACTTCTGGTACTTTCCATCTGGTATCTATCTGGTATCATTTTTCTTCTGCCTAAAGAACTTTATTTATTTCAAAATATTAAGGGGATACAAATGTTTTTGTTACATGGGAACCTTGTATAATGCTTAAGTAGGGGCTTTTAGTGTGCTCATCACCAGAGTAGTGTTCATTGTACCTGGTAGGTAAGTTTTTACCCCTCACCCTCTCTCACCCTCCCCCCTTCTTGGTTTTCAATGTCCTTTACATCTCTTTGTGCCCGTGTGTGCCCATTGTTTAGCTCCCAATTATGAGAAAGTACATGTGGTGTTTGATTTTCCATTTCTGAGATACTTCACTTAGAATAATGGTCTCCAGTTCCATCCACGTTGCTGCAAAAGCCATTATTTCATTCCTTTTTATGGCTGAGTAGTACCCCATGGTACATTTATACCACACACACCACAGTTTCTTTATCCACTCATGAATTGATGGTCATTTAGGTTGATTCCACATCTTTGCAATTGTGAATTGTGCTGCAATAAACATTTGAGTGCGGGTGAAGATAAAATGACTTCTTTTCCTTTAGGTAAATACCTAGTAATAGGATTGCTGGATTGAATGGCAAATCTACATTTATTTCTTTGAGGAATCTCCATATTGTTTTCCACAGAGGTTGAACTAATTAAAGAACTTTCTTTAACATCCATGTAATGCAGGGATGCTTGGGATAAATTATCTCAGTTTTAGTTTGCCTGAGAAAGTCTTTATTTCACCTTCCTTTTTGAAATATATTTTTGGGGATATTGATGGGGTTTTTCTTCTTTTTGGTACAATATTTTAAATATGTTGCTGGATTGCCTTCTGGTTTGTACAGATTTTGGCGGGAATCCACTGTCATTCTTATTTTTATTCCTCTGTTTGTAAAGTGTCTTTTTTATTTGGCTGCTTTTAAGATTTTCTTTTTACCCCGGTTTTGTGTAATTTGATCTGATGAGCACTGGTGTGGTTTTCTGTATGTTTATTCTCCTTGGTGTTTGTTGAGCTTCTGTGAGTTTATACTTTTTATCAAAATTGGAAAAATTGGGGCCATTATTTCTTCAAATATTTTTTATCCTCTTACCCCCATTTTCCTGCAACTCCAGGGACCTTTGACAGTTTGAAAATTTCCCACAGGTCAATGATATGCTGGGGTTTTTTTCAGTCTTTTTTCTCTCTGTGTTTCATATTGGATAGTTTTTCTTATTATGTTTTCAGTTTACTAATCATTTCTTCAGTGAGTGCTTTGTAACCAATATATTTAAGTTTTCCAATTCATAGTTTTCATCTCTGGAAGTTTCTTTGATTCTTTTTATATCTTTTATTTCTCCCCTTACTTTTTTCGTATTTTCTTCTACCCTCCTAAACACTTGGAGAATATTTACCATACCTGTTTTAACATGCTTGTCTCTTACTCACATAGTCTCTGTCGTTTCTTGCTCTATTTCTATTGGTTGATTTTTCTTCCGGATATGGATCATGTTTTCCTGCTTCCTTGCATCCCTGGTAATTTTTGACTGGATGATAGGCATTGTGAATTTTGCATTGCTGGATTCTGGGTTTTGTTATATTTCTTTAAATGTGTTGGACTTTGTTCTGGCATGTAGTTAATTACTTAGAATCCATCTCATCCTTTTAAGGATTGTTTTTAAGATTTGTTAGGTTCGAATTTGCCTTTAGCCAGTGTTAATTTAGCTCCCTTACTAAGGCAAAATGCTTCTGAAGACTTAATGCCCTGTGTGTTACACAATCTTTCTATTCTGGTTGATGGAAGCACAAATGATACTTAGCCCCATGTGAGCGTCTGGAATCGTCCAACCTACTGCTTTCCGGTGTTTCTTTCTGACCTTCTATAGTTTCTTCTCATGCATGCACGGCCAGGGGCTCCTTTACAAATTTCTGGAGCATGTTATCTCTCTATGTAGCTTTCTCTTCTGAAATGCTATACCCTGTAAATTCTACAGGTCTTGTCTTCCCTGAACTAGTCTTTGTCTCTGCCATTTAATGAGAATGCTGGGCCTCATTTGGGTTCCCCCTTCCTGTATTACAGGAAATTGCCTCCAGGCAATAAGCTGGGACAATTGTAGGGCTCACTTTGTTTGTGTTCCTTCATGCATTGCCTGTTATTAAATGTCTGAAAACAATTGTTTCATGTATTTTTTTCCCTGCTTTTCTAGTATTTCTAAGGCGAGAGGATAAATCCAGTCTTGGATACACCAGTATTAAAGATAACCGCGTAGTTAGAAACGCTATGTTTCTTAAAACATTTTTTTATTCTACATAATTTCAAACATATGAGGGCTGTCCAGAAAGTATCCAGTCATGTAATAAGTTCTTGTTATATTAAGATTAACAATGGCTGGATATTTTTCGGACAGCCCTTGTACATATAAGCAGACAGAACAATATATAAATCTTCATGTACCCATCATCCAGATTCCACAATTATCAATGCATGCCCAAACTTCTTTAATCTATACACTCTCCTGCTTCTCATAGGGGAAATTGTTTGAATTTATTTAAAGGAAATCCCATATATTCTGTAATCTCATTTATAAATAATTTTTTATATGTTTCTATAAAATAAGTGCTCTTTTAAAAGTATAACCACACTAGCATTATCATACCTAATAAAAATTCCTTGATGCTATCAATTACCAAGACAGTGTAAAATTTCATGTTTTCCCAGAGTGGAGGGATGAGCTTGACTGAGATACTCTTAATGAATGATATCCCAAGGGATGGTCATAATCAGAGCTTAAAGCTCTCCTTCTACTACAAACCCTTTTCTTTTCAAATTTTCTCTCTTACTAGCAAGTAAATACCCAGGAGCTCCTATCCTCCCCATTAACAACTGCTACTACCCATTCTTCTCTCTGTCCTTCCCAACTGTATTCAAGAACCTCCTCCTCCTCATCTCCTCCGAACCCCAGGTCCATATGCACATCTGACAGATCAGTATCTTTAAAGACAAAGGGAGCATCTTAAAGTCTCTTCTACCTCGGACATGATATGATACAAAGATAAAGTTATAGATGGTTTTACAAACAAAATGTAATGCTCACTCTCTCTTGTGATTCTGAATGAGTGAATGCGTATAGCATCATCTCCAAGAAGTTGTGCTATATTTGCTTTGATTAGCCTGTAATCATGATATTCAACTTATTTTGAAATTTCATATTGCTCAAAGAAAGTCATAAGACATTTAGGTGTATCAAAACCAGTCATGGGTTTAAAAAGTTTGAAAAACACTGATGAATATCAAGCAGGACTCCCTTTTCTAACATAATGAACACAATTGGCCTTGGAAGTGTGATTTCAGGGTAACACAAAGAATTCCATGCCCTTTCCTGCCTACTCCCCCCTCCGAAAACTTCCTCACCTGTTCTTGGATGCTGAAAATTTTCTGCCTTGGGGAAAAGAACACAGACAAAGAGAAGTTATTTTTAACAACAGCTTTATTGATATTTAATTCACATACCATACGATTCACCCACTTAAAGTGTACAATTCAGTGGTTTTTAGTATGTTCACAGATACATGCAAAGATCACTACAATAAATTTTAAAACATTCTCATCATCTAAAAAGAAACCTCATTTCCATTAACAGTCCTCCTGATTTCTCTTCAACCCTCCCAGCCCTGGCAACCCCTAATCTACTTTCTGTCTCTATAGCTTTCCCTATTCTGGACATTTCACATAGATGGAATAATACAACCTGTGGTCTTTTGTGATCAGAAGAGAAGTGATATAAATTAATATCAAGGAGGAAAAAGACTACTTTCTATCTTTCTAAATAGTCTTTCGATAGAGGGAGGAACACATCCTCTTAGTAAGAGGTAGCTGATGAGCCAGACCAAAGCAGAGCGAGCAAGGAAGGACCACTTCACAGTTGTGGCTGGGCTAGGCCCTGGCTGTCAGCACTAAATGTCAAAGCTTCGAGATGATAATTCAGATGTTGGAGTAAAGAGAGAAGGACGTGCTCAGGCGGCCCCATGTACAGATACATGGAAGCCCTGGTTACTGTCTGTCACGTTCATAAACACTGGAAATGAGACTTATAATTAGACTTCACTTAACTGACAGCTCACCTTGATTTCTCGCTGAGCTGCTTACAGGACCGAAGCGCCTCTTTCCTCTGCCGTGGCTTGTAACGCAAAGCGCTGGAACAACGTGCGCAGGCTATTTGCCCGATCAGGCCAGGTAACGGGGCACCAGGCTGTCATTTTCATCATGAGGAAATAGGTCTTTTGGTGTAATTTTCCTCCAGTAATTAGTCTCTCTGTGATTTTTAGACTTTGTATCATGTGGTGAATGCAACATGTTCGACAGCATTCCTGCCGAGGAAATATCTTCTATGATGGGTAAGCAAATATCATCTTTCATTAAAAACATCGGAAAAATTTCATCTGAAACTTCTAAACAGCCAGGGGGAGGAAAACTCCTAACGACAACTAAAAGGCCACTTATGCTGAAATCCATGTGAGAGTGTCCTCCGGTGTGGTCTGGGTAGCAGCCTCACTGGTTCTCCTCCAGCCCACTGGCTAGATGTCCGCCCTGCCATTAGTGTTGACTTCTTGTGAGACAATTGCTTTCTAGTCACCAAATGGTGTTATTTAACTAAGAAAGGTAAATGGGTGGCCCAGGTGATATGTATCAAATGAACACACTTTCCTAAACCAGGAGTCTTATAAATCAGGTTTTTACTCTGCCAGTTTATATTTCTCTTTTTATTTGTCTATGTAGGTGAATGCCTGTTAATAAGCTATCTCAATCCTTTGTAGAATGAAGCAGTGGGAAAGAAACACCTTCCATGTCTTTGGTGGGCAAAATAAAACCTTCGCATGTTAATAATAAGGTCCTCCTTTTAGAATAGAGATGATGTTTGAAAGAAAACTGATTCTGAAATTTTTAGGGCAAGAAAGCCATGAAATCTTCTGTCGTAAATGGAGTTGGTTGGATTAAGATCAGCCATCATGGGCGTGTGGAATGGCTGGAATTCTCAGACATTACTGGTGGAAATATAAAATAGTACAACTGCTTTGGAACACATTTGGCAATATCTAATAAGGTCAAATATACACCTACCCTATGACCTAGCAATTCTATTCCTAGATACATACACAAGAGACACAAGCATGCTATAACAACACAAGACACGTACAAGAATGTTCTTAGTAGCTCTGCTCCCAATAGCAAAAAACTAGAAGCAACCCAAATGTCCATTAATAGGAGAATGGATGAATAAATTGTGGTATTCATACAATGGAACACTGCCCAGCAATGAAAGAACAAAGTCCTAGTACACACAACAATATAGATTAATTGACATTATTTTGAGTAGAAAAAGAAATCTAGAAACAAATGAATTTATACTAGATGGTTCAATTTAGATGGTCATCAACAGACAAAAGTAGTCAGTGGTGATAGAAGTCAGAATGGTGGTTACTTGGCAGTGAGGAGAGAAATATTGACTGGGAACGTTCTGGGGGGTTGCAATTATTCTATATCTTGGTTTGCAAGGTGGTTACACAGGAGATGCATTCGTTCATATGTAAAAATTTATCAGAGTGTATCCTTGAGATCAATATACTTTAGTATAAATATGCATACATAACCTCAATAAGAAGTAGATATTACAAAATATTGGGCTATAAGGGATCTGAGAGCTTCAGTCATTGGTGAGATTGTCGTACTTGATTTTGTTCTTTTGCCCATGAAATCCAGCCACAGTGGGTCACTGCTGACTCTCTTCTTCTTTTAGGATTGCATAGAGTTCATCCTATAGAGAAAGAAAGGAAATATGCGATGCGTAATTCAATCCACCACCCAAAGACTGTACTTGGAGCTACTTTTGATCGTCACTACATTTGAAGATAGAGCAACTGTGCAGAAAAATAGGTTTGCTCTGTAAGTTGCCTTAAAAAAACAATTTTAAATTTGACACTGTTGACTGCCTCTCTCTTCTCTTTCACTGCATTTCAAGACACAACGTTGGAAGATGCGGTCCATCTGTTGGACTTTTAGGCCAGGGACTTCAGGATGAAACTGTACATTTGGATGAGATCTCAGAGGGAGAGATGTGGGTGTCTTCTGCATTGACATGATAGAAGAGACCAGAAGAGTGTAGTGAGAGAGGATGGAAGGACCAAGAATAGCATGTTGGTGATAGGCCAGGTACATGTAAGGGGGTGGAAGGCACTACAAGGAACCAGGAAGACCAAGGGGAGAAACAGCTTTTCTTTGCAGGGATCTTGATTCCTGGTGCACATTTCTCAAGTCTCTGTCCCGGGATTTTTTTGCTCTTCTTTCTGTGTTTTCTATCTTCAGAGACCTTGTCTGTTTTGACGATGTCAGATTTCTGCTAATGTCTTCCACATCCATACCTCTTGCCTTGCCTTCACCTCCAAACTCCAGCCTTGGACCTCATTCTCTCACTCAGTCTGCACATTGGCTACCAAACATGTACGGAAGGTGCTGGAAGGTGTGGGGTTAGATAGGGCCAAGAAAGTAAGGTGTTAGCAGGCAAAAAGGGAGCATTCTAACGGAGATTGAAGATGCAATAAAAGAAGAAGATCCTAGAAGATCTTGGAGGTGCTTTACTGTGGAAGGGGGAAGAGAGGAGGAAAGATAAACGTGGACGTATTTGGAGCTATAGGCATGCCTGCCTGTTTCCAATCTCTTTTCATTGAGTTCTGCTTAACACTAGCATTTATTTAGCTGTTGCTATTTGCCTAGCACTGTGCTATGTGCTCATGTCTACCCTCCCATTTAATCCTCCTAACAACCCTGCAAGGCAGATGCTGTAATTAGCCTAACTTTTTAGGTGGGGAAACTGAAGCCTGGAATGGTTAAGAAAGTTTTCGAAGGTCTCACAGCTGTGGCATGCTGGATCCAGGCTGAGAATGCAGTATGCTCGATTGTAGAGTTCAGACTCATAACCAGGAGGCTACAGTGCCTCTTTCTGGACACACGTACACACGCACACACACGCATCCCTGTTAGTACACTCCCTAGGCACTTCCTGAGGTCCCCCCTTTGCCCCACTGTCTTCCTGGACTGTACCTGTCTCTGTGGTCTCAGGATGCTTTATTCTGCAGCCAGGAAGACCATTCAAGGAGAAGACCACACATGGTCAGGTGGAGATAGGAGAGTGCCTCTGTCTAACCTGTCATGACCACAATATGAAGAAATAGAATCAAAGATGAGAAAAGTAAGTTGAGGCTGGAGCTTGAATGGCCTTGAATTTAAGAGTGTGGAGGTGAGATGCAATTTAATTGACAGTGCAAAGCCACTGAAGGCTTTTGCTGAGAGCTGAACTTTAGGGCGACGAACCTGACACGCCTGGTGTGGAATGGATGGCAGCAAGCAGAGGGTGCAGGTGAGAGGCAGCTGAGAGCCTTTTCCAACAGTGCAGGTGAGTCAACGAGCCTGCTAGGATGAATGTGAGGAGGGCAGAACAGAGAGGACGGCACCTACCAGAGAAACAGCTTTTCCCAGCAGCCCCCAGTGGGGAGTGTGTTCATCCAGCTTCCAAGAGAGCAGAGAAGATCATCTTGTTCTTCTCACACTTAATCAGATCTAGATTTCCCAGCTGACCTTTCAAAAAGGCCCTTCATAACCTGATGCCAACCCTTTCTGTCCACTTTTCTTCTTTACTCCTTTCCAATGTTCATCCCCCGCTAGGGGGCGGCTGGTCTTGCTGCCTCAGAAATGTGCTATGATTGATACAGCGTCTCAGATTCTGCCCTGACTCTTAGGATGGCCCCTGTTTTCTCCACCTATTCGGGATAAATTTTAAACCCCATTTCTCCCACAGGGATTGTGCTGATTATACCTACCCTTCTCTATTCCCTTCTCTCCTGAAATCCCTCAGCCCTTCAAGGCTCGGTTTATCTGGTCCTTTGTCTCCTTGAGCTCACTGGAGAAGGGTTGGTGACCACCATGCCTGTGCCCCGACTGTGCCCTCCACAAGGCCTAGCCCGGTCTGGATGCATGGGAAGCCTTCAGAGCCATGGGCTGCCTGAGGTTTGCATGCAGGGACATTAGCTTCTGCATGGAGTTTTGACCTGCTGAAGATAGTTCTGTCTTCAAGCTCAGTTTTCAATCAAATACCTCATTACTGAAAGGAGGCGTTATGAAAGGCAAAGAGAGGGGATTGGAGATACGGTAGTAAGGAAGGTCGGGTTTGCTGTAAGTGTGTGTCCTCTGTCATACTCTGCTCTTCCCTGCTCCTGCAAACTCTGGGTCACGTGTGTCCTAGACGACGAACTGGCCTCTTTGTTGGCTTTGGGGCAAGAGTGAACCCACGGTCAGCCCTGGAAGAGAAGTAACAGTGAATGCTCAGGACTAACACAGGGGAACAGAATTGGCATGAATACCCATGACCAAGACACTGATGGTAATTAAGGAAAGTTGCCATCTTTAAAAGAAACGAAGTGTCCATTACAGAGCTCCAGGACTGGCACGGGCCCATGCCGCATTAGCATCTCCACTCAGGTATGTCTTCCGTAGCACCTGTTTCCCCATAAGGCACATGATAGGTGCCAGCTTAGTGCTTCTTGATTGATAACACATGTTGCTATTTACTTAGCAAGAACTTACATAGTGCTCACTACATGTGTTTAAAAATGTCAGCTCTTTGAATCCTCACAACACCCTAGTGGATACTATTATGATCATTGTCCCTACCTCAGTAGGGCACAGAGAATTTCAGTCAACTGCCCAAGATCACCTGGCTAGTGGGTCAATAGGACAGGATTTAAACCCAGGCATTCTTGCCTGCCACTCTCTGCTGTTTTAACCATTCCTGTGCTGTGTATGTTTTAGCTACTTGGGGATGGAGTAACACTGAGGTCCCTAGCTCCCTGGGCAAAGAGGGTGGAGCAGAGGGTCTTGGGGGGCTAGAGGCAAGGAAATAGATGGAGAAGATGGCAGTAAGAGAAGAGGGGAAGGTCAAGATAACTGCCCTTAATTCACAATCTACTCAGGGCTTGGCAGAGTGTTAGAATTGCCCTTTCCTGCTTTTAATTGAGGAATCCTCAAAGCCAACCCCAGATATTAAAAAGTAGCAATCAGATGTTAGTGCCCTTGGTAGTTCATCATCCGTACTCACCGACAGGAAGGAACAGATGCTGTGTGAAGATCACGCTGTCATGGGTGTTGCGCAACAATTTGGGCTTGATGGATGTCCCTCCCTCACTGCTTCTCCAGGCAGACAACCTGGGACGTGGCAGGGACGGGAGGTCTCTGATCGGTTGCCTCTTCAGTCTTCTAGATGTCTTGAGCTTTCCAGGAGTTCAGCTGCCTGAGAGGGAAGCCTTTCACAGTGGTGCTGTTTGGAATGATTTTTGGAGTAGATTTTTTTTTTTTAGGTCAAAATTAACCCCACAGTTTTGGAAGCATAGCAACATTATCTATCTACGAATGTGATGAAAATCCTTGCAGTCTAGCACTTTCTGTTCTTCTTCGTGATGAAGAGCTGTTTGTTTGATGAAAACACTTTGCAACTGCCTCTGTTCTCTCTAAGGTGGCACTAAGGGAAGCATTTTGTGTGGCAAAGAGGAAATGCCCAAAATAGCCTTCCTGGCAGGGCGTAGAGCAGGGAGGCCTTTGCAGAGCTTCTCTGAAATTCAGGGAGTTTAGGGCTGGTGTATTCATTACAAAAGAAAGTGACTGCCTTCTTTATATAATTTGAAGGGTGTCTAAGGCTGTCTATGTCCCAATTTTCTACCTAACTCAGTTCATGAAGTATTTCAAACTCCTCCCATTGGAGCTCTGACCTTTTGGGTTAAAACATCACAAATGAAAGCATCCCCTTCTTTGCAGTGAGAATCAGGGACCTGTGTGTGTGTGTGTGTGTGTGTGTGTGTGTGTGTGTGTGTAGAATATAATACATAAGCTATTCCTACATTGCTATTACTTAATAGTCCTAAAAAAGAAATCGTGAAAATAGAGTTCATCAAATTATTTTGAAAACCTTCCTGTATTACATACATAACTGACTTGTGATCATTCTAGGACTCAGGGTGTCTGAAAGGGTGTGGGGGTTGAGAGCAACCACTGGGAGAGAAAGGAGAATATGTCTGCATGAAAGAGAGCTGACCTGAGCAGCAAGACTGCTCTCACCTTAGTGTCCCCAATGGCGACTTGGAATGTAGGGAAGGAGGCAGACCTGGGGAAAAAACGAGAGAATAAAAAAGGAGTCGGTTTCGGTCTCCTTCGTGATGTGCTTGTTTCACACTCCCACCTCCTCTCTTCCCAGGTAAATCCCACCTGTGGAGCCAGGCGATGCCCTCCCCATTCCCAGGGCCAGCGTGCTTGCTCAGGAGCAGTTTGAATTCCTTAAGGGGAGACTTGGTTCATCCTTCTGCTCTTGGTCTGATTAATGGGTCTTCTTCTTAAGACTCAATTTTGGGAACTGTGTTTCCAGTTTTGGTGGCTGGCTCTCTACCTTGTCCCCCAGGGCTAAATGTCTAACCTGACAACTTTTCCAAGTCCCTTTGACTTATCTAGGTCTTCATTATCTTTTCTGTTTTCTCCTCTTCAACATTCCACCCCAGCCCCTCCCACCTCCTCAGGCTGGAATTTCTGTCTCCACAACCCATGCTGGGGACCAGAGCTCTGCTACCACTTGCAAACTTTCCTAATGTCCACAGAGTAAGGTCTGTTCCTTGATTCCCTGCTATTAAGCTGGCCTGTCTACCAGCCCCTCTGTTGCTAGATTTGTAACATGCAACTTGCTGGTCTACGACACGGTTTCCCAACTGTGCCTCTCACTTACTACCCAGGCTAACTTACTGCCCATCGGCATGGAATTAGCACTCTCCACTAGCACTTATGTTTGAGACCCACAATTAGGATCACTCCCAGAAATTCTGATTCATTAGATCCGGGACCAGGGCTATGCATTTGCATTTCTAATAAATTCCCAAGTGATGCTGTGGGTTCAGGAACTAGGCTTTGAGAACCGCTGGTTTAGACAATTGCTTGTCTTCACACTATCTGCCTAACAAGGAGTTTCTTCCAATAGCTGGAGCAGAGGCTTTCTAGCCCTGCGTCACCTCAGGAGGAAAGACCAGGTGCTGGCTCTCACTCCTTCTAGCCCAGAGCATTTGTACCTATTGTGCAATGAGATACATCAGGCTCCAAATGTCCTGGATTTACCTGTGACAGCGTCATGAACTTCAGAACGAAAACAGGGGATACCAGAGAGTTCAGGAAATGAAAGATTAACGAGGGGTGGCTATAGGAACACATTTAAAAAATTTTTTTAAGAGCCAGTCATCTTGATTCATATGTCCTTGGCTTTTATTTCACCCAGGTGGAGGAAGGAGTGGAAAAGGCTGCCTTGTTTTGAGGACATGGGGTTTAACCTCAAAACCAGGCTGCTGGAGGAGAACATGGAAACCAGACCTTTGTTTCTACTGCCTGAAGGCTGTTCTTAGTCTTAGTATAGAGATATGTGTATGAATAGGTATGTTTCTGGGTTTCCAGTGGCTCAGCATCCTGTGGTTTCTGGCTTCCCTGGCATGACCCTTTTTGGTCCAGTTTGGGTCCCAGCGCTGGTGAAATCTTGTATGAAGGCTCATGTGTTCACTTCCCGTCCTGATTTAGAGGCGTTGTTCGGATTAAGCATGCTCGATGCTTGCTCTAGTGAAAGAAAGCTTATCTATCAGGGTGCAGAGGAATTTTAAAAATTATTTAAAATTGTAAAATACACTTAACACAAAATTTACCATCTTAACCATCATTTTTAAATGATATGGGTTAGTGGTTCTACGGTTGGGATGTTTGTCCCTTCCAAAACTCATGTTGAAGTATAATTGCCATTGTAACAGTATTAAGATGTGGGACTTTTAAGAGGTGATTAGGCCATGAGGGCTCCACTCTTAAGGGTAGGTTTAATGTCTTAATGAAAAGGTTTTTGGGTGTGAACTCTCTGTCTCTTGCCTATCCACCTCTGCCATGGCATGATGCAGCAAGAAGGCACTTGCCAGATGCCGGCGCCTTGATCTTGGACTTCCCAACCTCCAGAACCAGGAGGAAATAAATTTCTGTCCATTATAAATTACCAAGTCTCAGGTATTCTGCTATAGTAGCAGAAGCAGACTCAGACAAGTGGTATTAAGTATACTCACATTGTCATGCAATCATCACCACCATTCATCTCCAGAAGTTTTTCATCATTCCAAACTCTATACCTATTAATTCTATGTTTAATTTTTTGAGGAAATCCCATACTATTTTCCATAGTGGGTACACCATCTTTAAATTCCCACTGATATTGCACACGGATTCCAATGGAGGAATTTATTTTGAGGCTACTTCTTTGGGCTGACTGGCTTTACTCGGCTTCTGGCAGAGTCTCTTGTCTTGAGGAAAGCTGAAGAGTTGAGCTGGGTGGAGACTGGCAGGAGACAGGTGGACAGTTAACAGGTGACTGAAGAGAGTGTAGTGAAGGGGTAATTCAGCATAGGTGAGAACAAGGTTACAGAAAGTAATACAGAACCCGGGCCCAGCAATAGTGAGAAGCTGCTACCACGGCTAGGCTTGAAGAAGCAAAGGGAGGTGGCTGTTCCTGGAACCCAGAGACAGCTGCAGCCATGGGGAAAGGTCTGCTTGTCAGGAGTGTGGTTGAGATAGGGCACTGTAGCCACTGTCACACCACAGCAGGGCAGGGAGAAACCTGAGGGAATAAGTACTTTGACCTTTTCCTGCCCTCTGATTGCCTGCTAGTTACTCCCATTGGCTGGAGCCAGAGGGTGAGGGCGACCAACACCGTAATCCACAGAGAGCCTTCCTACACCCGGAGCAGAGTCAAGAAGGGGGGAGAATGGATCTGGAAGGTACAGTAGAGAATAATTAGCACACTGGGCATCAGGGTCTTCTAAAAATGTGCTCATAGCGGGGTCATTTTAGGCCAGCATGGCACCCTTATGTTTGCAGGTCTTTGCCTCTAACATCAGAATGGGGCTCATGGAACTGTTTTGGAGAGGGGGCATGATTCCTCCAGGGTGGATCTTCACTCCTCATTAAGTAATTTTTCTGTATTTGCTTCCTAATTATGGTAGGCTCTTTTCCAGTGGGACTCTTTCCTATCCATTTGTTTCTCACTCCGAATGACAAGAGTCATGTTTCTGCATTTGTGTGCTGCATCACAGCCCTCAAATAGCTGAGACACAGTGCAGGTAAGTTTTGATTCTGGAAAGGTGCCCTGGAGAAGAGCCGCAGCATGGGGAAGAAGTGCAGTTATGGGGGAACAGCTTCATCAATCACACGTGTTGTGTGAGCAGGAGAGTGCTGGGTTCTGTGGGTGGACAGAGGGATGTGAAGAAAGCTAATTGTCAGTAGTGAAGAGAAAGAAGAAATTGTTACTGAAGAAGAAAGGAAAAGTGAGAGCACCCGAAGACCAACTTGCCCAGTTAGCCATTGGCCTATGGCAAACTGTCCTGAGATTCACATCACGGAAGAAATGGAGAGCTTCCCAGGCCTGCTGCAGTGGGCTGCACGGGAGCAAGAAATAACCTTGGATAGTGTCAGACAGTGAGATTTCAGGGCCAACTTATTATTACAGCATTACCCAGCCCATCCTGACTACTGGAAGGCCCAACTCAAATGTCACATCCTCTTCCCTTTCTGTGCCACTGAGGTTTCCTCCAGTCTTGTCTTGCCTGGACTGTAGCAATTATTCCTTTGTTTATACAGAAACTCCTTGAGGACAGGCACTTTCTTTGATTCCTTTTTATTTTCTCTGTTCACATTTCCTTAGTGCATTTCTATTTTTCCAGCTCAGTGCTGAATACAATGTAGGCCTTGTGACATTTGGAAATAAGTAATGCTTTCAGAACAGGGGCTGTGATGGATTTGTGTTGGCTTCTTCTAACAATCCTTACTGGGCTTAAGCCTCTGGAGTGGGGACATCATTACTTTTATTTTTTAAATATAACATTTCTTAGATGTTAATATGCTCGATAGTACAAAAAAAAAGAAACAATAATTTTCCATAGTCCCACTGCCCAGATAATTCTTGATGACATTAGGAAAAAAAATTAACTGAGGCACATAGCTAGAAAATTCAAATAGTAGAAAAAGATCCCTCTCCTCAAAGGTAAACATTTAAAATAATGTCTTGTGTATCCTTGCAGAAAAATATGCAAATGTGTCTCCCTTGCAGAAAAATATGCAAATATGTCTCTCTCTTTGTGTGTGTGTATATACACACAGATGTATTTTTTTTTTTACATTTAAGGATCAAACTATACACTCTCTTTCATACCTTTTTTTTCCTCTTCAATTAATAGAATATCTGGGCTATTTCTCTACACCAGAACCACTACTTTATTCTTTTAAAGACTTCACAGCATCCATTGAATAGATATATCAGAATTTAGGTACCACCAGTTTTTTAGATGGAGTTTTAGAAACGCTTTTGAATGAGTTAAGGAAAGTTTCTAGTATGTGTCTTAGTCTGTTTTCTGCTGCTATAACAGAATACCAGAGTTAGGGTAATTTATAATCAATAGAAATTTATTTGGCTCACAGTCCTGGAGTCTGGGAAGTCCAAACAGTATGGCGCCAACATCTGGTGAGGACCTTCTTGCTGCATCGTAACTTGGCAGAAGGGCAAGTGAGCACATGAGAGACAGAGAGGAAATTGGGCTGAATTCATCCTTATCAGGAATCCACTCCTGTGATAATGGCATTAATCCATTCTGGGCCAATCACAAGGGCTCTGTCCTCATGACCTAATCACCTCTTAAAGACCCCGCCTTCCAGCACTGTCACAAAGGCAATTAAATTTCACCATGCATTTTGGAGAGGACACTCTAACCATAGCAGCATAAATGGAAAAATCCAAGTGGTGGGTAGAAGAATGAAAAAGAAAAAAATTGGAAGGAGTAAAAACACTTGAAAAAAGTATAAATTTAGAGGAACAAAGGAAGTAGCCAAATATGTTTGCAGGGGCACTTTGCTTTCACTTCTGATTGCAGATATGTTGCATTCTGTGAAAAATGAATATAAAGCAACAGTAGGGATTTGAACTAGGTTCAGAATGACCAGAGGGAGAGAGAATCTTGGCAGCAGCTTCTAATATTTACTGGACTTGAGAAGCACAGAGGAAGGAGAGGCCATCTGGACAACAGCTACATTTGTCAAGTCAAGAAGTGACCAAAACACATGGCAGCATCTTATCAGTGGGCAGAGAGAGAGAGGTGATATGAATCTAGAGTTCACGAGAGAGCATGGCTGTACAGCTCAGGGAAGGAGAGCGATTTCATCACTAATGTCTGCTTTAAGAAAAGGAGTAAGAAATAGGCTTGCAGCTCAGAGGGCGACAACTTAATTTAATATTAATCCAGGAAGTTTAGATTAATACTAGATGCGTGTGTGCGTGCGTGTGTGTATGTGTACACATGCCTATGCGTGCCAACATTTTATTTTTAAAGAAAATCAGAGAAAGAAATGGTCACAGGACTAATTTTAAAACACCTCCTCCTGTCCGTCAGACACTACGCTAGGTACCTTACCTAGACGCATATGTTTCCTCGTTTTGCTCACCAACTGTCCTGTGAAGTAGTTTTTACTGTCTTCATTTGAGATAAGAAAACTTGTCCTGAGAAGTAGATATTTGACTGGGACTTGAACTCCACTCTGTTTGTTTTCAAAGCTCAGGTGCTTTTCTCTATGCTGTTATAGAATACTGTGAAAGCTTTGAATATATTATGAAAACCTATTAAAATGGGCAGGGGTTGGTTATACTGGTAGAATGTTATCAGGGCAAGGCTGAAAAACAGGACACAAAGAAAATTATTATTTATCATTTAAGATATATATGCCCAGAAAATAGCCCACGAAGAGTGGGTTGGATGGGCAATCCGGTGTTAGAGGGCATTGTTTGAGCAATTACTGACAAACAAACAGAGAGCTAGTTTTGGGGCGTGGGAGAGATTAGCTTTTTGAGAGAGCCATGTCCTGTATGGGAGGGACACAGATTGGAAGATCTATCTGTGATCAGAGGAAGGTGGGGTGAATGCATCTAACAGGGTCAGGGAGCCAGATTTGAAAAACAGAACAAAAATGTTGGCCAAAACATGTTTAGGAAAAGGAAGCAACTATGAGAAAAGAAAAGAGGAAGAGAAGCCCCTCAGGGGATCTAACAGGGTTTGGAGGGAGGATGTTGAGACTCCAGAAATAACACTATCAAGAAAAGCAAATGTTTAGTACAGAAGAGAAGGGATCAGGCAACAAAGCAGAGGTCAGTGAGCAAAACCACGCAGTTGAGAGAAGACCTGGAAGGTGGAGGATAATGGAGATGCACACAGTTGATGGGAACCATCCTCTCTTCTAGTAATATTTTAGCGCTGTGTGGACTCGCGCTGGAATTCCTGTCCACACCTCACCACATGTGAGAATCTGGAGAGTGATGAAGAAGATCCTCAAATGTTTGAAGTTCAAATCACTTCCAGATAGAAAACTTAGAGGAATAAATTATTGAAACATCGTAAGTGACACCAAAGGGGAACTTTGACACCCATTTTCAGGTACATGAAGGTGTGTGAAATAAAGCATGTGACAATACTGGCCGTCTCCCTTATGGAGATCTTAATACTGGAGGGAAAGGCCAGACCCTATGTTACGTTGAACTTGACCGCACAAAAGGAGACTCCTCTCGCCAGTGACGGCGTTTAGGTCTGATAGGAAGTTATAGAAACTCATTCTATAAAGAACATTAGGGTATCAACTATTCAAACAGAAGATGTGTTCAGCTCTCTCGGATCCTTTAGGGAAATTTTAAACATTCTTCTTTTACCTCTTCATGTTTTGGCCAGATTGGGAAGGTGAAAAACCTATGCAACTATATTTAGAAAGAAAGTTATTAGAGCAAGTAAGTTCCGCTCACTGAGAATTGATAATTATCAGAAATCCCAAAGGGGAGTCGGTTCATGCAGGGTCTCTCTAGAGGAACTGAAAACCTCTACAAATTCATATGAATACTAACTTTTTGTGTATGCCAAATAGGATGGATTTTGCTATTCTGAACCAAACCTGCAGAGCCCTTGAGGGTCACCTTTCTCTCTCCTGGTGGCCATTTTTCAGGAGATCTATTTTGCAGGCATGGAACTATCATGATTATTAGCCAGTGCTTTCAGGAAAAGCATGTATGTGTGTTAAGGTACTTACATTCCATTGTTTAAGTCTCTCACGTTTTTTATAATTAAAAAATAAAGTTTATTATATTTTCCATTGTAAGTGTATCACATATTCTTTGCAGAAAAATATGCAAATGTGTCTCCCTTGCAGAAAAATATGCAAATATGTCTCTCTCTTTGTGTGTGTGTATATACACACAGATGTATTTTTTTTTTTACATTTAAGGATCAAACTATACACTCTCTTTCATACCTTTTTTTTCCTCTTCAATTAATAGAATATCTGGGCTATTTCTCTACACCAGAACCACTACTTTATTCTTTTAAAGACTTCACAGCATCTATTGAATAGATATATCAGAATTTAGGTACCACCAGTTTTTTAGATGGAGTTTTAGAAACGCTTTTGAATGAGTTAAGGAAAGTTTCTAGTATGTGTCTTAGTCTGTTTTCTGCTGCTATAACAGAATACCAGAGTTAGGGTAATTTATAATCAATAGAAATTTATTTGGCTCACAGTCCTGGAGTCTGGGAAGTCCAAACAGTATGGCGCCAACATCTGGTGAGGACCTTCTTGCTGCATCGTAACTTGGCAGAAGGGCAAGTGAGCACATGAGAGACAGAGAGGAAATTGGGCTGAATTCATCCTTATCAGGAATCCACTCCTGTGATAATGGCATTAATCCATTCTGGGCCAATCACAAGGGCTCTGTCCTCATGACCTAATCACCTCTTAAAGACCCCACCTTCCAGCACTGTCACAAAGGCAATTAAATTTCACCATGCATTTTGGAGAGGACACTCTAACCATAGCAGCATAAATGGAAAAATCCAAGTGGTGGGTAGAAGAATGAAAAAGAAAAAAATTGGAAGGAGTAAAAACACTTGAAAAAAGTATAAATTTAGAGGAACAAAGGAAGTAGCCAAATATGTTTGCAGGGGCACTTTGCTTTCACTTCTGATTGCAGATACGTTGCATTCTGTGAAAAATGAATATAAAGCAACAGTAGGGATTTGAACTAGGTTCAGAATGACCAGAGGGAGAGAGAATCTTGGCAGCAGCTTCTAATATTTACTGGACTTGAGAAGCACAGAGGAAGGAGAGGCCATCTGGACAACAGCTACATTTGTCAAGTCAAGAAGTGACCAAAACACATGGCAGCATCTTATCAGTGGGCAGAGAGAGAGAGGTGATATGAATCTAGAGTTCACGAGAGAGCATGGCTGTACAGCTCAGGGAAGGAGAGCGATTTCATCACTAATGTCTGCTTTAAGAAAAGGAGTAAGAAATAGGCTTGCAGCTCAGAGGGCGACAACTTAATTTAATATTAATCCAGGAAGTTTAGATTAATACTAGATGCGTGTGTGCGTGCGTGTGTGTATGTGTACACATGCCTATGCGTGCCAACATTTTATTTTTAAAGAAAATCAGAGAAAGAAATGGTCACAGGACTAATTTTAAAACACCTCCTCCTGTCCGTCAGACACTACGCTAGGTACCTTACCTAGACGCATATGTTTCCTCGTTTTGCTCACCAACTGTCCTGTGAAGTAGTTTTTACTGTCTTCATTTGAGATAAGAAAACTTGTCCTGAGAAGTAGATATTTGACTGGGACTTGAACTCCACTCTGTTTGTTTTCAAAGCTCAGGTGCTTTTCTCTATGCTGTTATAGAATACTGTGAAAGCTTTGAATATATTATGAAAACCTATTAAAATGGGCAGGGGTTGGTTATACTGGTAGAATGTTATCAGGGCAAGGCTGAAAAACAGGACACAAAGAAAATTATTATTTATCATTTAAGATATATATGCCCAGAAAATAGCCCAGGAAGAGTGGGTTGGATGGGCAATCCGGTGTTAGAGGGCATTGTTTGAGCAATTACTGACAAACAAACAGAGAGCTAGTTTTGGGGCGTGGGAGAGATTAGCTTTTTGAGAGAGCCATGTCCTGTATGGGAGGGACACAGATTGGAAGATCTATCTGTGATCAGAGGAAGGTGGGGTGAATGCATCTAACAGGGTCAGGGAGCCAGATTTGAAAAACAGAACAAAAATGTTGGCCAAAACATGTTTAGGAAAAGGAAGCAACTATGAGAAAAGAAAAGAGGAAGAGAAGCCCCTCAGGGGATCTAACAGGGTTTGGAGGGAGGATGTTGAGACTCCAGAAATAACACTATCAAGAAAAGCAAATGTTTAGTACAGAAGAGAGGGGATCAGGCAACAAAGCAGAGGTCAGTGAGCAAAACCACGCAGTTGAGAGAAGACCTGGAAGGTGGAGGATAATGGAGATGCACACAGTTGATGGGAACCATCCTCTCTTCTAGTAATATTTTAGCGCTGTGTGGACTCGCGCTGGAATTCCTGTCCACACCTCACCACATGTGAGAATCTGGAGAGTGATGAAGAAGATCCTCAAATGTTTGAAGTTCAAATCACTTCCAGATAGAAAACTTAGAGGAATAAATTATTGAAACATCGTAAGTGACACCAAAGGGGAACTTTGACACCCATTTTCAGGTATATGAAGGTGTGTGAAATAAAGCATGTGACAATACTGGCCGTCTCCCTTATGGAGATCTTAATACTGGAGGGAAAGGCCAGACCCTATGTTACGTTGAACTTGACCGCACAAAAGGAGACTCCTCTCGCCAGTGACGGCGTTTAGGTCTGATAGGAAGTTATAGAAACTCATTCTATAAAGAACATTAGGGTATCAACTATTCAAACAGAAGATGTGTTCAGCTCTCTCGGATCCTTTAGGGAAATTTTAAACATTCTTCTTTTACCTCTTCATGTTTTGGCCAGATTGGGAAGGTGAAAAACCTATGCAACTATATTTAGAAAAAAAGTTATTAGAGCAAGTAAGTTCCGCTCACTGAGAATTGATAATTATCAGAAATCCCAAAGGGGAGTCGGTTCATGCAGGGTCTCTCTAGAGGAACTGAAAACCTCTACAAATTCATATGAATATTAACTTTTTGTGTATGCCAAATCGGACAGATTTTGCTATTCTGAACCAAACCTGCAGATCCCTTGAGGGTCACCTTTCTCTCTCCTGGTGGCCATTTTTCAGGAGATCTATTTTGCAGGCATGGAACTATCATGATTATTAGCCAGTGCTTTCAGGAAAAGCATGTGTGTGTGTTAAGGTACTTACATTCCATTGTTTAAGTCTCTCACATTTTTTATAATTAAAAAATAAAGTTTATTATATTTTCCATTGTAAGTGTATCACATATTCTTTAAAAATCAATCCATAGCAATGGAGGACAGGATAATGGTTACTTTTAGGGAGCATTAGTGACTGAGAGGGGCATAAAGGGGCTTGTGGTGAGATGGAAATAGTTTGATCTGGATGGTGGTCACCTGAGTGCATACATATGTAAATATTCATTGCGCTGTAGACTTAAAATTTGTGTATATTATGTACTTCATTAGAAATAAGCAATGCTAGTCCTTATAAAATATTTTAAAAATACGGAAAGAAAGAAAAACAAATCATTCATTACTCAGAGAAAACTACTGCTATCCTGGTGGAATATTTATTAATACTTTCAGTATGTTTTTTTCAATGTATATTCTTTACAAATTAAGATTATAGTCCATATACAGTTTCCCACACATATTTAACATAATAATTTTTCATGTAATTAGAAGCTCTTGAAAAATGTCATTTTGTGCAAAGCTATGGGGGATGAACTGGGGATACCCACAGATACAGGGTTACTCTGAGCAATGTGGTGCTGACCCGCTAATGGCAGTGCAGCCTTGGGTCAGCGCACTGCATGTAGATTTGGGTGAAGGTACGGAAAGGTGATGTGATTGGCGACCTCAGGTTGGCAAGTAGAAATTAATTTTTGGAATGATAGGTTATGTTCTGAAAGACCTGATGAGCAAATGAAAAAAGTTGTAGCTTTCTAAGAGATGCTTGTAGTGTCGCTAAATATAGAACATACTACAATGAGAGACAGAAATGTGGATCTTTACTTTAAAACTTCCCTACTGGTGTGCCATGAATGGGTTACAGGTGGAAATATACTTATTTCCTAGTCCCTCTGGGTGTCTGGGGGAGGCCTAAGTGGCTGGAATTCCTGGGCCACAAGCAGATGCCTCTCTTTCTCCAAGTAACATTCTCTATGTATAAATATTACAAAGTAAACGTGGCTGGGAACTCCAACCCCATGTGGCAAACTGTCTTACCTTCCAAACCTTTGTCTGTGGCATGAACTTGAACATACACCATTTGAGTGAGTCCATACTTTAAACAAAGAGTATAAATTATTATGCAGTTTCTGCTGGAAATTTGTAAATCTTCAGTTGAGTAATAATAGCACATTTAAGAATTTCTTTTTCACAGCAATCCCAATACTGGGTATTTTACCCAAAGGGAGAAAAGACATTCTATAAAAAAGACACCTGCAGTCGAATGTTTACAGTAGCACAATTTACAATTGTAAAGATGTGGAAACAACTTGAACATACACCATTTGAGTGAGTCCATAC
>NW_012149396.1:5777520-5777841 GCF_000956105.1 Propithecus coquereli | reverse complement strand
TTCTCTGTGTAATTTTCCCCCAAATTCCAAAAGTGTCTCAAGTGTGTCTTCTACATTATTCACCCAGTTTTCTGCAGTTTAAAACCTGGCTCTTTTATTGGGTCCAGTGGTTATTTTAATTTTTATATTGCATTTAAAATTTTTCTTGCAACCCTCCTTGCCTCGCCTCTGTTCATGTTCATCTCATTCTATTAATAAGTTCTTGTCATCTCAGTCTTTTCTTTTCTTTTTTTTAAATGATTTTTTGTTACTATTACATGGCCTTGTCTTTTAGCCTTTCCTCAAGGGTGAAAGTCCACCAAGTTTCTCTGACTACCCACG
>NW_012149396.1:5775126-5776577 GCF_000956105.1 Propithecus coquereli | reverse complement strand
GTTGATGGTTTTCCCAAGGTCCCATATTTAGTAGCTGGTAGATTTGGGGTTCAAACCCAGATTTTTCTATATCTGGCCTTTCTGTTATTCAGATGTTTTTAATCCTCTTCCCCTTTTTCATAGCTAAAGTCTTTTTTTCCCAAAACAAAATATTTTTCAGAATCATAATATACAAAATAGATAATGGGGATTGGTTATGGTTGAAAAGGGAGTGGGGACCAGGATGCTCTAGCATATTCCTCTGCTTATCCTCCTTGGCACCTCCAAGTCGCCTCTGTGGAACCCAGACCTCAAGGGATCCAGTTTGAAAATGTGCCCTCTGTCTTATTACTTCATCAGGGTTAGTCTTGGTAGTCCTTGATGATTAAAAAGCAAATGCCCAGTTCTTTTATACCATGTCTTAGTCAGTTGAGGTTGCTATAACAAAATACCTGAGACCAGGTAATTTACAATCAACAGACGTTTATTGCTCAGAGTTCTGGAGGCTGGGAAGTCCAAGGTCAGGGCATCAGCAGAGTTGATGTCCGATAAATGCCTGTTCCTCATAGATGGCACTTTCCATCTGTGTCCTCCCCCGGTAGAAGAGTCAAACAGGCTCCCTGAAGCCTCTTTTATAAGGGCACCGACGCTATTAACGATGGCTCTGCCCTCATGACCTAATCGCCTCTCAAAGGCCCTGCTTCTTGATACCATCTCCTGGGGGCGAGGTTTCAACATATGAATTTTTGAAATTCATTAGTTTTCAGTTTTTGAGGTTTTAAGTTTGGTTTATCTCTTGGTGCATTGGTCAGTTGTAGTTCACATTTCCTCAAGGGATGATAAAAGTTATATTTTTCTGAGCTTGTACATATCTGATACTGTCTTAGGTTCATATTATATAAAAATAATAACTTGGCTTGGTATAAAAATTCATATACACCAACTTTCAACTTCAGAAATCTCTAGGAGCTGGACACAGTAGCTTGTGCCTCTAGTCCCAGGCACTCAGGAGGCTACAGTGGGAGGATTCTTTTGAGCCCAGGAGTTCAAGGCTGCAGTGAGCTAAGAGCCACTGCACTTCAGGCTGGTGACAGAGGGAGAACCTGTCTGTAAAAACACATAAAAAACTCTCCAGTTGTTGCTCTATTGTCTTCTTGCATTTAGTGTTGTAATCAAGTTAACTTGCTTACTCTGATATTTGTGTCTTCCTAGTTAATTTTTTTTAGCCCAGATTTTGAAAAATTTTTTTTGTCCTATTAATTAAAAAATACAACTGTAAGTCTCAATATGATTGTCTGCTTATGATTTTTCTTGTAATATAGTGATTCCTTTCAATATTCAAGTCATTTCTCAGGGTCAAAAGATTTTCTGTATCTCTATCTTCATTTATTTCTTCAGTTTGAAGAGTTATAGTGTTTATTAAATGGGTTTTTAGCTATGAAAGACTAAAAACAAAGGTTAAACCTATCCTT
>NW_012149396.1:5762530-5763306 GCF_000956105.1 Propithecus coquereli | reverse complement strand
TTTGTACCCCTGTAATACTCTGAAAAAAAATCCTAGATATATTAAAAAAAAAAAAACTAGACAATGTCTTAACTCCCTTTTGTAATTTTGAATCTAAAATAAAACCCTGCATAAAGACGGGATGCTGCTGTATGAGAAGACAGGGAACGGTGCCACCTTGGAACGAACGCCTGTGCCACCCACAGTGCACTCAGGGCGATCATATATTTCAAACAGTGTGACAGTTTAATATTTTAACCAGATATTAAATTATTATTAATTGTATTTCTGCACAAGCCTTCAAAATATATGTGGGTTTGCCTATATGGTTTCTAGAGAGGATAACATGAACATTTGCCATGGTATGCAAATTATGACCAACATGTTATTCCTCTCATAATATTTATAAAATATCCTGCCTTAAAATCAGTGTGGAAATATCCACAAACCTGTTATCTATATTCTCACGAATTCAGACTTTTCTTTCCTGTTGGCAATTTCAAACTTGGGCTGGACCCCAGGTATATTAAGGCAGGACAGAGGAAGGAAGCGAGGGTGGCTCTGATTCACCCTGGCCCAGCTCTCCTCTCCTGTTCTCCTTCCTTCCTCTCGGGGGGCCCTCAGAAGAGGAATCTCTCATCTCCTCCAAGAAGAGACTTTTCCATTCCCTCACATTCTAGTGCAAGGGTCTTTTTGATAAAATTACTTTTTTTCCTTTGGGTAAATACCTAGTAGTGGGATTACTGGATCAAATGGTAGGTCTAATTATGCTTCTGGAGCTGTCATGGAAGTTTAGT
>NW_012149396.1:5760066-5762289 GCF_000956105.1 Propithecus coquereli | reverse complement strand
GTGAGAGTGAAGACCCCATATGCTAATTGTGAGGACATTACAGGCCCCAGATGGGAATCCAGGAATCTTGTTGTGTGGTGCATCCTCCTCACCCTCTGAAGGACATCACACGGGGGGAGGGGCGGGTGGCAGGCCGGTCAATTACCAGGGACACAGGGCTTTAATGGCATGCCCTTTCGTGCCGTAAAAATTATGCTTCTGGAGCTGTCATGGAAGTTTAGTCATTTGGACCCCTGGGGGTGAGGGCTACGGGTACATGGTGGCCTCTGTGAAACTATTCTGAGATCATCACCAGCAGAGATGGCATGGAGGAGGAGGCAGGGGAGGAGGAGTTGGGGAAATTAGAGGCCTTATCACACACCGCACCATTTTCCCCCGCTGGGAAATGGGCGGCCTTAGAGGGCCAGCAGACCCAAATAGACCTTCCTCCATGACTCAGAGCTCGCCTTGCCCTGGCTGTGATGGCTTAATCTGCCTGCTCAAGAGTTGGTGCCCTACCCTCTGTGAGCGTGAGTCAAGTCCCTTCCTAGATGGAGCCCGAAGCCCCTGAGAAGTCCCCTCTCTACCATGCCAAGGAATTTGTGGTGATGCCTCTCTTTGGCCGCCCTTTTCCCTTCCTCTTCCTCATGTGTTTTGACAAGGTGTAACAAATATCAAGTATCGTGGGGTGAATTGCATCCCCTCAAATCCCTATGTTGAAGACCTAACCTCTAGTACATCAGAATGTGACTATTTATTTCGTTTTTGTTTTTTTTTTTTTTTTGAGACAGAGTCTCATGCTGTTGCCTGGGCTAGAGTGCCGTGGCATCAGCCTAGCTCACAGCAACCTCAAACTCCTGGGCTCAAGCGATCCTCCTGCCTCAGCCTCCTGACTAGCTGGGACTACAGGTGCACACCACCATGCCTGGCTAATTTTTTCTATTTTTAGTTGCCCCCCTAATTTCTTCTATTTTTGTGGTTGAGACGGGGTCTTGCTCTTGCTCAGGCTGGTCTTGAACTCCTGACCTCAAGCAATACTCCCACCTTGGCCTCCCAGAGTGCTAGGATTACAGGCGTGAGCCACCATGCCCAGCTGGAATGTGACTATTTGGAGACAAGGTCTTTAAAGAGATGTTTAAGTTAAAATGAGGTCATTAAGTTGGTTTCTAATCTGATATGACTGGTGCTCTTATAAGAAGTGGAGGTTAGGACACGGACAGGCACCGAGGGAAGAACACGTCCAGACACAGGGAGGAGAAGATACTGTCTGCAAGCCAAGGAGAGGGGTCTCAGAAGAAGCCACTCTGCCGATACTTTGCTTTTGTGATATTCCATCCTCCTGAACTGTGAGCCAATAAATTTCTGCTGTGTAAGCCACCTAGTCTGCGGTACTTTGCTATAGCAGCCCTTGCAAACTGCCACACAGTGGTGTTCTGTCCCATCTTGCCTGTGCTCCCGGTCCTTAGAGGAGCAGGCCCATCCCCAGCAGAGCCGAGCGGCAGACACCGACCCCTGGCTCGGCCCCCTCAGCTTGGCTGCTCTTCACTCAGGGCCTCTCTGGTTCCGAGTGCCAGGTGACAAAGTTATTATTTTTTTCACATTAAAAAACGTCAAGCTGATCAAAGAAACAAACACTTTTAATGAAACATATGTGGGACACTTAGAAGGAGAAGATTTATAATGTGTCTGCTGTGAAACCAGAAGGCTTATGGAAAGTGTGAAGTAGGAGGAGAAAGATAACGGACTAGGATGCCAGAGGAGACATGGCCTAAATATTAAACAGAAGGAAAAATCATTCCCATCCATAAAGTCACAACTCATTTCCGTATCCAGCGTAAATCACTAATACACGCATAGACATTTTCATCTAACTGCACTCAGTTCTTTCCACACTCAGCACAATAATGTACACTCTGATCCAGGGGAAGGAATTAAACTTAGATATTGAGATATAAAATTGTCGGGATTGATTCAAAACTCAAACCTGAAAAATGCCCCCTCCTCCACAAATACACCCACATTATTATTATATTAATCCTCAAAATTAGTAATAATGTGGGTGTATTTGCCTAGTTTTAAAAACTAGACAATGCCACGAAAAACAGTTTTGAACTAATACCTCTTGTATTAAGCTGGGTGGAGCTGGAGCCCATTTTTCTAAGCGAAGTATCACAAGAATGGAAAAACAAACACCACATATATTCACCATCAAATTGGTACCAATCGATCAACACTTATGTGCAC
>NW_012149396.1:5757785-5760016 GCF_000956105.1 Propithecus coquereli | reverse complement strand
GGAGTCTTGCTCTTGCTCAGGCTGGTCTCGAACTCCTGAGCTCCAACAATCTGCCCGCCTCGGCCTCTCAGAGTGCTAGGATTACAGGCATGAGCCACCGTGCTCAGCCTATGATGAAGTTTAATTTATAAATTAGGCACAGTAAGAGATTAAAAACCATAGCTAATAATAAAATATAACAATTATAACAATGTACTGTAATAACATTTATGTGAATGTGGTCTCTGTCTTTCAAAGTATCTTACTGGACTCCACTCACCCTTCCTTGTGTGATGATAAAATGCCTAGGTGATGAGATGAAGTGAGTGAATGACAGGTGTGATGTAGTGTTAGTCTACTATTGACCTTTAGACCTTACCTCAGGAGGAGGATTTGGGTGACCCTGGACCATTGATCTGTGCTGATTTTGATGGTATCCAGTCCTGACATCCAGTCCAGAGCAGATGATGATGTTGATGACTAACGGGGTGGGTAGAGCAGACAGCGTTGCTACTCTGCACAAAGGCAGGGTCCACGTCCCGAGCAGGACAGAGCGGGGCAGTGCAAGATTTCATCATGCTACTCAGAATTGCACATAATTGTAAACTTGTGAATTGTTTATTTCTGGAATTTTCCATTTAATATTTTCAGACCACATTGACTGCAGAAAGTGAAACAGAGAATGAGGGGGGACTACTGTATTGAGTAGTTACTATTAATACATAGAAGGTGCTCAGTAAGTGGCAGCTATTAATATTATTTATTTTCACATGATTTTGCACATACAATCTGGTAAATAACTTAAGACATCATCACTCCTGATTTACAAGTGAAGTTTACAGAGACTAAACGATTTTCTCGTGTTCATGCTACCACTTGATGTCAGAGTTAAATCTCCCACATTTCAGTCACGTCAGGAGATCATCTGAGACCCAGAAGTCATCTGGAGACGATGTAGTTTGATGTCCTCAAGTTCCAGATGAACAAACACGCCTGGAGAGGAGGACTGTTAAGGTTTTATGACTAATTAGTAGTAGCGTCTGCACCAGGACTCACTGCCCCATAAATAAATTTTCTGTTCCTGTTTACAGAAATCTTGTAGAAAATAATCACATACTATTTGGCCTCATTCTTCCTTCCATGCAATCCATCCTGTACCACGCTGGGCTGATGCAGTTTTCGTCTGCGCGGCGTCCCCTCCTTCGAGGAACCACCTCTCTCCTGTTCTACGTACGTCTGGCGAGAGGGTCAGTCATGGCAGCTGCCCACCTGTCTGCACGTGTAGCATACACAGGGTATCTTATAATAAAGACAACGTTTTTCCTTTGCTTGCAATTCTATAAGTTAATGGGAAAAAGGACTGAATTAATAATGACATTGGTAATTATGATTCTTGTGTTTCCAGAAGAAAGAAGTGAAGTGTGTCTTTATTAGACAGTATTGGATGAACAGAGCTGAGCAAAATAAGATGGCAAGAAGGGTGTCCGTTGCCTTTTTTTTTTTTTAATTTCAGCATATTATGGGGGTACAGATGTTTAGGTTACGTATGTTGCCCTTGCCCCCCCCTCAAGTCTGAGTTTCAAATATGTCCATCCTTCGGGTGGTGTGCATCGCACTCTTTGTGTATGCAAATACCCGTCCCCTCCTCCCTCCTCCTTTTCCCCCCTCCCCCCTGCCCAACATCCAATAGTCCGTTGCCTTTTATCTGCCCTTTCGCCTCCCCAGATTGTTTCCACTCCTGTCAGGAAGGGTGAGGGCAACCACATGTACACCTTTGGAATATAGGGTAATAGGTTGTAGCTGGGGGTTTCGAGGGTTCTAATAAAAATGTCCTTTTCTTCTTTTCCATTCTTCCTTTCTTTCCTTACATTACTACGAGAACCCACATTTTTTGTGGATCATGGTAACATTTATGTCATTTGTTTTCTTGAGTCCTTGAGTACAATTTCAAGCTACAAAGTATTAAATAAAGCGAGAATGTAGAAAGAAGAAGAAAGAAGAATCAAATTCAGAAATGAAACTCCACACAGACTTGAAAAATCTCATGATTTAATCCAAACGTATAAAGTCCAATTTGACATGTGAATGAGCCTCTGAAACTCAAGCCACCTTTTTGTGGGGCCAGAGTGGTCTGGGAAGCAGTTTCAAAAATGGACTGTGAGAGTGAAGACCCCATATGCTAATTGTGAGGACATTACAGGCCCCAGATGGGAATCCAGGAATCTTGTTGTGTGGTGCATCCTCCTCACCCT
>NW_012149396.1:5744663-5754580 GCF_000956105.1 Propithecus coquereli | reverse complement strand
ATATATTGTTCTTTTCCCCCCAAGTCAGAGCTTCAAGTGTGTCCATCATCCAGATGGTGCTGAGCAAAGGACATGAACAGAAACTTTTCAAAAGAAGACAGAATAATGGCCAAAAAACATGAAAAAATGCTCAACACCTCTAATCATCAGAGAAATGCAAATCAAAACCACAATGAGATACCATTTATCCCCAGTGAGAATGGCCTTTATCAAAAAGTCCCAAAACAATAAATGTTGACTTGGATGCAGAGAGATAGGAGAGATAGGAACACTCATACACTGCTGGTGGGACTGCAAATTAGTACCACCTCTGTGGAAAGCAATATGGAGATACCTCAAAGAAATATAAGTAGATCTACCATGTTTTGGGACTTTTGATAAAATCCATTCTCAGTGGGGTTAGGTGATATTTTGTTGTGGTTTTGATTTGCATTTCTCTGATGATTAGTGACTATTGAGCCTTTCTTCGTATGTTTATTGACCATTAGTCTATCTTCTTTTGAAAAGCTTCTATTCATGTCCTTTGCCCACTTTTTAATGGGGATGTTTAATTTTTTTCTTGCTGATTTGTTTGAGTTCTTTGTATATTCTGGTTATTAGCCATTTATGGATATATAGCATGTGAATATTTTCTCTTATTCTGTAGGTTGTCCATTTTATCTGTTGATTGTTTCCTTTGCTGTGCAGAAGCTTTCTAATTTAATCAAGTTCTACTTATTTATTTTTGCTATTGCTGTGATTGCCGTTGGGGTCTTTCTTTTTTTTTAATTTTTTTATTTCAGCATATTACAAGGGTACAAATGTTTAGGTTAATTTCCTTCATGACCCAATAATCATTCAGCAGTAGGTTGTTTAATTTTCACGACTTTGTGTAGAATTGAGTGTTTCTGTTAGAGTTGATTTCTAATTTTATTCCACTATGGTCTAAGAAGATACATGGTATAATTTCTATTTTTTTGAATTTGTTGAGATGTGTTTTGTGACCTAAGATGTGACCAGTCTTAGAGAATGTTCCATGTGCTGATGAGAAGAATGTATATTCAGTAGTTTTTGGGTAGAATGTTCTGTAAATATTTGTTTGGTCTATTTACTCTAGAGCCCCATGTATGTCGAGTGTTTCTTCATTTATTTTCTGCTTGAGTATCTGTCCAGTTCTGTCAGTGGGGTGTTGTAGTCCCCAGCAATTATGATGCTGCTGTTTATCACTTTGTTTAGATCTTGTAGGGTTTGCTTTATGAATCTGGGTGCACCAGTGTTTGGTGCATAAATACGTAGGACTGCTGTGTCTTCTTGACAAATTGCTCCCTTTACCATTATATAATGACCATCTTTGTCTTTCTTTACTTTTGTTGATTTGAAGTCTATGTTATCTGATATGAGAATGGCTATACCTGCTCTCTTTTGATTTCCACTTGTATGAATATTTTCTTCCATCCCTTCATCTTGAGTCTGAATGAGTCCTTGTGGGTTAGATGTGTTTCCTGGAGACAGCAGATACTTGGCTTGTATTTTTTTTTATCCTTTCAGCCAGTGTATGCCTATTGAGTGGGGAATTCAAGCCATTCATGTTTATGAAAAAATTGATAAGTGAGATGTATTTCGGTTCATCCTGTTGGGTAGAAACTTATTGCTTTGTTTTGCCTCTTGAACCATTGTTTTATATGGGCTCTGAGCTTTAGCTTTTGGTTGACTTTACACTGGTGGGTTTCTATTGTGCTAATCAATGTATAATGCAGATTTGAGTACTTCCTGCAGGGCAGATCTGGTCTTGACAAATTCCCTCAGTTTTTGCTCTTCTGAAAAAGTCTTTTTTCCTTCTTCATATACGAAACTTAGTTTTACAGGGTACCAAATTCTAGGCTGGCCATTATTCTGTTTAAGAAGACTGAGGATGAAGCCACAATCCCTTCTGGCTTGTAAGGTCTCGGTTGAGAAATCTGCAGTTAGCTTGATGGGTTTTCCTTTGTAAGTTACCTGGTGTTTTTGCCTTATGGCTCACAGGAGTTCCTCTTTCATGTTACCTTTTGCTAGTCTCATGACTATGTGTTGTGGTGATTGTGTCTTTGCAATGAATCTCCCAGGTGTTTGTTAAGCTTTTTGTACCTGGATATCTAAATTTCTAGCAAGACCAGGGAAGTTTTCCTCAATTATTCCCCCAAATAGATTTTGCAACCCTTGTGTGTTTTCTTCCTCACCTTCAGGGATGACTATAATTCTTATGTTTGGCCTCTTTACATAATCCCATATTTCTTGTTGGCTTTGTTCCTTCCTTTTAATTCTCTGTTCTTTATCTTTGACTGACTTGTTTAATTTGGAGGGATTGTCTTTAAGTTCTGTTATTTCTTCTTCTGCCTGGTCTAGTCTATTCTTAAGACTTTCAACTGTGGTTTGTATTTACTTGAATGAATTTTTCATTTCCAGGAGTTCTATTTGATTTTTCTAGATAATTCAATTTTTTTAGTGAATTTTTCATACATTTCTTTGTTTTTTTTTTTTTGTGGTTTATTTGTGTTGGTTTTTCATTTTCTCTTGTATTTCATTGAGCTTACTTATTATTCATATTTGAAATTCTTTATCTCTCATTTCAATATTCTGATTTTGGTTAGTATCCATTGGTAGAGAGCTGGTGTTCCCTTTTGGGGGTGACCTTTTGCTCTGACTCTTCATACTTTCAGAATTCTTTCGCTGATTCCTTCTCATCTGGAGCAGCCGTTGCTTCTTATTTTGAATTTTCTTTTGTTTAGATAGGGCTTTTTCCTCTCACTTCACTTGTACATGTGTGTTTGTAGTATACGTTGGGTAAGAGCTTTCGGCTTTGCTTGTGGGTACTTTGATGGTGATCTATTACTAAGTTCTAGATGGATGCCATGGTGATAGATATCCTTGGTTTGGTGGTTTGCTCAGTTGCTAGTTGTTTGTAGGCTGTAGGAGTAGTGAGCCATGTGAGTGGGCAGACTCCCTGTCTCTCTCCGAGGAGAGAGGATGGAGGTCTTTGAAATCCTTTATCTTTTCCTAACCCTGTGGTCTTCTTAACAGTGTGAATTGTAATGGCACACCCAGTTTAATCTCTGAGACAATAGGTGGTGCTTGTGGGTGAGAATCTACTACACCCTGTGATCGAGTCAGTAAATGCTACAAAGGTTGTGCAAATTGACCTCCCTGTCTGTAGGTGGCACTTGCCAGAAGGAAGAAGCTGCAGTGTTGTTTTTGGGTCCTGTGACTGGCCCTAGTCCCTCAGGAGAAGCACTCAAATGCCCCTGGTGGTGGGTGGAGCCCTGGAAATTCAAGTGAGTCCTTATTCTCTACCACAGCAAAGGTGGGTGGGGGAGTGCAGATGGGTGGGGCTGGTTCGAGTGAGCTTGCCCTCAGGCTTCACCAAAGCTGGCAAGGTATCTGTTTCGATTGGAATTAAAAGTCTGTTCTCAGTTTCTGGGCAAAGCCACCAGGGAGGGGCTGAATCGGCCCCACCCAACCAGAAAGTCTGTTTGTTAAGGTGGGGCCATCTGAGATTCACAGTTGGGCAGTCTGGAGTGGGCCTCACTCCTCTCTGCTCTCCCTTGCTCTATGGTTTTCTCCTGGCATCTGCCAGCCTGAGCTGAGAGCACAGTCCTCCTATAGGGGTAAGGTGTCCCGTGAGCACACCGCAGCTAGGACCCACACTGCACTCCCTGCACCCAGTCTGCCCATGTGGGCTCCCTTGCCTCCTGAGACTAATTCACATATCTCCTCCCTCCGTCCTGTTCCCCCAAGCAACACGATTGAGACCTGGGGGTATGGGATCTGGCCTGCAGGCACATCCCCAGGCCCCTGAAGATCAATCCCTGACCATGCCAGGATGAAGTGCACTGGTTCCAAGTTGCCCATGGGGTGCCCAAGAGAGGTTTGATGTCCCTCTGCCTTGGGATGTGCCCTGCTCTGATGAAGTCTCTGAGCAAGCAGCACCAGGGAGGGCCAGTGGGCAGGGAGCTTGCAGGACCCCAAGAGGAAAGGTCTGAGCCCCACTGTCTGTGAAAGCCTCAGTGTGGTGGCTCAATTGTCTCTCTCAACACCTTCCCTCAGATCCACACCCAATCTCTGTTTGTCTGTTTGCTCGTTTTTTCTCTTTCATCTAAAACCTCTCCTTCTTACTGAGACACTCTGGTACCTGTGTCTCTGGCCAGCCATCTTCACAATTAGGAATTTGGAGCCAGGATGCCTGAGTTTATATTCCAGCTTCACTACTTACTAGCTTTGTGATCTTGGACAACAAAACAAAACAAACAAAACACAACAAACACCAATCAACAAACAAAAAACCCCTCCCTGTGCCTCAGTTTTTCCTGAAATAGGGTCAATAACAGTTGTCTGCCTCCTGATTTATTATAAGGACTAAGGGATTGCTATCTATAATTAGCACAATGGCTGGCATATAGTAAGCACTCAATAAATGGTAGCTTGGGACTCAGTGCTTCACTCTTTCCTCTATCCTAGAACTCAACCAGTCCCAGGGCTCTAAAGTACCCTTGGCATGTTGGTGACTCCTAAATATTTATCTCCAGCCCTGACTCTCTTCCAAGTTCCAGGGTTGAATGTCCAATTATTTATTCAACCTCTTCTTCTTTCACGATGACCTTGAAAGTTTGATAAAGTGAGATAATAGGATAGGGAAACAATTATAGGTTATGACCTCAGTTCTTGTCTGATCTTGCCACTAACCCGGTGCGTGACTTTGGACATTTCAGTTTTGTCATCTGGACTGCATGGTCTGTGAGCTTCCTTCCAGCTCGGCATTTCTAGAGGTGCGAGGATTTGCAAACAGTGAAAGGCACGATATAAGCATAAAGCATTTTTAATGTTTAACTCTTCCCAATCATCCCCACACACAGTGGTTCCTTGGTGCTCAGAGCTCTAAACTCTTTTGTCCAGTTGGTGAGCACTGTGGTGGTGGCTTCTTGGTGTAGCAGTAAGAGCTCAAGTTCCAGAGTTAGACTGGGCTTGAATTCTAGCTCTTCCACCTGTCTGGCTGGTAAAGTTATTTGACTTCTGTAATTCTCCTGTGTTTTTCCGGATGCCTTTGGCTACAAGTTACTGACCACCTGACTGAAAGTGGCTTACCGAGTAAGGATGCAAGAGTATTATGTCAATGCAATGCTTGACAAGAAGCCTGGGAGTAGGTGGTTCCAGGATTGGTTTGGCAAAACCAGGTTGGCTTTGTTCTCAGTGATGCCAGAGACAGGAAGCATGGAAGAGGGCTTCTCCTTATCCAGATGCTTCTTTTGTAAGGCAGGAAAGCCTTTCTAGAAAACCCCAGCAAAAATTTCCTTAGCTTCTATCGGCTGGAATTGGGTTCCATGTTTACACTTTAGCTGCAAGGAATGCTGGGAAAGCCAGCATATGACACGTGCCAGCTCTGTCAAATGGAAATCAGCCCTGCCCACAAGGAAGGGGCAGGGAAGGGACTTTTGAGCAGGCAATCAAAGGTGTCTGTGACAAAAATCTAGTTCAGAGGATTATGAAATCAAATGGATTTATTTATTTATTCATTTATAGTGAATCTTTAGGCTCATCAAACACTTATGTAGTGGTTATTATATGCCAGGTACTGTTTAATGTCAATCCATTTCTTCCTTCACAACTTTACGAGGGAGGTACTGTTGTGATACCCATTTTACAGATGAGGAAACTGAGGCACCAAGAAATTAAAATAACGAGCTAAGGACTCACAACCTGTAAATGGTGGAGGCAGAATTCAGATTTGGCTCCAAAGCCTGTGCTGTCTACCCCTGCTCCACCATGTCTCTCCAAAATGTGTGTTAAAGCATCACTCGGAGCAGACTGCCTGGCAATGCTGCTCTTCCGTCTCTCCTCTGGTCCTGCCACAAGAGCGTATGCACATACTAGACGAAGGGGCAATGAGAAAAAGCAGAGGGCACCACTTTGAGTGCCCTCCTCTTACCCACTCCAGCTTTCTGTGTTTGGTTTTCCTCTTCCGGTGAATTCCTATCAGTTTCAAAAAAATTTGTGAAATCTATTCCAAAATCTCTTCCTTACTTATTTTATTTTTTTTACTCCTTATTTTTAAAATCTCAAACCACAGGACGAATAAATATTTTCTGTTTCTCAGGATGAATAGCAATGGGTTGCCGGAGAGACCAATGGGGCCTTCTGGGGAGCTATCCTTGAGCTTTCACTCTTCCCGGAAAGAGGCGGTGTCAGGTATCGTGAGAACGTCACAGTGACATTGCCTTCTGGAGACACGAAGACATCGCTGCTTTAAAAAAGGGCGTTTTGAGGATATTATCAATTAACCCGATTTGGATGGCAGCCAAGGAGGGTGGGCCTTGCAGTGACTTCTGCCGCAGTGTTCACACGGGCTGGAGAGGCAGCGAGGGAATCGTCTGGGGCGACTCCCTTTGCTAAGGACACGAAGGAAGTGAGACAAGTATTTGTGACATAAACCAGGAACTCAGCAAGGAACAGGAAAGGACTATCACAAGTTTCCTAGCTTGGGACACTCAAAACAAAAAAACAAGGTCACGTGTTCACACAATGAAGAAAGGAGCCTCTGGAAAGGGAGGAAAAAACAACCAAATATAACTCCCCCCACCAAGACGATCAGAAAAAACCTCCTCGTTAGTTTGACAATCAACCGAGAATAACATATGAGTTCACTGAGCACCAAAGAGGGGAAAGATGGAAGCATTAGCCAGCTAATTTAAAAATTAAGAAGTGCCTTTCTCATCTTCATGCAGAGGAATGTTCCAGAGCAGATCCTCCTGGGGCAGCGTTAGCCCCCTAAAGTGGGGGTTTCCTGTACAGCCGAAGCAGCTGCACCTTTGATGACTCCTTGGATATTAGCAACGCACTTGCTAAATATAGATGAACATCAACAAGTCATAACTAAGGGAACAGGAGTGGGAAACACCACACAAAAGGTGTGTGGGCAAGAACAAAGACATCTTTCTGCCAAGACAGTTATCACGTGCAGCACCGAAGCATTAATCACCGAGTCATTTAAAAGTCCAAATGCCAAATAAGAATAAAAGCCCCAAGCAGGAAACTGTCACATGTCAGGGCACTGGAAACAAACTACTACCTAGTATCTGTTTCCAGCACTCTATTCCACGGAGGAGAAAGAAAACACAACACTGGCAGGAACTTTGAGGGTGTGAAAATGGCCAGGTGGCCGAGAGCTGCTCTGGTCTGCTGTTTGACCTACATTATTTCTTTCTCTGTGAAATTTCCTTTACAGCATGGGAAGTGGTAAGAATTTTTACTTTGATTGCCCTCAGAAATGTGGGGTACCCAAGGATGCGTCGGCCTTGCGTGTGAGCAGACTGGACTTATCAGTCGGGACCAGGCTAGGTCAGATAGACATTGTTGTTTCTCAAAGCAAAGCCAGACATGTTTTGATCAAGTTCTGCTCTTCTCTTCCGTCCAGATTAAATCCATTTAAACTTCAAAGAGTCTGTACTTACCAAGTGCCATGTGTTCATGGTGTTGGGCTTGGCTGTACCCATAACACATCGAATGAAATAAACATGGCCCCGTTTGCTAGGGAGTCTTAGTCTAAGGAGGCCTTGCCATGAGCAGATGGAAAATTCTAGATGCTACTCCCACAAGTTTAGGTAATTCCTGCTGAACACAGAAAGAATCTCATCTTGATATCCCAAAGGAAATTGGTGCCCAACACCCCAAATCAGCACATGATACCTAAGTTGCAACCTGTCAGATAGTTCTTAAACACTCAAAGGATCTGCAGAAACAAACAACTCCTTGTATAAAAAATATATATTCATTCATTTGGTAAATCCTCAGTCCAGTGCTGTTAATATGTACATTAGTGACCATTACAGAAATAGAAATTAAGCCATGATAGCGTTAGCTAGTGAAGGGAGGGGAAAAATCCATAGATCTATTTATTTCTTTTTTGCTCTATGGGGATTTTTGCAAATCCTGGTGATTTCTGAATTACTGCTCATTCATTCAATTAGATCGCTTCCTACACATCATACCACTTGTGCAGGAAGGACCACCTGAGCAACTTGATAGAGTCTTTATTCACCAGAGATTTTTGGTAAAGGGCTTCTTCGATCCTCTCAGCACTGTGGATGACAAATTATCCCCTGACTCATCGTTTTCTGAGTGAAGCTCAGTCAAATGTACGTTATTTGGCTCTGCGCCCCACCGCTGAGCACCCCAACACCGAGGCTGGTGCTGGTGTTTGGGGAACAAACCATGTGTGTTGAATGAGTGTGCTACAGGGGGCTGAGGAGCTATGGAGCCTTTTCTGTCCAATACACGGAGTGGTGCAAAGATAGCCCAATGGGAGGTAAGATAAATCCAAAGTGGCGACTACCCATTCTCCAAGTCTTTAAGGAAAGGGTGGTGTGATATGCATTTGTTTTTTTCTGCCTTCGTTGAGGAAATAGTCTAGTCCTCAGAGCTTGGGAGTGCCTGTCGTGAACTTGGTTCTCATTCCCATTGCTGGCGGCAGGTGTGGCCCCAACGGTGTTGCTGAACTTCATGGCGCATGCTGTGGCTGTCACTGCCTGTCTATCTCTCCTGGCTCAACGTTTTGAGCGATGCTTAGAACTTCCTGAAGTCAGAGTTTAGCAGAGGGTCCTTAGGTGTTTGGCTTTAATGTGTGTCTGTCTGTGGGTGTTTTGAAATGTACACAAAGACACAAAAAGTTGAAGTGAACATTTACTAGCATTTTGGTTGAAACAGACCATCTTTTCCCTCCTCCCAGACCCCCTACTTTCCTGCCCACAAGAATGGCTCTCAGGTGTGGCTTGTTGCAGGTTGTGATGTCTAGCTTCTAGGGAGCATGGCCACATTTGATCTCTCTGTGTTCTGGGGTTTTTGCTTTCTTTCCCCCTTCCATTGATGGGAATCCCCGTGGAAACTTGATGTTATATGCCGGAGAATCTAAGAAACCATCATCTTCAAGAAAACCATTATTTTCTGTTCTACCAAGAAAGAAAAAATGCTGTCAAACTATGTCATGACATAGATTGTAAATGCATCTTGCTTTGAGAGATGTTAAAATAGCTACAGAAAAAGATGTGAAGAAATACATATCCATCATTTTCTTGGGGCCACATACAGACATGTGGGGGTCTAATAAGCATAAACTAATAACATACATACAAGGTAAATATGCTTTCTCAGAAAAAACTCCATTTAATATCTGCCTGTACAAAGTTTGCCTGATTGGGACTTCAGGACAAGATTCTTTGTTGGAGACTTTTTTTTCAAGTATCACTCACTATAGCAGCTATTAAAATGGGATGGGGGAATCAAGTCAACAAACCATCAAATGTCTCTGTGTTTTCTCAATCTATGACACGGCAGAAAGACAAACAAAGTAGATAACAGTAGCAGGAACAATAACAGCAACAATGATAAGTGTAGGTATGCAAAGTACTTGCTCACTTGCAGAATGCTATGGTACCAGCTCATGTTCTCGTCCCAACAGTGTTGTGAGGAGGAAGTCCACGTGGCTTTTGGAGAAAGGTTTTGAAAATAATTTACTATTTAACACAAACTGGAGTCACATGGGGTGGGGAGGGTGGTACATAGCTTGTAGTCTTGATTCGGCTCTCATGGATCAAAGTTCATTTCAAAACTTAAAAAAGTTGTTGCGTATATAATAACTATGAAAGAAGAGTGTTTCTAACATCTATGTACATTTCAAAAATAATGATAAAATGAACCCAGTAAGAAGAGAAGAAATACTAATACTTTTGAAGCCTTAGGCATGACATCCCCAAGTGGTAAGCCCCTCTTCTTCTCTCCAGAGGTAACCACTGTCCTGAATTTTATGTTAATTGCCTCTTTGGGTTTCTTTGTGTGTAGACATTCCTAAAGAAGCTATTACTTAGTTTTGCCTGTTTTGGAAGCTAAGGTAAACAAAATCATACTGTAATTTTTCT
>NW_012149396.1:5730706-5741525 GCF_000956105.1 Propithecus coquereli | reverse complement strand
TACATGTAATGGAAGAGAAAACAGAGTTCTCCCTTGGTTCTCCAGAAGATGCCTTCTTTAGAGTTATCTAAAGTTTATCAGCAAAATAACTTTGACTAAGTTAAATGGCGATGTGTCACACACCCAAAACGTGTGAAGCAATTTGAAAAAATATTTTAAATATGCCATGGATTTGTAAATTAATGCAGGGCTCACTGTGCTTGAATTTCCATTTCTAAACTGCTTCATTTGCATGCAAAGAGTGGGCAATTTTTGTGTGTGTGAAAATTTAGCCTTAAGAAATGAAAATCAAAAACTCAGCAACTTGAAAAGAGCTGTTAGGCATAGAAATTGTTTAATCGGTTTCCAGCAGGGCCAATGGTGTTGGCATTTTGAAATACCAGATTGGATTGGCATCCTAGAAAAAAAAATCCTCAGCTCAGAAAAAGTCGCCTAAAAAAGCCACCATCTACAAAGTGGTGAAAGAAGATAGCCGAGATATGACAAATGCCAATGAGACAAATTCTGCGATCGAGAGAGAGCCTGAAGTGTGAAATGAACAAATGTTAAATGTGATAAAATTTCTGTCAGTGCTACCCCAATCATCCGCTCTGACAAATACAATGCTTGATCGGAAAATCAGGTGCTTTTGTCTAAGGGACTTTTTCCTCCTGGTCATTTTATGAGGTCCCAACATTGCGGGTGCACCTTTGACGTGATGTTCTCCCTTTAGAGTGTATTAAAAGGGGACCTAATAATTTCCTCTCTAACAAAGTGGAGATCCCCAACTTTAGATTTTCATTCCAGGGTTTTTAAAATGCAAGTTTAAAATAAGATTTCATTTAAACACAGTTCCACATTTTGTGGTGCTCTTGTAGCTCAGACCTTGAAAACCAGACCAGAACACCATGTTTTATTACAGACCATATTTCTTGATACTGTATCCCAAATGAAAGGTACAAAGTTAGATCTGTCTGTATATAATAATGATGATAATGATGAAAAAATAATAGTAATGACGAAAAGACCAATAATAAT
The DNA here is from genome assembly GCF_000956105.1 of Propithecus coquereli. Taxonomy (NCBI): domain Eukaryota; kingdom Metazoa; phylum Chordata; class Mammalia; order Primates; family Indriidae; genus Propithecus; species Propithecus coquereli. The sequence goes on along the minus strand of NW_012149396.1, from coordinate 5,740,508 downwards.
AATAAACACTGTGTCTTCATTTATTTATCACACACACATTTATTGGGTACCTACTTTGTGTTGGGGACTATTTTAGGTGCTGAGGATACAAAAATCATTAAGAAACCCTGTATTTTTAAGATGCTCATAGTCTTTGCAATGAGTTTCTTTCTAGTGGGTTTTACGACATAAGTTGCCTCATCTAGCTATCTAGTTTTCTCCCAAAGGACCAGCTGAATAGAACAGGCTCAGATAACAAGGAAGTTGATTCTGTCTTTTGCCATTTTCTCGTTAGTCCAAGCCCAGGGAGGAGTAACTAGCTCAAGGAATGTGATGCTATTGTTTCTGAGGTATTTGAGCCAGATGCTTCACCATGCCATTTTGTCTTCCCAGAGGAGAGCAGGGAAAACGGGGCATCCACAGTTCCGGCTTCCTTTCCCAAGGCCAGAGATGGAATTCTTGGGTAAGAATAAGAGAATACCATAACTGCGTGCTGAGATCACTGCTATTTGTGTTGTCACTGAAAAAGAACTAACTACGTGGCCCAACCCTTTTAGACACGAGTCCTAAGTTCTTAACACGATGCTTATCACGTATCAATGTTTGTTGATTGAACAACTGACAATTCAGGGATGACAGGCACAGAGCCGGAGTATCTTAGAAAAGGATTCTATGTGGTAAAATAGAGCAGTATAGTTTCCAAATATGATAGAATCAAACAGCAAATGTTAATGTATGCCTACCACGTATGTGTTCAAAACTAGTAAATCCTAGAATGTGCACATAGGGAAGTGGAAGAGAAAAATTGTAGGTTTGGGGAGAGAAACATTGCAGGGATTGGCCCTCTGTGGAGATTCTCAGGCATTGTCTTTTCTTTTTATCTTTCTGGAGGTGATCTGCAGACTGAAGTGTACGTGGTATTAAGGCTCAAGCCGAACTTGAAGGATCAAGATTTGGGTTCTGCTTGAATAATTATCGAATTGCTATTGCATACTAAATAATCTTGTGATTTACCAACTCGTGGTGGATGTAAAACAATTACTTTTTTATATGACCACACACGTGGGGTATGTGTCCCTATATAAATTTTAACCTCAAACTATCAGGATTTATTTTCGTTAGTCAAAATTCCATACTCCAGTTAATGGGTACAAAAGTACAGTTAGTTGTAGGACTAAGCTCTAGTATTTTATAGTACAGTAAGGAAAGGATAGTTAGCAATAGTTTATTTTGTATTTCAAAATAATTAGAAAAGAAGAATTGTAATGTGTCCAATACAAAGAAATGATAAATGGTTGAGGCAATGGATATCTCAATTACCCTGATTTGATCATGACACATTGTGTACATGTGTCCAAATAGTGCATGTGCCTCAAAAATATGTACAACTTTTATATATAAATTAAAAAATTAAAAAAAATCCATACTCCAAATGATAGTAGAATAGTGTATGGCAAATGCTTCAAGATGTACGTGAAATGTTACTGAGCATAAAATCCAGTATAAAACCCTGATATAACTCTAGCACACATTTTACAAAGAAAGTCAGTCTAAGCATGGTATTGGATAGCTACCTGCAAATGACACAACTCCGAACTAACAGCTCTTATAAGTTTGGAATACTTCTGGCTTCCAGGAATAGAAAATCTGATTGATGGTAGCCTGGGCAATCAATATTTGACTTTTAAAAATAACAAGAAATGTGGAGGTAGGTACTTATTTTAGGTAGGTACAATGGCTCAGTAACATCTTCAAACATCCAGGAGCCAGGATTTTTCTAACAGTCTTGCTCCTTCATTCTCAGTATATTGTCTTTTTGCCTTCGTGGCTGTCACCTCATGTTTGCAAAATGACTGCCTCAGCTCCAGGCATCACATGCTCATGCCAGCATCCAAAGCAGAAACTGAAAGCCAGAGGCTAAAGAACTTATCTTCTGCAACTCTATCTTTTTAGGCAGTAAGGAGAGACTTGAGAATTCTTCCCTTTACTTCTTGGCCATAATGGGATCATATACTACCCTACACTAGTCAGCGGGCTAGGGGAATGCGATTATATCATGAGTTGTTAGATCATTCATTATTTACTTCCTGGTAAGAGGCCCACCTTCTCTGAGGTCTATGGATACCTGCTTGCTGCCTGAACTCATTGTTAGAGTTCTGTGGTCAGAGAAGAAGGTCATGGGCATTGCCGATCCAGAACCTGTGGGATAAGCTCGAGTCAGGCATCAAAGAGTTGAGAGAAGCAATATAAGAGACAGATTAAGGTAGTGGGTTAGGCCAGGGGCTACGGACTGAATTCTGGATCTGCTGCTTACCAGCCAATATGAACTTGTGCAAATTACTTAACTCCCTGCTTTATTGTTGAATTATTAATATCTGTAATAATACCTCAAAAGGTTGTTGTGAGAATTAAATGAGATAATATGGGCAAAGGACTTAGCATAGAACTGGGTGTGTGGTAAAGGATTAATAAGTGGGGGGCCTCTTTCATGGAGTCATAGGATGGAAGGTCCTCTGCTGCTACACACAGACGAAGCTTTGGGGCTCACTTTTGGAAAGATCACTGTTCTGACAGTCTGGAAGCCAGGCTCGTAATCCTGGCTCTGTCTTAATTAATGGTGGACTTTTTGCAATAGACAGATACTGACAGGGACCCTTGGGGGTCTTCAGAGGCCAACGCACTCATTGCAGACTGGTGACTTCCTGTACTTTCACTAATGGCGCTGTTGGCTGTTGTCCCTGTAAAGGTGGAACATAATTGAGGGGCTCGTGCTCTCCCTGAGGTTCCGCCTTGTTAGTAGAAGCAGCCACCAAGTTAGATGCTGCCTCGCTGCTAAAATGGCTAGTGACCTCATCCAGAAGTGACTCCTTGGATCTGCAATCCTGGCGAGGCTTCTGTCCTGTTCCCTGGCAAGACTTGATTTTTCTATTCGGAGCTCAAAGGGATATTTGGAGACGTTCTGAGTTAACTTTGTACTTATTTAGTTTCAATAAAAACAAGGCAAATGCATAATTAGCATTTTAACAATAAATAAATTAGAACTTGAGATTGCTATAACATACACTGTTAGAAGAAGAATCGAAGAATGCAGTCTAAAAATAAAGGCAAAATCATAAACACACTCTCTTTTCTCTCTGGAAATAAAAAACACACCAATGGTTTCATGACAAAGGAGGAATAATGAAAGGGACCGAAAACTTTTCTTCCCACCTAACAGTGGGAAGGTAGTTGCGTGGAGTCGGATGGGGAACACTTGTATGCAAGACAATAAACTTGCCTTAAAAGGCTTGATTATTAGTTCCACTTAAAAATAAGCAACAACAACAAGGATAAATGTAAAACTGATGTTAGGAGATTTTAAAAAGCTGCAACCTATGAAAACTAAGTAGGCATTTGCAAAATACTGTTGCAATCAACAGAATTGTTTCCTTCAGAAAAACTGTCGGATGCTCCCCATACTCTGTCCTGGCACAGCCTGGAAAATTGTCTTTCTTCCTAGGGGACGCGGAGCTGTTCAAACGCTTCATAAAGTCTGTCATGCCCTAAAAAATTCTGAGTGTCATCATGGAATAATCAGCCTTAGATTTAATGTTATGAATTTTCCAAGGCCTGTTGCAATTCAGGGAAATCTGGGGAAAGGCTGGTGAGTCCGTACTGAGACAAGGTGTACCCCAAGTGATGGGAGCCCCTTGGAAGGACATGGCCCATGGATCGCACCTTTGCATTGGCTCAGACTTTTAGAACTTAAGAGTATCCACATGCTTAGATCTAGCTATAGCACAGGACAGGGATATTAACCTGTATTTTGAGTGTCTGTAAATTGCTTTATGACGATGTATCCTGAGGCCTGTATATCTTAAGAAACAAACTAACAAATGCACAAACACAAGTAAAAGAATTCCATGAAGCAAAATGATCCATATTCTGAAAAATATTCTTCTATGTTAAATATTCTATAGCACAAAAAGGATCCAGAACAGACATATTGAAAGTATTTTAAAATTTGGAAATGCAGGGGTGTGTGCACGTGTGTGTGTTTGCGCGCACATACACGTGCTTGAATTTCAACTCCCCTGTCTGCTTTTGGTGTGAATATGATAATGCCATTTATCCTGCAATGAGCTTAATCAGTTTCTTCTCTTTTCTCCACCCCTACCTGCTGGGCTCTGGCCCCCACTTTGGGAGGAGCTTTAGGAAATGATTGTGCTTCAGCGAGACCTGCGGAAGGACACTCGGGTGTATTAAAAGCGTCCCTAGAGATTGGAGGGAGATGAAGTTGGGTAAAAAAAAAAAAGTAGAAGCAAATTTGTAATGAAAAAAGTGTGCCCATGGTAAAAAAAAAAAAACAAAACAAAACAAAACAGGGACCTCGGAACAGCTCTAGAGGACTGGGGAAGACAGGCAGGGCATATTTGGGCCAAAGCTCATCAAATAGAAATGGATCTGAAGGAAGAAGCGAGCAAACGAGCTGGAAAGGCAGGGGCTGTGCATCCACAGGGCTTCGCAGCCAGCTCATAGCGTTTGGGAACTGATCACAGACGTTGAGAGCTGGAAGGGAACTTAAAGATCACCACGTCCAGTCCCTTCGTGTTGCAGGTAAGGAGACAAGGTTGCGTGCTTTGCCTAAGGTTCCCGCTACATCAGACAAGAGGCGGGGCTGGGGCCCAGGACGTCCCATTGTCGGGCTGGCGGCTCCTCACCGCTGGGCAGTGACCCATTTTCTTATAGATTTGGACTTTTGTGCTTGCTGAACTTTCACTAGGAAATAAAAAAGAAGTTTAGGAAACCGGATTTTAAAAATAATTGACAAAGTGACAAAGGAATAACACGGGTTATGGTATAATGCAAGAGTTTCTTAATGCCACCTGTATACCACAACCACCTTGAAAGCTTAAAAATAAATCCACATCAGAGTGATTTAAGCAGAATCAATGTGGGTGAAGCTCTGACACTGATCATTATAAGAAGCTCTCAGATGATTTTAGTGGGCAGCCAGAGTTGGCATCAAAGATCTGGGTTTTCATCCTGCTATTGGCTGTGTGACTTTAGGCATGTTACTTAACATCTCTGAGCCTTGTTTTCCTCACGTGTGAAATGGAGCCAGTAATATCTGCCTTCTAAGGTTACTGTGAGATTAGATGAGATAAAACACCTGTCCTGGCTGTTACAACATTGGTATTTGTAATTAACCCATTGACTGCCATGTGAGTCGTATTTAACTCAGGCTAGTTTTGAGCTCAGGGCCCCATGAAGCAAAACCCTGCAGTTGGTTCGTGAAAATCTTACTTGTTGATGTTCTTATTTTTCCAATTAATATCGACAATTTAATTCTAAAAACGTGGATTGCGTTGCATATAACTCACGCACACAAAACAATTGAAAATAACAAATTAGAAAGGATCGTTTTGTTTTAATAAAACACAGTGGACCCAGGGAAGAATTTTTTTTTTCTAGTATGACAGTCAATGTGTTAAATGTTTCCTTTATGAGAACCTGAATCTCAGTGATTATAATTACAGACTCAGGTTTTTTGTTCGTTTGTGTTTTTGGTAAGCTACTATTAAGTGAGTTTTCTTTCCTAGTGTTTTCCTAACTGCCTGAGCACATTCTCAACAATTCTCACCTAAAATTCAAGAATGTCCTCAATTTTCAAAATAAGGTGATGGGGGAGAGTGTGTAGCTGTTGGAAAGTGATGCATAATTCACTGACATGGCTGCTTCTTCAGGGCTTCTGGTGGGCTTCCTGGAGGAGGTGAGCCTTATGTTAGGGGTAGTGCAGGGCTGCGCAGGGTATGACCATGTGGTGGATGATACAGAAAAGCAACCTTAAATGGCATTGAGTCACATGTGGAGACAACCATTGCCTTTCTGATTTTCTTTCAGTGCTTCTGCTGGTATCAAGGACATTTCCCTAATCACTAATATCACTGTTCAACCAGAAATGGTTTCAGAGCCTTCTTAGAATTTAACATTGTTTCACTTTCCTTCTGTTTCTGTGTATGGTTGCCTTTTATTTATGGCAAGTGATACTGGTTTCCATTCACAGTAGTGAACTTCTCCATTGAAAAAATTGTGCTGACTTCAAGAAAACTCTTAAGTAAATAATGTAGGCGAGGTAAGCAGACAGGGCAAAAATCGTGATGGAAGATCCCGGGTTTTGGATTCCTTCCTGGGTTCCCTTCTTGGCTCACCTGGGAGACCTGGGGCTAGAATAGTAACACACCCTTCCTGGGCTTCAGTTTCCTCAACCCTAAAATAAAAGTGTTAAACTTCGACCATGTCTAAGATTGCTTCCAATTGAAGCGCATCTGCTATTCAAATTCATCACAGTTTGGCCTTTCGAGGAAAATCTCACTCATCAAAGATATGCAGAAACTCGATTAAAAAAAAGGAAATGGTGAGAAGGAAATTAAAATTTTCTATGTTCCTATCCCCACGGAAGAATTTTTGGGTTACTGGTTCTTCATAAAGCCATTATTTACTGGGACCCGTGCTCGTTTGCGCGCGTCTTCTCTTGCTGGTGGCCCCTGTTCGCTAATTTTAAACACTGCGGTGATCCGGGTGATTGTATACGTTCAGGTGTAACGCCCAAGCCAGGTGTGTCCTTTTGTGACTTTCCCCAGGTAGTAAGATCTGTGGATTATTGCTAGATTAGTGTATCACCCTCTTCTTAGTACTTCTGGGAGATCTGATACAGGACAGAGTCTACACTGCAGAGCGGTAGTAAAGCATTAATCGTATGAAACAGCATCAGTGTGGGGGTTTGTATACAAAGTTGGCAACAGTGCTCTGCCCGGGCGCACCAGATTCCTGACCATGGGAGTCTTGGTCTGCAGCACACAGGTGTTGGGGGTGGGGGTGGGTGTAGCGGGGCACGAGGGGCGTGGGGACAGACTCTCTGCCATTCCCTAAGATTGGGAAGGGAAGGGACTGGGGCAAGGCCGGCGGGTGGCCCAGGTGCAGAATCCCAGGTGGCACTCTCGAGTACCTGCACGTGCTTCCCTGAGTGCTGCCGTCTGAGAACTCTCTACTCTGGGTCTGCTGGGATTTCTCTCGGCTCTGCTCTGGGTGATGGGGAACTAATTTATTTACTAATTTATTATGGCCGTCACTGCGCCTCTTCTCTCCCCCCAGCTCTGTGCCTTCGCCACTTGGCTGCCTGGTCCTCGGCAGGCTTCCATAAAGGCCTCCGTCCTCCACCACTTCGAAGCCTCCTTTTTTGGTGGCAACTCATGCACTGTCCCTGTTTTGCTGTGGCTTGTTTCCTGTTCGCCGGGATGAGACTGTGACTGAGCTCTGGCAACGGGGCTTACCAGGATTCAAACTTGACCAGCGTCTTTTCAACACTCCCTGTGTCCCGGACGTTGTCCTAGACCCTTTCTTGTGCATTATTTGATCTAATCCTTTCTAACATTATTATACCCGCCTCATGAAGGGGAACTGAGGCTCAGAAAATGACTAGTTTGCCTTCAGGTGGTAATGAGCTTCTGAAACTAGTGATTTTATATGACCCTATTCTGTGGAAAGTTTTTTGGAGTTTTCTAATAGAGGAGAAATATTGAGCGGGTTTCCCAGAAAGTGAACGTATCTGGAATGAATGAGCAGCTTCCCTTGAAGGACTGGGAAAGTATTGCCTGACTAAACACTGTTTACGTCTTTTGGTTGAAAGGGGTTTGGAGGAATAAGGGAGGGCCTGGAGTTGGATGTTTGGAGGAGAGTTGATTCTGAGGGGGGATCCACACGGCCATGCGACTTTAGGCAGCCTCATAAAAAGAAGTGGGGTCCTTGGGTTTGGATTTACAGGTGGATCCATGAATCTTATCCAGTGAAACATCCTAGCAATGGTGGGCAGCTCTGGGCATGAGGATGAATTGCTCGGAAGTGTGTGTAAATACTGTGTTAAGGAAATAGTTTGTCAGCAGTTCATACATTCATTTATTCATCCATACACTCAACTCCCTCATTGGAAAATATTTAGTGAGCATCTACTACGTGCCAGATGTTATTCTCAGCACTGAGGATATAGTGTCAAACCATCAGACAAGAGGTTGGCTCTCCTGGAGCTATAGGCTAAGACCAGGCCAATGTTTAAAGGTTGAGCAGAGAGAGAGAAATGAGTAAGGAGACCAGGAAAGAATGACCAGGAAAGTGGCTGGAAAATGAGGAGGGAGTAGTTTTAGGTAAGCCTCGAGAAGAGGGTGTTTCTAAAATAAGGAACGACAGGCCAACGGCCTTGTCTTGGGGGACATGAACATAAAAGGAGGGAGCTGGCAAAAATCTCTGTCTACCCCGTCATCTAATACCCTGACAAATTGCATTTCCTCTTCAGCCCTCTCTCTAGATGCTGTACCCTCACATCATTCACATAGCAAGAGGGCAAAGAATGCACATGACAATAAGGAAGTATATATGTGTCAACATATATGCTTGTAATGATGCCAGACTCTTGCCGCATTCTTCTGGGAGATGAGTCTTATCAGCTGTGGGGTGCTTGAAAGTGAAGCATTTGAAGTTGTGTTCTCATGTGGGGTCAAAGCAGATCTGAGCACCACATATAAATGGGCAGCACTGCGAACCGAGCAGCGGATTCCTGAAACGATGTATGTGTCTGCCAGGATCAACCACAGGCCCTGCCAGATCCTCGTGGGTGACAAAATGCAAAGAGCAGCCTGCCATGCCACACAAAGAAAAGCCGAAATGGCAACGACACTTCCAACAGCAGCAAATGGAGAAAACGTTCCTGGAAACGAATTCCCCTTTACGCAACCGTGACAATACCAAGATATCAACCCATTCGTTCCTGAGAATAACTGCAAGCAACATTTGCATAATCCTTGAGAGTTTATAAAGTGCTTCTATGGGTGTTATCGCATCGATTTTATGTGAGCTTGGAGTGTGTGGACAGCTAGCTGAGGAGCCCTCAAGCCCTTGAGTGGCGGCTTCAGTCTGTTTGTCTCCTTTCCAAAGCAGAGCCATGGAAACTGTGGCAGCCCCGCAGTGTGTGGTGGTGTCCTCCCGTCTTTAAATGACTTGCCTCCCAGCAGTCTCAGAACTGAAAAATCATGACTCTGAATCATGAGAGTATGAGACATTTTCTATTTTCCCCTTTAGATTTTAGAGTTTTCCAAATTTTCTGTTATAAGCATGAGCTACCTTTGTAATTAAAAAAAAAAAAGATATTTGAAAAATCAGGGGATGCGAGCTTCTGAAATACACCCCAGCTGACAAGACTTGGCTCCCAGGGAAAGGCTGACCAGTGGGACTGGCTGGTTGCTTTGGCCGAGCTCCATGAGCCGGAAGAGCCATTGTGTTTTTGAATTGGGGCCACGAAGATCATCTAGTCAACCCCCTTAGCACACCAGCTAGCGGGCAGAGAACTCAACCAGCCAGAAGCAGTGTCCTACTTCTTTAAAATAGATACTTGGAAAGCTTTAGCACCAGCAGAGCAAAGCCAAAGATATCGATCCTTTCAGCTGAAGTGAGATGATGCTATTTTCTCCTTTAATAGTTTATTTTTTTATTAGACAATACGAGCTTCTTAAAGGAAATGAAGTTAATTAAAACAAATTCTGTCTATTAAAGATGACCACAAAATTTCTTCTCCCTAGTCTCTTTTAATGGAAGTAGGTGGCATTTTTTTACAATAATATTTATATCTATTTGGATTTCTGAATTTTCTTTTCCAGAATGACTTCTTCAACCTGAATAATTAAGAGTGAAAATTCATTATAAATTTTTTGAAGTTTCTTCCAGAGAGAAAGAAAGACTGCCTCCCGCAGCCTCTAACAATTCTTGCAGGTTCATTAGTTCTGGAGTGGCTGTT
>NW_012149396.1:5723923-5729276 GCF_000956105.1 Propithecus coquereli | reverse complement strand
CAACTCTATTATTATGAAGTGTTGCAAGGTTTAAATGAAGTAATGCTTTTAAAACACTTCACACAATGCATAGTAAATTTTAAATAATTGCTGCTGTTGTCATTATTAATATTACTGTTGCTGTCTTTGAATGGAGGTATAAAGAGGTATTGATTGGAGTGGAGGGCATGAAACGGCACACCGATAACTTAAAAAAGGAAGCAGCCCTATGGTGGAAGGTCAGCTGCCCAATTTTGTGATTGGCACAGATGTTGAATTCCTGAATCTTGGTGGAAAATGGGGGCATATTTTCAATCAGGCACAGAACTGGTGAGTCACAGAGCAAGTTTTCCAATCTGTTTTGATCTGCTTCTTAATTAGTAGAGCTTTCTCCAAGATTCTGGTAAGAGTTTGACTGCAAATCCCAGTTTTCTTATTGCTATGATGTTTCCTCTCCTGGATCTTCACAGGTGTTTTTGCAGGAAGGCTGATGGTGGTGTGCCCAAAGCTATAATCCAGTTCACAGTATTAGGTCAGAACTCTCCAGGTTTGCTTCTTTACAGTTTTCATATGCAAATACCAAATTTAACCAGTTAGATACATAAAAACAAAATATGATGCATTGGTGATTTTTTTTTTTTAATTTCCTAGAGCTGCTATAGGCAGTTCTGTTTTTATCCAGATTTTATTTATTAAATGTATTCTCTAAGCCAGGGATGAGAGAACCTTCTTTGTTGCTTCATTATCATGTTGATAGTCTACCATTCTCATATCATACCATAATGGAATTACACGTTTTGCATTCTTATGGACATTTTAAACCACTTATTTGTGTTTCTCACAGCATTCTTCAGGATCCAGCACAGAGACGAATTCAATGCCTTTGGCATTGAGATGCAAACGTATTTGAAAAGGATGCTTGAACTTTACTGTATGACACAGCACTCCTGCTGAAACCATTGTGAAGCTAAAAAAATAAATCTTGGGGTGTAGATTATCTCTCCATGTTATGGAAGATATATTTTTAGTCACAATGTTTTTGAGATAACCTCTATCTGACTCACTAGAGTTCAGATACTAAGCTGTTGTATTTTCCTGTCGACGGAGAATGCTGGGAGAAATTTCTTTGGTAGTGATGGAAAGAACAGTGCCCCACGGGGTTGGGGTGGTACTGTCCAGCCTGAGTGTTGCTGAGGCTGCATCCAATTATCCACTAATAAATTTAGCACCACTGTGGCATTTAATTGTAAAGTGTTTTCAGTTTTCTGAAAATCTGTCCTCAGACGTACCATTACCATCCCATTGTCCACGGAGTCTAGTGTAATATGTCCTGTGGGTTTTTGGTTTCTTTAGTCAATTCATTTCCATTAATATTTACTAAGGTGACATTTGGCTGCTTGCGCCATGACAAATGGTGAGGGTAAAATGCCTCATTTTGTGGTTGGGTCATTGGGACATTGAGACATGGACAGGATGCCTTTCTTTTGAGCACAAGAAATACAAGCAAATGAGCCAATTAGCCCTTTGAGTGAGCACAGAGGATGCCAGGGACATGTGGTTAAGTTACATAATGATGAGAAAGTCAAAATAGGTACCGTTCTAAGGCCAGAGAAACGGGGTCACTGCCTTGGGGAATTGGCCTTATCTCCAGGTGTGCTTCATGGGGGTTATGGGGGCTCTAGTTTCTCAGGTATCTGTTCCTGATGATAAATAAGCCAGTGGAAAGGTAGATACTAACCTGAACTAGAAAGACTCAATAGAGCTGAAGATTTTTCCAGCAACGCTTTTCTGAAAACTATCAGCGCCTTCTGCTCACTTGTGTCTCTCTGTCTGATCCGAGGGTATTGACAGAGTCACTTGAGACTACACTAGTTAACAGGAGTTGCTTCTTGGAAAATCCGTGGGACAAAGCAGAATCCATGCTCACTTGAAGTTAGAGCCATGTCCTGGGAATCAAAGTCTTCACTGAACTATAATCTGTGAGTCTTAGGAGAGAGACATGTAGAAAAAGACATCAGTATTTCCTGTGAAAATATAGCGTTAGAAATGATGTGTTGGCACTTTACAAACATTGTTTTGTTTAATCCACATAGCACTCCCCTGGTGAATAGTAATATATAAATATTTTTGAGACAGGATCTCGCTCTGTAAGTGCAGTAGCGTCATCGTAGCTCACTGCAGCCTTCAACTCCTGGGCTCAAGTGATCCTCCTGCTTCAGCCTCCCGAGTAGCTGGGATTACAGGTGTGCACCACCATGCCCAGCTAACTTTTCTATTTTTTGTCGAGATGGGGCCTTGCTCTTCCTCAAGCTGCTCTTGAACTCCTGACCTCAAGCAATTCTCCTGCCTCAGCCTCCCAAAATGCAAGGATTACAGACGTGAGCTACTGTACCTAGCATAATAATATTATTATTATCCTCTTTTTCATGGTCGAGGAAACTGAGGGCATGGTATTTGTGAGTCTGGATTCAGTCCTGGTATATTAATGGTTCTCAAACTTTAGCAGGTATCAGCATCACTTGAAGAGCTCCTTAAAATACAAATTGCTAGTCCTCATTTTCAGAGTGGCTGATTAATTTGGTTTGGGGTGGCACTCAAGAATTTACCTTTCTAACAAGTTCCCAGGTGATCCGATGCTGCTGGCTCAGAGATCTCTCTTTGAGAACCCCTGCTTTGTACGATAGCGTATGGTCAGAAACATGAGTCCTACTAGAAAGGTGAGCTCAGTTGATCGACGTCTTTGATTTGCGTCCTAAACATTAGTCCAAGCCCCATCAAAGGTACTTAGGCTACTTTTGCAAATGTCCCTGGGTTCATTTTAAACTACCCAGTCTGTGGTATTCTGTTATAGCAGCATAAAATGGACCAAGACAGAGGCGATCCCACTCAACACTGGTAGATGAGCTGGGAAGTGACAGGGAAGGAAAGGGATCCAACAAAGGGCATGACCTCGAGCCCAAGTGGGCAGCTAGAGCTGTCTTGCTGGAGAATTCTGGCAGACATGCAGAGTTACCCAAACTGGGTGGGGGTGGGGCGGGGAAAGGTGAGGGTGCTTAGCCATTCCCCTCTAGTCATCTCTGGTTGAGAGCTGTTTCTGGTGGCATTAACTTTCCCGCACTTCTGGCTTGTCCTGCTCCTGTGGCCAGAATAGAGCCCTCGGGCAGAATCGGTGAGCAGACTTCAAGGTGTACAGATGCGAAGCCACTGAGCGGTATTGGCAGGTGTCAACTGTGTGCTGCAGTAAACCTTGAGAGAACAAAGGAAGGAACAAGAGAACACAAAACACACGCAAAGGACTCCTACTGCTCCTTGCCCAGTGTTTCCTTCTAGAACACACACGTACTTTTGGCTTTTTCTGTTCAAGCCCATCCTTCTATCCTCTCAAGGTGCCTTCATGTTACTTCTCTGTCCTTGAGCATGTTTACAACATCTCCCAATTTAGTCTCATTTGAAAATTTAATTAACAGGCTATTTACCCCTCTTTTGGATCATTAATGAAGATATTAAATAAGACCAGATCAAACATCAATCCCTGAAGCTTCCTTCTTCTTCCTCCCCCCGCTTCCCCTTGCATTTTCTCACAACTCAGCGGCCATTTACTGTCACTTTGGCCCGCCAGGCCTTTGTGCCATTTCTTGGTCCTTGTCACAAGTCATAACCCAAGATAATCTGGGCGAATTCATCAAAGAACATTTAATGAGACACTGTGTTAAATGCGCCGCTCTAATCACATAGCATTAGCTGCGTTTCCTTTGCCCAACTAATTTTTCAGTTCTCTCAGCAAATAGTTTCCTGAGGCAAGCATTCGAACAAATTTTAATAAATCCCAGCCATGGTAGAGCTTTATTGTGGGGAGGAAAACCCCAATTATTTCTCAAAATGTCACTTACTTTGAACTACAACATTTCCCTGAGAGGTGTGGAAACATACAAACGTATATAGCTATAGGTTATAGGTGGGGTTAAATGATTCGTTGAAGGCACCTGAACAGGACATTTGAGCCCAAATACAGGCACTGACTCTGTCACTGAATGAATCCCGATCTCCACTTGTTTCCACCACACTGTGAAGTCTTTTTACGCCTATCTGACTCTGGAGATAATCACTCTCCCCTAGCTAATAGGCAGAGATAACTTGACTTCGCCATACAGAAGAACTGGCCAGCCCAGCCCAACGCATTTTAATTCATCAAACATTTCTTTTTACTCTCATAATAAATGGAACAAGGAATTGTGACAATGATATTTTATTAAAGTGCTTTAATGCCTGAAAGGTATGGAAGTATAGAATCTGAGAGTTGGAAAATACTTAAGAAGTCATTAGTGTGAGGCTTCTTAGTCTGGGGCCCATGGCCATCTTGAAACTGTGTACACACGTTCCTGCACGCCTGGGCAGGCGCTTTCAACCACATCCCTAAGGATACCATAATCCAACCCCTGCCCTCAAAAGGAATAAGAACTGCTGAGAGGTGAAAGAACGTGTTTAATGGTAATGCAACCCACCTAGTGTTCCCAACTGTGGTCTACCTCTGGACGTATCTATTTCTTTGTGCAGACTTGAAAACGAGCATGCAAACTGGTAAAACTCGGGGGTCTCCAAAATGAGCCTTTTGCAAACTGGCTTTTCTATGCTCTTTCCTAGGCCTTGATATCTCAGTCTTCCCTTTCAATGTCTTTGCATCTTCCCATCTCTGTTGAGCATATTGATTATTGTTCCCAATATCCCAACAGACCCCATTCCATTGGTGGACAGGCAGAATTCTTAGAAAATATATTTTTTTCTAATATTGAATTAAAAACAGGCCCCTGGGACTCCTAGGGAGCCATCTAATCTCTTTTCCACAGAACCCAATTCTTCTAATATTTGATGGCAGCCTCTATGTCCCTCCAAGAAATCTTTTGCACAAACATCATTAGTTCTCGCAACAGGTGCTAATAGGATGTGGTTTCAGCCGTTTTACTAACCTGGCTGACCTCTCCTGGACACCCTTCAGCTTTTCAACATCCTCCTTAATGAGTCAGGCACTTGGAACCCTTAAGCCAGGTGTACTCTAACCTGTTAATGTGCAGTTGATTTTCAAAGCTATTTTAAAAATCAATCAAGCAATCAGCAAGAGTTTATATCCTTTAAATGCTTCATATAAATACTTAAAGTATGAAGGCAAAACAAGGTGTGGAGAGATTCGGGGATGTATCAGTATGCGCAACTTTAAGGGGGCAGAGGCAATTTTATTCAATATCGGTTCTTGAAGCCCTCATAAGTAAGGGAAAGTGTGGTTTTAAAAAGTGTGCAGACTCAGGAGGCTGAGGCAGGAGGATCGCTTGAGCCCAGGAGTTTGAGGTTGCTGTGAGCTAGGCTAACACCATGGCACTCA
>NW_012149396.1:5723145-5723873 GCF_000956105.1 Propithecus coquereli | reverse complement strand
GGAGTAGCCCACAGACAGTCTACCAGTCCGTTTATAACAGGACTTCCTTGAGTTGAGTTTTCCTAATTTTAATTCTGATTTTAAAAGAAGAGCAAATAGATGATCTATCACCCTTATCTCTCCAACATTTTCTTTCTCTTCTATTACTCAGAAAAATGACTTGGTTGGGTATAATATTCTTGGTTCACAACTTCATCCTCAAAATGTGCTAATCATTGCTTCACTTTTTTTTTTTAGCAGTTAGTATTAAAAATATATAAGGCCAGGCAGACTTTGTGTGTGAACTGATTTTTTTCTGCCTATCAGTGTATAATAATTAAAACTTTATTCTAGTGGTTATACATTTTTGGATGGGTCCATGTGTTTGTTATTTCTTTCCACTGATTTTCTTGAAACATAGTTAAATATTTATGAACATACTCATGTTTCTTTTTTTCTCTAGAGAAAGGTTTTCATAACTATGACTTTGTGTATTGTGTTTATACCAGTTATTCTATTTTTAAAGTTTGATCTCTATTTTGCGTTTTCTATATTTTCTCCCATCATTTTAATTTTTGTCTGAATTCTAGGAGAACTTCTTAAATTTGTCTTCCATACTACTGATTTTTTACAATGTCAATTATGCTTCCTTTTGCCTCTGATGTAGTTTTACATTCTGTTATTGCTTTTCCAGTTTCCCCCAAATCTTTTCTGTTTGACTGTGTCACTATATCATGTTTAATCATAAC
>NW_012149396.1:5710927-5711240 GCF_000956105.1 Propithecus coquereli | reverse complement strand
CATATTTTGCTTAAGTACTGAGTCAATGGCCACCACTTGAGCTTGTATGATTTACCCTAAGACATCTCTTCTCCATGCTCTCAGTTCAGCTTTTCTTTGATGTGTCTGAAGAAGCCTTGGATAGAGCTTCTCTACCTAAGAGGTGTCTTTCCTTGACAGCATTATGACTCACCGTTGTTTGACTGTCCCAGATTTAACACTTGGCCTCCTGTTCCTAAATTAGGGGCGTATTTCTTTTCATTTCTGTTTATTTGAGTAAAACATATGAAAATGTTACAGATCATAATTTTTTTTTCTTTATAGTTCACAGATC
>NW_012149396.1:5704585-5706219 GCF_000956105.1 Propithecus coquereli | reverse complement strand
GAACTCCTGAGCTCAAACAATCCGCCCGCCTTGGCATCCCAGAGAGCTAGGATTACAGGCGTGAGCCACCGCGCCTGGCCTTAGGTGATTCTTAATGTACTTTGGTGTATTTCATTTGGGGGCTCTATATGGCTGCTTCTGGCTGGCTCTGGGGATAACAAGATGAGGGACAAGAAATGGCCCAGAGAAGAGGGGCTGGAAGAGGGGTTGGCAGCTGCTGAATTCAGTCAGGAGTGTTGACAGGCATTGAGGTCAGGTTAGTGGGGTGCCCAGACCAGACCTTGGTAATACATGGTCAAGATCCAGCATGGGGATTTGGGGCTTCCGGTGAAGGAATGTCACCTGTGGACCATGTGGCCTCTCTCCAGCAGTGTTTGCTGTTAGAAACAAGACAGCAACCAAGATGAATGTGTCTCCAGAGGCTGTATTTTGGACATAGCAGCTGGGGTATGTATGTGGGGAGGTGGTGGGGGATGGATTGGGAAGAAGGGGAAGAGAGAGAGAGAGAGAGAGAGAGAGAGAGAGAGAGAGAGAGAGAGAGAAAGAGAAAAAGAAAGAAAGAAAGAAAGAAAGAGAAAAAGAGAGAGAAAGTCGTTTTAGGAAAACTCACGGAGTCAGTCGCCAAAGTGTTATATAAAGCTTACATTAACTCTGCATCAGTTATTCAACTAATTCATTTTTCAATGTTCTGTATGTTCATTTGGTTGTCTCTCCTTTAGATACATTTTGCCTGCTTCTGATATATCTGAAGCTAGGGCTATCTCATGCTACTTCATCAATGGTTTTTCATAGGATGCCTTGTCATTTCAATGAAATAATCAGCTATTAAGTCAATAACTGACTTGACCTCACCATAAATACATTATTGTGTGGCATAAACCAAGTATGTATAGCCCAAAAGGGCAGTGGCTCCCTCTGTAAACTATTGGGTCCCTAGCACGGCCTTATGTATAAAGAAGAGCTTAGGTTGCTAAGTATTATATGTACTTGTTTTGATGATGAAAAATAACTTTGAGGCAACTATGTAAAGTATTTCAGGTGAAAGAGACCAGAATTATTTTGTATGTATGCATGACCTATCTTGTTTTAATGTCAAATAGCTCAGAGTGCCTAATCTGTTGGGAGACCAATCTGTTATGGTACCCAAAACATATTTTTTTTTATTTATTTCATTACATCTTCTTACTTGAAACATTGAGTGAAATCAGTAGAATTTAGAAGTGATTATAGAACTGTACAGTGATGAACTTTATGATTTTAGTTTTTGGTTCTTTCATGTGAAAGTAGCATCTTTGTCAAAGTACCCAAGAGTTCCTAAATAGAGTTATACACTTAGTTCACCCATTTATTCATTGATTCCATGGCATGCCTGTGTTAGAGTCTTCCATGGGGAAGGGAAGGATTTATAAATCTCAGTTTCTCACACCCAAGTTCAAATCAATAGATGATGGTATTCAGATTCACAATTTCAAAAAAACCCGAACAATAAAATAAAAATTTGTGCAATAATCTGTGCAACCCTAATAATTTTCACTGTCTATAATTTAAGGAGGTGATATATTTTAGATAAATATTAATAAAGTGATTATTTCCATTTCATAACAGTTATTGTCTTTGTTATTTTTATTATTTTC
>NW_012149396.1:5702044-5704535 GCF_000956105.1 Propithecus coquereli | reverse complement strand
GTGTCAAGGAGTCGTACGTAGATACAGCACTGGAAGTCTCAACTTCAGTTGCCTCACCCTTAAAAAGAGGAAGTTGCAATAGAACAACTCAAATTGCTTTTCTGGTTTCAGCCTTCTATAAAAGAATTCAATTTTATTTTCATGGCCCAACATATACAATCAAGTATTAATACATCACCTGCTAACCAACATCTCTACTCTGTTACTTCTACAGACTTCAGTTGAAATTATGTCCACATGCTTCACTGGAAGAACCAACTTCTTGATTTGTATTTGACGTTAATGGTAATGGTAACAGAGATTGTAAAATCCATTCACTTTAAATGTTATCTTAGATTGTGAGTAATAATCAAGAAGAAAATTCTCACTTTCAAAAGTGTGTATATGGCAAAGAACTTGTACCAGTTTTTAAAAAGTAAAGAGAGAGAAACCTCAAACCTCACATACCCAAATCTTCCATGGGACACACATGGAATCTTTTAAATTACATTTGTATCAAATTAACTTGGGTGGTCCGAGCGTCATCAAGCATGCAGAAGGGGTTCTCTTAAAAAGCTAATTTAAGAAAGTTGTTAGGACACTGACAATAGAAGCAACCTGTTCCCTTGTTGTCAATATGTTTTCTTTTAGGGAAATTTGCTCTTTCCTGCCCATGCTGAAAATATCTACAGCTCTCCAGGAGCTCAGCCTTAACATCTTCATGGGTGGCTCCAAATGGCTGCCATTTTTACCATGTGCACAGTGACAGCTTCACTTTATGTTTTCAAATAGCATAATGATTAAAATACTGTCGGGTAGACTCGTGTACATTGAAGTCAAGAAGCACTCAAAACTTACCAACTTTTTTGTCGTCAAATAGTATTTCAGCAATTCAGTTATTTATTAGAAAATGAATAATACCTCTGGGAAATTGTATCACACTGTTCTCCAAAATATCTAAGAAATGGTGTTGTACTAAGGAGCCATAAACGGCGCAGGTAGATTGTGAGTGCTGGACTGCAGTTAGAAGAAGGAGAGGGAAAACAGAGGGCGGGGTGGGAATAGGATTGATGAAGTGCATATTTGCAGAGGAAGATCACAACTCAGCAGGGGAGTCACCTATGTCACCTCCGGAAAGGATAATGATGCTGATCTCAGCCAGAATTTACACGAAGGCTTATTAAAATAAGACAAAACAAAATTCGAAATATATGGTTTGCCTCTTCTCAGGACAAACTTCAAAGGCCTTGGGAATTAGGTTGGTCTGTAGGACCAAAGAATGGAAGCTTGATTCCATCTAGTTTATTTTTAAATTGTTCATCCAGGTAAAATGAACTATTCATTACAGGATAAAATGTTGGACTTTGCGCCATTTTATCCTTTAATGAATACATATCTTTAACTGAACATATATTGAATACTTACCATAGTAAGTATTTAGTTGTGGATATTACACTAGGTGCTGGAAATCTTATTAACCTGAGTTCATTAGCCTGCCTTGGCTATCAGGAATGTGTGCCACTTCAAAGATCTATAATCAGGAAAAGAAGCTCTTTGTCTATTAATATCCAACACTCATACAATAATTACTCGGTGCTAGGCACTGTTTTAAGTGCTTTCCTTCTACTAAACCCATTTGCTCTCGTAATCTGTGAGGTATCATAATAATATTATTATCATCCTGATTTTACAGATGAGAAAACTGAGACACAGAGAGATTAATCAACTTGCCCACAGTCACTTTGTAAGTGGCAGCACTGGGATTTGAACCTGTGCAATTTGTCTCCAGTATCCATGCTCAAAGGGGAAGCTCCTCCATTGCTTGGCTTCAAAGCTTGATGATTAGGACCTCGATGACATCCTGATTGGTTGGGATGACAGGTCATGCTGACCTTGCTCCTCTTAGTGCTTCTTAAGGAGACTGCTGTTCAGATGGCGACTGGCTCTTCACAAGCTCTGTCTCACTAGGGGCAGGTGTATCAGTTACTTGGGGTGCAAGTTAAAATGCAAATCCTACCCCCCTTCTGGTTCTGTCTGCTGGGGTGAGGCCTGAGAATATGTAAATGTGATTGGTGGTTGGTTCCTCATGGCTGACACAGGTGATCTGATTGACAGTCCAACTTGGAGAACTGAAAGCATTTTAAAGACAAGTTCCCAAAGCCTCAATATCCTACAAGGACCTTCCAATGGGTTTCCTGAGGGGCATCTCGTAGAGTGTACAGAGCAGTTACTTTGTGGGTCCAAGAATGCAATTCTAATTTTTGTTTTGTCTCATTTATTTAACCCTTCTGAACCCAAGTGTTTTCATGTGGAAAATAATACCCTCTTTGCCTACCTCAACACAGTGTTATGACAGCATTTTGCAAACTGACGTGCTATACAAATATGAGACATTAGTATTCATTGTTGTTTTTCCTGCTTATCACGAGTACTGTCAGCTTCACATATGCACTGTTAATAGCCCACTTTCAAACTGTGTTGATATTTTAGGTGATTCTTTTTTTTTTTTTTT
>NW_012149396.1:5687172-5689234 GCF_000956105.1 Propithecus coquereli | reverse complement strand
TTCAATGCAAGCTGCCTAATGCTTCCTTCTAAATTGGAGAGGAAATATCACAAAGCTCACTTTCTTAGAGATGGAAAATAATACCTTGCTTTAGAGGAAAATTGAATACATTGTTAAGCAGATCAACTTCTGAGTTTTCGGGAAAATTATATAATCTAAGGAAAATAGCTGAAGCTTCAGCAGCATTTGCTAGAAACTGGAAGTAGTCAAAGGTGGCTGAATGGGGGGAAATTAGAGGAAACGGAGGAAAGAGCTATGCAGTGGATATATTTCAGTTCTGGTGGATTAAATGTGATGGTAACCAGATCTTTTTTATTCAGTAATCAGCCTGATACTAAATATCTTCAGAGCATAATGACTTACAGAAGAACTCTGTTTTTTTTTTCTCCCAACAGTAATATGAGGTAAAAATAAGGAAACTTTTCTCGCAGTTAGTTGTAAGAAGAGTGGAACTTAACCAGTGATATAAAAAACAGCATCTTTGATCATTGGAATGTTTCCAAAAAAGCATTGAGTAAGGATTGACTGATGCAGAATTTGCTCACTCTCCTTGACCGTCGCTTGAATAATTGCAGACGGGATTTCAATAAAGGGCTGTCTTAGTTTCCTAGGGCTCCTGTAACAATGTCCCACACATTGGGTGGCTTAGAACAATTGAAATTTATTGTCTTACAGTTTAGAAGTCCAGAAGTCCAAAATCAAGGTGTCTGCAGGACCATGCTCCCTCTGCAGGCGCTAAGGAAAGATCTGGTCCAGGCCTCTCTCTTCTCTTCTGGTACTCGCAGGTACATCTCGGCTTGTAGCTGCATCTCTTCATCACATGGTTGTCTTCTTCTTGTGTGTCTTCCCACAGTTTTTACCCTTTGCGTGTCTGGGTCTGTGCCCAAATGTCTCCATTTTATAAGGCTATCATATCATATTGGATCAGGACCCACCCCAATGACCTCATCTTAACTTGATCACCTACTATTTCCAAATAAGGTCATATTTGGAGGTGCTGGGGTTGGGACTTCGACATGTCTTTTTTGGGGGACACAATTCAACCCATAACACGTGGCTTAAACATCTTTTCCCTTTTTTGAGAAGAGAGCTGAAGAGTTAACCCTGTATGGAGAAGTCACAATTCTTTCCACTTCTCATTACAGCATCTGAAAGATATATCTAAGCACATTAAGGTGCTATTTAGTGTTATTATGGGAGTTTGGCACCAAGCATGTGCCCAAGATTTACTTCTTGATAGCCTGATTGTGTGATCACATGGCATGGTCCTTCTTCAATGCTCTTTATAACCTTTAACTCGTTCTGGCACCATTCAGAGTGAATGGCTTGATTTGTAAGCCAAAGCCACAGAAAACCTCCTCCAGTGTCCTTGTTGCATCTGAGTTATTTACCAAAGAGCACAGTTGAGCAGGGGAGACTCTGGATAAGAGAATATGGACAAGATACCCTTTGATAGTATATCTAGGATCCATATGTGAATTTAAATGGGATTCAGAATCCTGGACTCTGGGGTTCTGGAAGAGTTCATAATGAATCTACTGGCTTAATTTTTAATTTGGTTCTGCCAAGCCTCCCAATTTTCCAACTTTTCTGATCTCTGAGATGAGCAACACGTTTGCTTGGCCCACTGTCTGCCCAGGTGGGCCTGCCTGCCTCTTCATCCCTTCTCTTCATGCATCCTAACTCCGCCCACCTCAGAGGCCTACACTTACTCATTTCTGCAGTATGGATTTCTCCGCTTACAATTTTGCAGCTCTGCTAAACGATTTTTCGGTATATCCACCTGTCTCATTTTGGGACAAACTTGCTTTACTGTTATTTAACTCCTGAACATTTTGTGTATATATTTGCTATCTCTCCAACCTGATTTTGAACTCCCAGGGCCAGGGTCCATTTCTCCCCTAGTCCCACGGAACCTGGTACGTGGTGGATACTCAGTGAACTGATAAAATGCTACTCACTTTCAAATGGGGATTCTCTTTGTGATTTTGCTTCACTAATGCGTGCGTTTTTTTTTTTTTTAATGGAAATGATGGTCTTCAAATGATAAGCCACATTTTCA
>NW_012149396.1:5685124-5687122 GCF_000956105.1 Propithecus coquereli | reverse complement strand
TTTTTGGCATATACAAGGAAGACCAATGTGACAGGAGCCAAGTGAACGAGGGGAAAGTGTGGAAGATAAGAATGGAGTGGTGGGCGCTCTTACAGGGCATGCAGTGAACTGATGCTTATTGGAGTGGTTTGGATGGAACCAGGGGAAATGATGGTATTGCTGTCAAAGTGTTGGAAATGGGGTAGTGGGGTCAAGACTTCTCTCCTCTCCTTTCTCCTTGCCCCCTCCCTCCCTTCCTTCCTTCCTCCCTTCTTCCTTTCCTCCCTTCCTCCCTCCCTCCTTCTTTCCTTCCTTCCCTTCGTTTTAAATTGTGAAACCCTAGCGTTTGTTTATGTTCTGATGGAAATGAATCATTAGACGGAGGGAGAACAATAACACAGGGGAAAGAAGGTTAAATTTCAGGAGGGCAGTCCCTGAGAAGGCAGGAACACAAATGCCAGCCACAGAGATGGGGCAGAGATGTTGGGATGAGAGGGATTGGAGGGGGTGTGGATGCTTTGCTGGCAGGTTCTTATGTTTAGTGGTGGGACTGCGAGGGGACTCCATTTATTTTCTTATAGGAGTCTGGGGCACAGCCATCAGCTGCGGGTGGGATGCTGGAGGAGGTGTAGGCAGTCTTGGAATGAAGAAAGTATGAATTTACCTTTTGGGAGGGTGGGGGAGCAAATCTTTCTGGGAGGTACAGTAAGGTTGTCTGAAATTGGTGACATAGGGGGTTGGTCATTATAAATGGTTAATTTTGAGGTTGGCACATTTTAATACAAGTATTAAGAGAATCCTGTAAATGGAGCAGGATTGAAGAAAGATCTAGAGCAGGGGCCCCCAAACTATGGTGAATTTATAATTAGTTCATTATATATTACAATGCATTAATAATAGAAATAAACTGCACAATAAATGTAATGTGTTTGAATCATCCCCAAACTGTCCTCCATCCCTGCCCCAGTCCGTGGAAAAATTGTCTTCCATGAAAATGGTCCCTGGTGCCAAAAAGGGTGGGCACCACTGGTCTAGAGAAATGTTCCACATAAGGAAGGACTAAAGAATTGGGTTAATAGAATGTTTGACTTGAAGAAGAAATATTGAGAAGTGAAGTGTACTGGTTAAGAGCATGGGCTGTGAAGTCGGGCAGACTTGTGTTTGAATTTTGGCTCTTCTATTATGAGCCAGGTGTCTTTGGACAGGTTATTACCCTCCCTGAGTCTTAGTTTTTCCAGCTGTGAGCAATGTAAATATACATTCTGATTTAAGAATGTAAACTTCTTATATCAGATCACTACATCAGGGATCCAATGATACCTGCCATTATTTGTGTGAATGTGTGTGTGTGAGTGTGGAGGGGTGTTACTGTCTAAGCAAGCAAAGAGCTGTTATGTGAAAGAGACATCAGACCTGTTCTGTATAGCACCAGTGAACAGATCTAGAACATGAGGAAATAAAAGAGGACAGCCAAAGCCACTTTCTTGTAGCGGGAGCTGTTCTCACGCAGAATAGGTCTCCCTGTGAGGAAGTGGGCTTCCCCCCACTGGAGGTGTTCACACCACGGCAGGGTGACCACCTGTGCAGGGTTTTGTAGGGGCTATTCCTCCTTGGTGGGAAGGTTGGATTGAGATGATACAAATTCTATAGCAAATGTATTGATATGCAAGAGTATGTTCTATATATTTGCATGTACGAGTTCTCATTGTAAATAATTTGCATCGCAAGTTTGATTTGTGTATGTACAAACAATTTGGTTCTTGTGAAGCCTGAGAAATCAACAGTGTTATTTTTTGTGCACACGTTATATTATTGGATCATTTTAAGAATCTATTGGTAGATATTATTTTGTTTTACAGACTAGGAATGAAAGTGAGAGATGAAGTTATTTGGCCATGAACTTATAGGAAAATTAGTGTAAGGATCAAGACTCAATCCTATGATTTGCCCAATAATTCCCACATCAATTCCTTCAAATTGAATGTCTTAGAGTTTATAGACTCAATATTAAGCGTTATT
>NW_012149396.1:5681586-5683819 GCF_000956105.1 Propithecus coquereli | reverse complement strand
CGCTTGAATAATTGCAGACGGGATTTCAATAAAGGGCTGTCTTAGTTTCCTAGGGCTCCTGTAACAATGTCCCACACATTGGGTGGCTTAGAACAATTGAAATTTATTGTCTTACAGTTTAGAAGTCCAGAAGTCCAAAATCAAGGTGTCTGCAGGACCGTGCTCCCTCTGCAGGCGCTAAGGAAAGATCTGGTCCAGGCCTCTCTCTTCTCTTCTGGTACTCGCAGGTACATCTCGGCTTGTAGCTGCATCTCTTCATCACATGGTTGTCTTCTTCTTGTGTGTCTTCCCACAGTTTTTACCCTTTGCGTGTCTGGGTCTGTGCCCAAATGTCTCCATTTTATAAGGCTATCATATCATATTGGATCAGGACCCACCCCAATGACCTCATCTTAACTTGATCACCTACTATTTCCAAATAAGGTCATATTTGGAGGTGCTGGGGTTGGGACTTCGACATGTCTTTTTTGGGGGACACAATTCAACCCATAACACGTGGCTTAAACATCTTTTCCCTTTTTTGAGAAGAGAGCTGAAGAGTTAACCCTGTATGGAGAAGTCACAATTCTTTCCACTTCTCATTACAGCATCTGAAAGATATATCTAAGCACATTAAGGTGCTATTTAGTGTTATTATGGGAGTTTGGCACCAAGCATGTGCCCAAGATTTACTTCTTGATAGCCTGATTGTGTGATCACATGGCATGGTCCTTCTTCAATGCTCTTTATAACCTTTAACTCGTTCTGGCACCATTCAGAGTGAATGGCTTGATTTGTAAGCCAAAGCCACAGAAAACCTCCTCCAGTGTCCTTGTTGCATCTGAGTTATTTACCAAAGAGCACAGTTGAGCAGGGGAGACTCTGGATAAGAGAATATGGACAAGATACCCTTTGATAGTATATCTAGGATCCATATGTGAATTTAAATGGGATTCGGAATCCTGGACTCCGGGGTTCTGGAAGAGTTCATAATGAATCTACTGGCTTAATTTTTAATTTGGTTCTGCCAAGGCTCCCAATTTTCCAACTTTTCTGATCTCTGAGATGAGCAACACGTTTGCTTGGCCCACTGTCTGCCCAGGTGGGCCTACCTCCCTCTTCATCCCTTCTCTTCGTGCATCCTAACTCCGCCCACCTCAGAGGCCTACACTTACTGATTTCTGCAGTATGGATTTCTCTGTTTACGATTTTGCAGCTCTGCTAAACGATTTTTCAGTATATCCACCTGTCTCATTTTGGGACAAACTTGCTTTACTGTTATTTAACTCCTGAACATTTTGTGTATATATTTGATATCTCTCCAACCTGATTTTGAACTCCCAGGGCCAGGGTCCATTTCTCCCCTAGTCCCACAGAACCTGGTACATGGTGGATACTCAGTGAACTGATAAAATGCTACTCACTTTCAAATGGGGATTCTCTTTGTGATTTTGCTTCACTAATGCGTGCGTTTTTTTTTTTTTAATGGAAATGATGGTCTTCAAATGATAAGCCACATTTTCAGAGAATCTCATATTACTTCTGTTAATTATCCCAAAGGAATCCTTGTAACATTCTGGCAATGCAGGAAGGGGGCATGTTCACCTGCCTGATTTTATAAATGATAATATCATGGGTTGTGATTCCTTGCCTAGATCCCATGATTCTCAAATAAGTACATAAATAAAACCATAGCATATTTGATGTGATTGGATATTTTGTGGAAACAAGTGAAAGAGCTGGTTTCGTGTTCGGATTGCCTTAGGAATAAAACAGAGCAGCACAAATGGACAAGTGACCAGCCAATATCTGGATGACACACTCAGATGTTTACATGTAGATGGTGAAATGTATTAATGTATGTAAAGCTCAAGGGCTAAATCAATAGGAACTCTCATCCTGTGGTGGAAGTGCCATTTATTGACTGCGTATATATCCATATGTGTGTATTTACGTGGTGGAATTAGACACCATTGAAACAGAAATTTTAATTTCCTGAAGAGTGTCTTCCCTGAGACTCACAGAATTGTAATGTTGGCTTGATGGTGCACAGGAAATTGAAATGATGGAATCTTTCGATAGCATATGAGTTGACCCTGTGCATAGAGGCTGAACCTAAATGGCAGATTGAGGAATAAATTCTAATTCCTTGATTATAAAGGCCTTTTCCCTGAGCACAGCACCTTACCATCTGTCTTTTTAATCTCTGCAAGGAAAACTCCAGCCTGATTCCAAACTCTCTCTCTCCATAATG
>NW_012149396.1:5678955-5681536 GCF_000956105.1 Propithecus coquereli | reverse complement strand
TTTGAAGTTTTCTTCAATAATCCAAAATTGTTATTTTCTATTGGTTTTCATTTTCTGCCAATGTTTCTTTAAAAAAATTTTTTTAGCTATCTAATTCTAGTTGATTTTCATTTTATACACACATCTACATATCACATAACTCCGATTATGGTTGTTGTTAAATAAAATCTACTGTTATATTCTATGTTCAGCATCCCCTGAGTAGTAAACCTGGCCTGTTACAAATGATATGCACTCATTAAAGAAATTTCATTTAAAATCTTGGAAAGCCTACATTAAGAATACTTTCTCGTATTGCTCTGTCAATCTTTCCTGCACCTGTTAGCATGTTTAGAAAATGGCTTTTTATAATTCACCCATCTTATTGCAAGTGGAAGAGGATTCACAAAAGTAATTCCGATTATTCAAATTGTTTTGTAAAACATAAAATTAAGAACATATCCTATAATAAGCACTAATAAACTTAGCAACCAGATATAAATAAAATATAGGTTATTAAAGCATTCTAATATGATGGGAAAGAGTTACATGCTCATATAATTATCCTTGCTAAATGTAAACAGTTCTGAGATAGTTTTAACTATTTTTAGTGCTTGAAATCTTGAAGGCTTCTTGGATATACCAGTAGAATTGGCACGGCTTCCATCATTACAGCTCTTGTTTTTTTAATTCTCCAACACATCATAAACTTGTGAACTCCATTAACTGTAATCGATACGCATGCAAGGATGGAAAGGCCTTTCCTTGGCCCTCTCACTGACTCAAACAAGAAGCCAAAATGAGTATGACGCCAAGTCCCATGCAAATAATCAGGTACGTCATTTTTCATTTGAAAAGAAGTCTTCTTCAATAATATAAATGCTGAGAGAAGTTATTACAATAACAAATGAGTTGGCAGGGTGATTTATGCTTGAAACAAATGCACCTTCTGATGGAATCCTTTTTAATTCCTTATAAATCCTGAGCTTGGTGGACAGGGTTTGACTCCGGAAATCGGCACTCGAATGCCTGCAGTACTTGGAATTCGCTTGGCTCATTTCTTGTGGACCAAACAGCTGTTTTCCATAGTCCTCCCGGCAGGTATCTGTTTGGGGATTAGTAATGCTTCACGTGGTCGTACATCACAAGAAATGGATGTGTAATTACATTTCATATGCTTCATTTCTTTGGACTCACTTATCCCAGATCACTAACATTGGAGCCATTCAATAATATTAACAGTTCTCCATAAACTGGTTTACCTTTTAAACGACAACATCTTACGTTAACGCAATGGTTTTTAACTCTTCAAAATGCTTCTAAAGCTTCCTCCTAGGTTTGTCTCTGAATGCGCCTGAGTGTCTTTACTGAAACCTGGTGTTCCTGAGTGAGAACATCCTTATGAATTCACCTGAAGATAGAACTAGGCATGTTCATCTTTAGGATCTGAATTAAATTATGGGGAGAACTTAGAACCTGGAAATGGCCCATGCAGGATCATGGATTTTTGAGCTGCCTTGGAGGCTAAGGGTGGTTCAGACCATTGGCGGCCACTGAGAAAGGCTTGGGAAAATATTCTGCAAGAAGCATGTCATTCCTACCAACTCATCTTTGTCATGCTTTACCTCCACTTAGCATATGTGGTTGTCAAAATTAAATGCACTCTTCCAGGTTTAGCTCAAAAAGTCTACCCAGATCCTTTCCCAAGAAGAATTTTTCTCAATGTCCTTGGAAATTCTGTAGTGCTTTGCATCCTCCCAATTATCCCTTCTGTTCATTTTAGTTGTCCCATCACCTCCCATAGCCTCAAGACACTTAAAATTATGATTCTATGAGGTTACACTTTCAAGAATATCCCCACTATTTGTGGATATCTCTTTCCCTATCCATTCTTCACAGGGGCAGGAACCGAGACAGTATTTTGCTTTTGCATCACCCCAAACATCTACCATAGTAGATGCTTAATAAGTTTGTCTTACATTAAATTACATTAATTTAATGAAATGAATGATGCTTGAAAAAATGATTCTGCTAAATATAAAATGATGTTCATGGTTAGGGCAATTGTTGCATTATAAAATACTGTTGGTTTATTTTTCAATTTCATTCACTTATTCAGTGGTATTTGTTGAGTATACACTGAGGGCCAGGTGTTGTTCTAGGCACTGGTGATACAGCAGTGAACAGGCAAGTAAGATCTTTGCTCCCATTCCAGTGGGAAGAGATAGAATAAACAAGGAGGCAAATAAGTATGATAATTTCAGAGAGTAATAAATTCTGTGAAAAAAATGAACTAGGGAAGTCATGTGAGAATGTGCCTTGGTTAGGGAGGAGAGAGGGACCTTTTTGAGAAGACGACATTTAGGATGAGACCTGAATCATGAGATGAAGTTGTAATGTGGCGACAAGAATGACACGTTTTTGGCATATACAAGGAAGACCAATGTGACAGGAGCCAAGTGAACGAGGGGAAAGTGTGGAAGATAAGAATGGAGTGGTGGGCGCTCTTACAGGGCATGCAGTGAACTGATGCTTATTGGAGTGGTTTGGATGGAACCAGGGGAAATGATGGTATTGCTGTCAAAGTGTTGGAAATGGGGTA
>NW_012149396.1:5662099-5663865 GCF_000956105.1 Propithecus coquereli | reverse complement strand
TTTTGATATCTTTTTAAAACCTGTGCAACGAATTGGCTTCACAGCCTGGCATTTTCAGGGAACGTGTGAGCAAGCAGCCTCATTATTGATAAATATTTTAAAACACGTGATATTTACCCAGAAGGTCCCAGTGGCTCAATGTGCCTCCTGCAGAAATGGCATGTAATAAAAAACTCCAGAATGAAATTTCAGAGGAAAAAAGGATACTGCACTTAAACAAAAATTCAATAAAAGAAATGTTAGAAAATCCCCAAAGCATTCCAACCAAGTTATAGATTAATTGCTTGGCACGTTTCCTTTTTTAATTCCAAGCTGCCTTTTTGTTAGCTGAGTAAACAAAGCATCTAGAATAAGTCAACTTCAGCCAACAATGACAGCCCATTAACATCATGACGGATAATAATGATAATTCCCAAAGGCTTTGACAAGGTCCACACATAAGTGATATTGACCAACAGGGACTGTGTTGAGAGAGAAGGAAAGAAGGCTCTTGTTAGCCCTTCTGATTAAAAAAAAAAAATTAAACAAACAACAACAACAACAACAACAACAACTGTGAAGTCAATGGGCAGAATGAGAAGGGCCTGGTTTCTGTCTAGACTCCCACACTGCTGATCTAGGGCTCCCTGAGAAGGGAGATGAGACACAGTTTGCGATCAGTACCATGGGGTATAGCAAAGGGCAGAGTTATTCTTAAATCCCAAATCCAGAAGTCTTTATAAGGCTGTTACACTGGTAGATTTTAGGGCTGGAGAGCAATTGATTGCTGCATCACAAAATTGGTAGTTAGTACACTTGTTCAAGCCTCAAGGAAAATGTTTTCATTAGAGATCATTTTATTTACATAATGTAGATTCTATCTCCTCCTTTCCTCCCTGAATTCTGTCTGTTCCAAAAGAGCAAGGGTCCTGTCTTGCATACTGTTTGCAGAAGGTGTATAGTGAATATTAAATAACATTGAATCACAAACAAAGGACATTCAGATTAGGTTTGTTTTAAAAAAAAACCAACAGCGACCACATAGCGCTACTTCCTTACCCCTATCCACCCTGCATCCCCAAACAACTGTCAAAATAAATCCTCAACAAAATTTGGTTCTAACCTTTTGGCAACCCCTTATTGTGTACGTTACTATTCTCAGCACACTGTGGTTTTTCACCAAGACTCCATGATGGAGAGATTGTTAAGGAAGAATTCTCCTAATACATTGGGAAACCATCTCTTGAAAGGAATAGTGTTAAGATAAATCAATTGACAACAAAGCCAGAATCTCTTCCTTCAAATTCTTGATATCATACTCATATATTTTAAAATGAAAACTTTGCCCAGCTATATACCATAGAGAAACAAGGTTTATGCCTACATTTCATGACTGAGATTGCTGCTTGCTTCTGTGAATGCCTGAAGCCGGTGGTGAATTTGGATGCTTGTCATTCTTTATCGTTTCTGGGTATTGCATTTATACTGAAATACCGAATTACATCCGCCCCTCCTATTTTAACCTTGGCAGAAAATGAATGCTCTAAAAAAAATCATTGGATTTTTTAATCTGAAAGAGACAGTAGAAGTCAGTTAGTCCCATTGTTTAGTTTGACAAAAAAGGAAACTAAGTTCCAAAGGGGTTTTGTATCTGATCCAAGAGCATGCAGCTACTCAGACACAGAGTTTAAACAACCAAGTCTTTAGTATGGAGCACATTAGCGCAGTTAAGAATGGAAAAAAAGATTCATCTTTTGGAAAACATAACTGTCTGTGTATACTGGGAT
>NW_012149396.1:5659799-5662049 GCF_000956105.1 Propithecus coquereli | reverse complement strand
ATAAGAAAATAATAAGTAACGAGACTGGTACAGCAGAGGGGACTCTGTGTGGAAGACTTTAAATATTGGGCTAAGTCTGCATCTGTTAAGGAAGGTCAAGGGAACTATTGGACATTCTCTAGGGGAATGAAGATATTATGGGCAGGCAGGAGGAGGAGGGAGATAAAGAGATGCTTGAGTGGTAAAAGGCAGTGGTAAAGTCCATTGTCTTTAAATTCCTATTTTTCTGTAGATTTGGGAACAAATAAAAATGGGTTGTTTTGTGCTGAAACAAATAAGACATTTGCTGGGCCAACACCATATATGGCAGCTTCTCAAGTAAGTCTAGGCTGTGAGTGAGAGATTCAATGTGCTGGAGTTCAGGAACTTCATCTTCTCTGAAATAGGAATGCAGGGACCAAGTTCTTCTTGTTTATAAGTTAGGTCCAATTCCTCATATGATGCTTGGCATTTAGTAGGCACTCAAAAAAAATTGTTAAATGAATGAAGGCAAGTAGGTTCTGAAAAACACCTAATATTTGGCTGACCGATGCCATTTCCCTCTTAGACTAAGAAGATTTAACTTTAGTTAGGGTTCCCCAAAACAGACCCCGAGACAAGAATTTTAGTGCATGCAGTTGAATTAGGAGATGATGCCAGGAACATCTCTATGAGAGTGAAGAAGTGACGTAGGGAATGGAAGGAGGTCAACGTCCATGTAAGATGCATCAGTGGGTAGGTGAAGATGTGGGCAGCTGGGCTCTACCTTCCTGGGGAACTCTGGGTGACAGTGTAGAGAATGTATCAGATCCATCCATCCTTGGGCTGAGGAAGCCGGGATATGTATCCTCTACATCTCCATTCACCCTTGGCTGAGGGCTGTTCCCAGGGCCCAGCACTTCTGAACAGCCTCAAGAGTAGTTTCAGAGAAAGCCCTCTGGCAGAGGGGCAGGTGCTGCAGTAGGATGGTGTGGCGTGTATTAGAAGGGTGAGTGGCTGAGTGGTAACGTCTGCTGCAGGGGCTGAGTGAGAGCAGAGAGAACGAGGACTCAGACTGCAGGTTGCCTTCTGTTCGATTTACTTCTGAACAAGCAAACGTGCGGTATAAAGGACTTATGCAAGATTAGATTTCATGTAAATCAAACCTAATGCCCCCTTCCCTCCCTGTAATACTCTCCCTTCCCAGTTTGTCATGGACATGAACTTGGAGTTGAGTGGTCTCTGACACACCCACCACGTGGGAGGAGCCCAGAGCTTCAGGCTCTACACCATTTAAGACTTCAGACCCAGGGAAGGATGATGGATGTCCCCAAGGCCCACCCCATTACCTTATATTCTAATGCTTGCACATTTATTTCCTTCTCTATTCTAATTTTTACTGAATCATTGGGCATATAGCACGTCTGGTTCTAACCTACCATAAGATCAATGCTATGGATTGATTTATAGTTCATCTTGTCCCTAAAATTGATTTAAGACAGCTGAGAAAAACACAAATAAGATGGATTATAAAAATACACACGTAAATAAATGAGAATATCAGGGCAAAGGGAAAATGCAAAAACAAGATAAAATATAATAAATCAAGGGTGAGAGTTAGTGCACAAAATCCACAACATGTTTCTAGTGCAACATGTATGTTTGTGAAAACTGAGCCACACTTTTGGGCTCTGAACATCCTCACATTCAGAGTGAAGAAGGGAAATGATCAGTTAGAAGAGGAAAGATGACCACTTTAAAGCGACAAAGTGTTCCTAAGGTTAAAACAAAACAATATCCTCAAAGACACACGGTAACAACAACAAAAACCACAACAACAAACAGTTGATGAGAAGCACAGCGTTTCTGAGACCTGAAAGATGACCCTGAATGACCTGGTAAGACAACGTCTCCAACACCAACCTCACAATGTACACTAAATGCAGGCATCAGTGTTGTTCTATTGTGCCATTGTTCCATTGTTTCTTTGACAATTCTGCCTGTACCTTCAAAGCAAACTTTGGCACAATGCCAAAGCAAAATTTAATAAAAGCTATTTTAGGATGCAAATCAATGTAACCCAAGTATACAGTTTTCCGATTGTTTGGTTTGAACTAAGGGCAAATTTACTCTTCAGGAAATCTGCTATGAATATTATTTTTCACAACCAAGCTTTCGATAGAACTTTTTAGACAGCAAGAGTTGAAGGTAACAGTCTCTGGAAAAATCATACAGTGAGATTTTTTGTGTGTGTGCAGCTGGTTAAGGACAGATTCATATGTTTTGGCAATC
>NW_012149396.1:5653240-5656079 GCF_000956105.1 Propithecus coquereli | reverse complement strand
TCCTAAGGTTTAGGTTTAGGATTAGCATCTGGTTACTGTTGGAAAAATCTTGTTGAAGACTTTTGTAATAATATATATTTTCATTTTCTGGACTTAAGAGAAACGTTGACGTATCTTTTTCTACAGCAAATATTTGTTGAACAACTATTGTGGGAAAGACACTGTGCTAGGTGGTATGAGGATATGGAACAATGCAAACATCATGGTCCCACTGCCAAGGAGTTATAGTCCAGATGGGAAATAAACAAAGCGAGTCAATTACATAACACAAATCAGAATGGCATTTCAGCCTCTATAATGGCAGAAGGTACAATAGGGAAGAGGAAAGAGGAGCTTTTAACTGGGGAAATTAGAGAAATATTTCTTAGTAGACATTGTCATTGGCTGGTATTGAACTAGGCTGAAGGATTTCACAGGTGATGTTGAGGAAGATCCTTCCAGGAGGAGGAAATATGAGGAACAAAGGCATAAAAAAGCATAGGATGTTTTGGGGGAATAACAAACTTAGTGATTTGATTAACACAGTGGAGAATGTGAAGAATCGCGGTGGGCCTGAGATAGGCACAGGACTAGAAAGTGGGGACCTTCAACCACAAAAAAGTAAAACTCAAGTTTGATGTGTTACTTTTCATTGCATTACATTTTAAATATCCCCAGGAAGCAAAGTGAGTTGAACAGATACAAGCGCTTTCCTTCTAAAGAATCCCAGGGAGTTTAATAATCCATTAAGTTCAAATGTCCTCTTGTCTTTCTCCAGAATGAATTAATTGCTTAGCCAGTGTAGGACCAGGAGGCTGCAAAATCAAACAGGGTCATTAAACAGTGAGATGCAGTTTAAATCAAGCAGTTCAGGTAACCAGTGCATATTAGGGGATGTCAGGATCCCCAGATCATGTCTAGCGTGACACAGTAACCAACGTTTCAACCCCTAATCAGAGGTTGGGGGCAGGAGAGGAGATGGTTCTCTTGAGTTCTGATGTTTGGGTGTATCTCCACCGTCAGTTCATTCATTATTCATTGAACACAATTTAAGCACTTTGAGTGAGTCAAGGAATGCGCTAAAAACTGAAAGCAATGATTTATAAACAAAAGGTAGGGTTCTTGCAGCTGTGCAGCTTCAAGTCTAGAAAGGAGGAAAGACAGTTTAAAAAGCCATAAACGCATGCAACCCTCAAGTGTCCGAATGCCATGTGGAAGGGGAAGTCCAAGGCCTCGGGGTGGATTCAGCGGCACACATAGTCCAGGCAGTTCTGGGGGAGTGTCTAGGCTGAGATCGGAAGGGTGAGGAGGAACTAGCAAGAAGGCAGAGAGGGTGGAAAGAGCTGTTCAAGCAGAGGAAAGAGCAAGGGTGAAGACTGAGGCAGGAGAACAGGGCACTCGGAGAACTTGAAGAATTTCTGTTTGGCCAGAGTGTCAAGTTCAAGGGAAGGTGGAGGTGGGGGGCAGGCAGTGGAGGTGCCACGAGGCTGCAGAGGGGTAGGCGCCAGGCGCGAAGTTCTTTGTAAGCCATGGTAAGAAATTGGGGCCAAAGTCATTTTCTTTCTTCCCTTCTTATTTTCCTTTTTTGTTTTGTTATTTCAGGCAGTAATTCTAAGGGTTTAAGTTCAAAACTGGAAATATGTATTAAGTAGTTTCAAGGAAAAGCTGTGAAAGTGGTGTAGTTATTGCAAACTGTGCCATCCCATTCAGTAGCCACCAGCCACCAGTGACTCCTGAGCACTTGGTACGTCGCTAGTCCAAGCTAAGATGTGCTGTAGGCAGCAGATGCAATCTGTGTTTTGAAGTCTTAGTACAGCAAAAAGCACATAAATATCTTAGTGATGTTTGTATTGATTATATGTTGAAATGATAAAATTTTGGATATGTTGGGTTAGATAAAACATATTATTAAAATCAGTTTTACCTTTTTCCAATGTGGATATTAGAAATTTTTATGTGATTATTTATTTTATTTTTTATTTTTTTATTTCAGAATATTATGGGGGTACAAACATTTTGGTTACATAAGTAGCTTTTGTACCGTTTGAGTCAAAGTTATAAGTGTGCCCATCCCCCAGTTAGTGTGCAATGTACCCATTAGGTGTGAATTTACCCAACCCCTCCTCCCCCCCATCTGCTTGATTTCCAGTGAATGTTATTTCCATATGTGCACATAAGTGTTGATCGATTAGTTCCAGTTTAATGGTGAGTACATGTGGTGTTTGTTTTTCCATTCCTGTGATACTTCACTTAGAAAAATGGTCTCCAGTTCCATCTAGGTTAACACATTGGCCTAGGCAAAGAATTTATGAAGACCCCAAAGGCAATCACAGCAATAATAAAAATAAATAAATGGGACCTGATCAAATTAAAAAGCTTCTGCACAGCGAGGGAAACTATCATTAGAGAGAATAGACAACCTACAGAATAGGAGAAAATATTTGCCTGCTCTATATCCAATAAAGGGCTGATAGCTAAAATCTATAAAGAACTCAAGCAAATCATCAAGAAAAAAATCAAACCACCCCATTAAAAAGTGGGCAGAAAACATCAATAGAAACTCTTCAAAAGAAGATGGACTAATGGCCAACAAACATATGAAAAAATACTCCACATCTCTAATCATCAGAAAATTTTTAAAAATACATACAGGGCTAGCAATCTATCTCTGTTGGACAATGCTGGGTCAGAATAACTTTGATGTTATTTTTAAGGGTAAGGCAATCAAGCATGTGCACTTAAGAACTTCACTGAAACATCTTTCTGAGCCAAACCGAATTTGCTATTGAAACAGACACCTGACTGTCATTAAATCAACGTCAATAACATAGGTGTTAGGCTGGTAGGCGGCTTTGCCTGA
>NW_012149396.1:5640463-5641175 GCF_000956105.1 Propithecus coquereli | reverse complement strand
TATAGTCACCCTCCTGTGCTATTAAACCCCAGAACTTATTCCTTTAATCTAACTGTATGTTTGTACATACAACCTACCTCTCTTTATCCCTCTCCCATTTCCCAGCCTGTGGTAACCATCATTCTACTCCCTACCTCCATAAAATCAACTTTTAAACCTCTAATATATAAGCGAGGACATGCATTGTTAGTCTTTCTGTGCTTGGCTTATTTCACTCAACCCCCACTTCTATCCATGGTTGCTGTAAATAACAGGATTCCATTCTTTTTTTATGGCTGAATAATATTCCATTGTGTGTATATACCACGTTTCTTTTATCCATTCATCCATTGATGGACATTTGGGTTGATTCCATATCTTGGCTATTGTGAATAGTGCCACCATGAGCGTGGGGGTGAAGATATCCCTTTGATATACTGATTTTTCTGTCTTTTGAACCCAGCTCCTGGGCCACTCTGTCCAGCTTTCTTCCTTTCCTCCTAAAATTAGGTGGGACACATATTTTTCCCTCAAACATTCTTGATTTCTATTTATAAATAGCCCAGGTAACTAAACCCATGTATAAAGCACATTTTTTTCTAAGAATAAAAAATGAGTTTGTGGTAATTTGCTATGTAAAGAGCAGAAGAGTTTAAGATAATATAAATAATACCACAACAAAAAAATGAATAACACATTATCTCTTTTAAAAATTAACCCCCCAATAACAGAC
>NW_012149396.1:5634740-5640413 GCF_000956105.1 Propithecus coquereli | reverse complement strand
AGCTCATTCAGACCTCCTAATAAATCTAAATTAAAGAGGTTTGAGTTTATTTCCTGTGGCTTCGTCCTTTGGCCTATCCTTATTCATAAAGCGGAGTACTATTGTTACAAAGTTGAGGCCAGATAAACGGGCAGAAAAATCTTCCAATTACAGCCTGCAAGGCAACAGAAATCTGAAAAACATCCTGACATGGTTTAGGTTTAAGACATGAGCCTATTGGCTCACTGAAGGTGTGAGGGGTCAGGATCCTGGAATGGGTTAGAAACTAATTATTGCTATATATTAATGTTGTCATTATTGTTATGTTTATGATGGACAATTTGTTTCAGCTGTAAGTGTAACACATTTCATGAAACAAGCAGGTGTGCATGACAATTGGAACAGTCACTCCGGGGTGATGGCAGATGAAGACCCAAACCACCCCACCAGTCAAGGGCTCTATGGGTTGACCTCAGCAGAGGAAGCTGAGGAGATGTGCTCAGACGTTATCCACAATTTACAGAAAACGACCATTAAGCTCTAAATCTCAAGTGCTCTTTTTGAAAAATCAACGTTCACACTTAAAAAACCAACTGTATTTTCTACTTTCCTCGGGGAGGAAGTCTAACAGAAAATTCATGATTGAGCTATATACCAAGACAAACAGTCCGCCTCTCATTGCAATAAAAAGAGGCAGAGACAAGCATACATGTTTTAACATGGGAAGCCTTATGCGTGTGCAGCGACTCATGCCATTGCCCGTTCTGACCCTCCCTACTCCTGTCGCCTGCTATAATTCCATAGAAGACTCTAGACCCAAACAGGACCTCCCTGCAACTTATTTTCAAGACTGAGCATCTTTAATTGAATTATCATTGTTTTATCCAAGTATAGAGAATAAAACCAGAGAATTTCCTAAGCTGACATCATACAGAAGCTGCAGGAAATTGATTACAGAGAAGGCACAGAGGCTGCTGTATTAACTTTCTTACAGAAACGCCTGATTGTTTTAGGATTTCAGTATGGTAAATGGATTCCTTCGGTGAGTACGATTTTAGTGCACGGAACAGGGTTTGTGATGGCCTATTCACTTATAAAATAAGACATTTAGTAATGTAATAGTCTTAACAGTTAAACCTCAGATGTATTTCCATGCACAAATGGTTAAGAATTCAAAAACACGTAATTATCAATAGCATATGTATGCAATAAGAGAAGCATCAGCTGAAAAAAGTTATATTTATGACATTGGCAAGAAAGATACATTAATTGACTGCAGAAAGGAGCCAACATAATATTTATTCTGCATTTTCAAAGGATATGAAGAAGATCCTAGAAGCTTAAATGCACTTAGCTTTATTTTGGGAAGAAAAGCCCAGGGGAAAACTAATCAGGAGAGAACTGACTGGGGTCTGTCTAGAGCCTTCTGATTTCGTTTTAGACACCCAGATGGAATCAATAAGTGGATAGTCTCACAACTAGTGCACAAGATAACATTTTTGGGTGTGTTAAGAGTGCTGTGGTTTTCAAAGTGGTGGAAAGTTAGTAAGAAATTTTGAGTTGGAACTTCATGTAATGTGGGCACAACCCTGTTTTTCCTGCTATAAGCATTTGCTCATGTTGGGTTTTACTGAAGAAATTAATTCTCTTCTCTTTCTAACTCTGCTTATCACCATTCCACCTACATTTTAAGGCTTGGTTCAAATCTATATCTTCTAAGAAATCCCAGATTTGACTCTCACCCCCAGCTTTACCGAAGGCTATCTTTCCTTTCCATGAATGCCACAGCCATCTCTCTCTTTCTAATTTTTTTTTTGGAATTGTATTATATGTTGAACTTATGGCCCTTACTAGGGTGTAAACTTTTAAGGGTCAGGCTCTGAGTCTTATTTAATTTTATCTTCTGCCTCCCCCTTTCCCTCCTCCCCACACTGAAGTGCCAAGCAGAGGTGTTACATGTGGAAGACACTCAGTAAATATTTGTTGACGGGGTCAATGAAATGAGTGCTAAGCTTGCTGTGGGAATAATAACATGTCATAGACTTTGCTTTCAATTAATTTAATTCTGTAAGTCAGCTATAATAGATCCTTGATATTAGGGTTACTAATCTAGAGCGATCACTCTCTGAAACTGTCCACTGGCTTCTTGGACACTCCCTGCCAAAACCATGAACTCTCTCCACGAAAGTGCCAGATAGCTTTAAGAAGAATAGCTAAAATGAAGGTATTTTTCAAAATTAATACAGTTTCGAGAATTTTGAGATAACTCTTGAGGTAATTGACATCTTATCAGGGTATGACACACAAAAAATTGAAAATTCTTATTACTTTCCAGCTAGACAAAATTTAAAAATCATTAATAATAAAATGTTATTTTTAATGTTTAAAATTTATGGGAGGAAGAGAGAAAAAGACCCCAGATTTCATGGTATGAATCTTACTTTCCAGTTACCTTTGTCTTGTGGGTATATGTTATGTCGAATAACAGTTAAGAGATAAGGCAAATACTCAGAAATTTCTATCTAAAACCGTTTTTGTTTGCTATGTCTAGCTAGTAGCCAAAAGTGCTTAAAGAAATCCCTGAATTATCTTGATGATTTTCTCAGTTTTACACTAATTACTATAATGAGAAACCTAATGACCTAATAGCTCCTCAAGGAGAAATTGTTTGGCATATCAATTTCTGGTGGAAGGATGTAACATACATCATGGTTTTAAGAATATGTGGCTATCAGCCCAGGTTACAAAGCTCGGAAAATATTATGGTAGACGAGAGGCATCATCTTGCTATTACAAGGTCCTTCTGGCCATATTTTACATTTAACCTCAGTCTTGAATTAAGTGTCAGATTTCCTTAGTGATTCTTCCAATCTATCTGTTCTCTGTGTTTTGTTTTCTTCTGCCACATCCTCTGAGGAGCTCTCCAACTTGGTTTCTCTTTCTGTTATTTCTTGCACTTCCCCTAATGTCATGTGCTTCTCTGAGAACAAACCTTTTCTAAATCAGGTTAGCTGAACTGATCAGATTATTTTCTCTTGGGTGGAGAATGATCCTTATTACCCCAGTGGTGGAGGCAAGATGTGCCCACCCTTCGGGGCTAGAGCTCTCCCCAGGACCAGAATGCATCTTGTGGTCACTGCCAGTCCCATGCCCACTTCTCAGCAGAGAGCTGACTTATCCACCTTCCTCTGGGGGGTGGTCTTCCAGGTAGACCCACCTCCTCGCTCACAGTACCCTCTAGGGCCCAGAGCTCAGGTGCTCCCATGTGCGAATTTGCAATGTTACCAGACCACGTTTCCTGCTTTTCAGCTGACTTTCTGGATCAGTATTCATTATTATTTTCACCAGAAAATTCCAGTCTGCAATTATGGTGGGCAACAGCTTGCTCAGAAAAAAATGAATATTTTTCTTGTGTTTCAGTTTGTGAAAGGAGGTGATATGTTCTAGAAGGGTAGAGGTCTTGTTATCTCAGTTGGCTAAAGTCCAATGTTAGAAAGGCCAACTTTACAGGGTCTCATCCCAGATGGACTGATTAGTAGGATTTGCTCTATTTCTTTTTTTTTTTTTCAAGCATTCTCTTTGCTGCTGTCATCTCAGTTATAAAATTTGAAAATAATGTTTTATATCTCATGAAGCTGTTGAGAGGATTAGATGAATTAATACTTCTATAATTCTTGAAACATGCACACAGAACGGTCTCAATATATGGTAGCTATTGTTATATTACCATTCTTATTCATTCAGTATTTCAACAAATAATTACTTAGTACTTCCTGTGAGCCAGGCTCTGTGCTGTGTGCTGGCCATTCCCAGTGGATTGGTCACTTGAAAGAAGGACAACCTGGAGGGGGAGAGGGGCATAAAGTAGAGAGACAGACGGGGGACAGAACCACGGCAGGCAAACATCCTAGTTTATCCAAACTGTGGAGTTTCCTGGGATGTGGAACTTGCAGTGCTAAAATCTAGATAGTCTTGGGAAAACTAGAGCGGTTGTTCACGTTAGCCCAGACTATGCCTTAACCTTGGCCAGCCATCACCAAGGTGGAAGGCCTAGGGTTCAATGTGAGAGAGCCCAGTGATCTCTTCTCTCGGGAAAAGATGACTCAAAGGACAAGAACTTCTGGTACGGTCATTAGCATGGACTTTGAGAGACAGAACAAATGCACCGAAAGGCCTCACAATTAGTTTGCAAATTAAGAACCATGAATTTATCAACTCATTCAGTACCAATAGATCTGCCTTGTCTCCATCCGAATTTGGGATTAACTATTAATACGTGGAAGATGCTAAAGTCAATGGATTATTGCCCAACCTTACCTTTAAGTGTGTTTCTTGTATTCTTAAGAAGGTGGATGTCTCAAGAGAAGAAATCTCTACTAGCTAAATGATGCTTACATGTGGTTCTAATTCTTTTAAGAACTCAGTTAGTTACTATTGAGTCTTTTAATTATTTGGGAAGGTGTTGGTTTCGTCCAGTTTCTTGGACCCTTATAATGAATGGAATTTAAGTCCTCCCTGTTGTGATGCCTGGTTTCATGTGTCAGTTTGACTGGGCCGTGAGGTGCTTGGATATTTAGTCCAGTGTTATTCCCAGTGTGCCAGTGACGGTGTTTCTAGATGAGATTAATGTCTGGATTGGGAGAGCGAGTAAGCAAGTTGCCCTCCCTGATGTGGGTGGGCCTCATCTGATCAGTTGAAGGCCTGAGTAGAATAAAAAGGCTGACTCTTTCTTAAGTAAGGGGGAACTCCTCTTGTTTGATGCCTTTGAGCTGAGATGCTGTGTTTTTTTCTGCCGTCTGACTCAAACTGAAACATCGGTTCTTCTTGGGTCACAAGCCTGCCCACCTTGGACTGAAACTATACCATTGGCTCTCTCGGGTCTCCAGGTTGCCAAATGCAGATGTTGGGACTTGTTAGCATCCATAATTGCGTGACTCCATTCCTTAAGATAAATCTCTTTCTATGTATGTGTGTGCATATATGTGTATGTATGTGTGTATATATATGCACGCGCATACATCCTATTGATTTGGTTTCTTTGGGGAAACCCAACTAGTACTGCGGTAGTTAAAAACCACTCCACTTTTTATTTCTTTATGTGTATATCATATATAATTAAACATTTTAACAGGTCGTTAGAGAAAAAACAGATGTGAAAGCACTAAAGACATACTCTTGTAGCTGAGTTTCTAGCACAAATTTTTCAACAGAGCCCTATGAATTCCTTTGGCTGAAATTCAGGTCATTTCTTCAGTCCTGGCCCCCTATGTTTTCAGCCTGACAGGCTTCCCAGGAGAGCAGGAATTCTCTTGCTAAAGGGAATGAGAAAAACTGAGAAGCAACAGGGCATGTGGAATTTGGAGACCCACAATCTAATCTTTGGATATAAATGGATGGAGTCATTTCTAACTTTATTTTTCCTTTTAGGCTCATTTTCGATCTTTTTTCCTAGTGGATTGGGTTTCAAGGGAGTCAAACACTCGGCTGCTGACGGGAAGAGGCCCAGGAGTTTAGCCGGCATCCGACCCTCTGACACTCAGATGACACAGCAGAGGCCCTTGGAGGGGAGTGGCTGAGGGTTAGTGGCTGAGAGTGAATAGAAAATGACTAATTATTTGTATTTATTTATTCTGATACATAATATTTGTACAAATTTATGGGGTACATGTGATAATTTAACACATGCAGACAATG
>NW_012149396.1:5569088-5633320 GCF_000956105.1 Propithecus coquereli | reverse complement strand
CTTTTCCATATTCTACATGCATATGTATGTGTTTAGAGAAACAACATAGTATTTGGGTATGTATGTATATATGTGTGTGTGTTTTGAAGATAAATGATATCGTATCTTTCTGCAACGATCATTTTTACTCAGTAGTACATCTTTGAGATCATTTCATGTTGTTATGGTAGATCTGGCCGATTCCTTTTCAGTGCTGTGTAGTACTCCACGGGACAAGTCTCCCACAATTTGTTGAGCTGTTGCCATGACAAACAATATTGTCATGATCATCTTTGTAGATGCCTTCTTGTGCTCCATGCAGGGTATCTTTAGGCAGATGTTGCAAACTGGAATTGCTGGGTCAAAGCGTAAGCTCGTTTTTAGTGTCAAGTGACATTGCCAAACCAAATGGCTTTGTTATACGCTTTGTAAATATGTCATTAACTTGCTGTCAACTAAGTAAATAAAACGTGCAATAAGTAGTTCTGTGGAATTTGGATTTTGTGTCCATTCAACAAATGTTTATGAAGTATTGAGTTTGGGCCAGGTTCTGTGCTAAGGGCTGGGATGTGTTGATCTATTTCTGATTCTCCTTTCTTATGCAGTGGTGCCTTCTGGAAACACTTTGGATGGGGGCCTGGGACAGA
Source organism: Propithecus coquereli (assembly GCF_000956105.1). Lineage (NCBI taxonomy): Eukaryota > Metazoa > Chordata > Mammalia > Primates > Indriidae > Propithecus > Propithecus coquereli. Next base: position 5,632,694 of record NW_012149396.1, on the reverse strand, counting down.
GTATTTGGTCACAGCCTGCTGCCTCTTCTTACCCTTGTTCTTCTTACTACTTTGAAGCAAGTGATTATTCTTTTCTAACTCAATGTACTTTCTGTCTTTACTACCTGTTTAGCATTTAGTACTTATCCTTTTGCCCTTGCATCGTTAATTACCTTTTTGTGCTTATAGCCAGGATAACTACTAGTGACCATCCTTAGGTAGTCCTTTTAGGGATGATATGAAAGTTTGGGACCATGGTAGGAGTCAGCAGGGGCTTAGATAGAATTGCTTTCTTTTAAAAAAAAATTGTGATAAAAAACACATAGCATGAAATCTACCCTCTTAAGTTTTTCAATGCATAGTATGGTATTATTAATTATATACGCACTGTTGTACAGCAGATCTTTACAACTTTTTCATCTTGCATGACTGAAACTCTACACCCATTGAATAGCAACTCCCCATTTCCCCGTCTCCCCAGCCCCTGGTAACCGCCGTGCTCCTCTCTGCCTCTGCGAGTTTGAGTGCTTTGGATAGCTCATGTAGGGGGAATCATGCAGTGTTTGGCTTATTCCACTTAACATTATGCCTTGTTTCCTTGGGTAGGGGCTATAGGCAGGGCGGATCTTGTGGCCCCATGTACAATATACCCTTTTTTGACTGGTACTGTGGGGCTTGAGTGGAGGGGTCTCTGTATTCCAGGCCTGTTTCTGTGACAGATGCTTGCTTCACATTACGTCATTTGAGCCTCTTAAAATCCTAAGGAGCAGGTTCAATAATCAGTGTTTGAATGATAAGGAAACAGAACCCAGAAAGGCTGTCCCACCTGATATCTGGTCGTACAGCAAGAGGTGGGGATGCAGAGACTTTAATCCAGGTCTCTTGCACTCCAAAAGTCTGCATTTTGACACAATATTCTCATGCTGCTTTTCTGTGGAAGTCTTGGTCCTCCAGTTTTTAGCTATGAGATCAAAAGATGGCATGAATTTAAATCTGTGAGTCCTTAGGTATGTCTTTGAAATCAAATGTGTTAGCATCCAAATCTGTTCTTTCTCCTGCCTGCCGTGGACTCAGGGCACCACCCCAAGTGACCCACCCTGGAGACATGGGAGTCCGACTTAACTCCTCTCTCTCCCTCATATCCAGTCCATATGAAACCAGAGCGAGAGCCATTACTTGCTTTTGACAGACTGTGCTAATGTCAATTGTTAGTTTCACATTTCCTAAAGTTAAATTTCAGCTTTGTAAGTGAGACCATACTTATAGCCAGTGCTTCTCTGAGCAGGGGTGGGAGGACCCTCCCCCATCCCTTTCTCAAGCCTCTCAATCCCCCCATCCTCCCTTTCCTGGTATTTTCCTAACCATCAGCTTCTCCAGCCTTCGGGGGAATGGAGTACCCTTTCTAACTAGTGCCTTGCAACAGGTGACGGGAAATGGCTCGGCCCCTTGTACACAAGCAATAGCAAACATGAAGACTCATTAACTTTCCTTTTTATTTCTTCAAGATTTCGTCCATTAGGCATTCTATTATCCCGTCAAAATCCAAAGTATACTCCAGCAGCCCTTGCGTAGCCAAATATACTATGGGTCCATTCATTTAGCATATTGTCGTTTTCAGACTTTATGTCTTGTCAAAGAAAGACACTCACAGAAATAAAACAAAAGAACAGAAGTCTCCAAATGAATGGGCTTGCTTCATGGAGGAGAAAGTTGAAGTATTAAAATCGCTCATCAGATGTTCTGAAAAATCATTTCAGCTGCTCCAAAAAAAAAAAAAAAAGAAAGAAACAAAATTTTATTTTGAAGGATGTGTTCCAAGAACTTCCCCTTTGATTTTTTTAAAAAACCATCTGTCATGTTTGTTTCATTCCAGCCTTGAAGTAAATAGATTTAGAGAGTGTGTGGCGGCCATTGAAACCTTCCGCAGAAGAGCAGAAACAGCCTGCTCTGTCAGGGCCCTTCTGGTATACTTTAATCAAAAGGCTTTGAAATTAAAAAAAAAAAATCCATAGACATTTTGCTTGAGTTTGGAATATGGTGTGCAGAACACAGAATGTTATTTTGACCTATTGTTGAATGTCTCAAAACTTTTGCTTTGAGCAGCAAGGAGAGACTTTTTATTGGCACCAGGGAATTTATTTCTCCTTTTTATGCTTTGATTTAACCACCTGAACACAGGACTTTATTTTTCTAATAGAAGTGAGCCTGGGAAATGCAATTTTTCACTTAAAGACGCTTGCCTTTTCCGTTCGTCTTGCCTATTTAACCTCATGATGTAATTTTCACTTTCTTATTTATTCCACCATAAAGAGTTTGTCCCACCCCCATTACTTCCTGCCCCTCCCTGTAAGAATCTCCAAGGTATCCGAATGGTTTTCCTGATAAAATCCTTGAACTTGATGCTTTTGTCCTTTCAATGCCACATGGAAAGACCCAAGAACTGGACATAGCTCCCTCCCATAAGACAGATGAATTGTTCCCTGGAATGAGGACACTTCCACAGATCAATAACTGCCTGGGAGCAGGAAAGAAAACAAGAATGTGAGAAACTCATTATAATATAAAATATTCTAAATAAATAAATGGCAAGTACTAACATGCTCAAAATAATAGTGTGGAAGTGACTGACAAAGTGTGAGCTTGTAAACTCAGATACGTAGCTGTGCAAAAGCTCTGTGATGATTAAAAATGATGATGCTTATAGACTATTCCAATGATAATTTGTTTAAAATAGATGGGCCAACTCTACCACTTATATGTGTAGATAGAATATGAATTAGCATACATTGTAGGACGTGAAGTAGGATGTGAAGCCTGGCTAATACCTCGAAATGTCAGGGATTCATTAAAATGTAAAGGAAATTTAAAAATCCATGTGACAGCACTGAAATATTTACGGAAGAAATGATATGATGTTTGGGATTAGCTTCGAAACAATCTGGCCTGGGCGTTATGGGGGAGAGGGCAGGTGGACATTCAGATGAAAATTGAGTAAGCAATGATAGTCATTGGCACTGAGTGAAGGGTACACGGGGGGTGCATTATATATTCACCCTACTTTTGTATATTTTTGAAATTTTCTAGAAGAAAATGAAAGTATAAGAATGGGGAGGAAATCATTTTGACAATCTGCGGGGGTTTTGAGTACTGGAGTGAGTATTGAGAATTTGAGGTAGAAAAGCACAGTTTGTAGGCAGGTGTAGTTTATTTTACAAGTTTCCCTTAGATATTGGTTAATGACAAGATAGACACATCTGGGATGACCATTAGAAACGTTGATGCTCAAATTGACAGAGATCAGAAAGAAAAGAGAAAGATGTACCAAGCAATTCATTTTTATAAAAGAATGATGTTTGGAATTCAGGTATTTACATGATTTATTTTCTCCCCTAATAGTGGGCAAGTTCCTTAAATTAGTGGCTTCATTTCTTGAATAAGTGTATATTTATCACAGAACCTGGCATAATGCATTGTCTGTAGTAAGCTCTTAGTAGCTATTTGGGTATTGGGTGAATTATACCTTTAAAAATGTGTATCTAATCAAACATTTCAGATTCACAACTGTGCCCGGATACCTTATTCACAAACGTCTGTGCCCCAAAGGATGTTAAAAGCTGGCAGATGTCATTGTTTTTATTGATAAATAAAAAGAACATAACGGAAAAAAATACATCAATTTTTACCCCTCTCTCTCCCCACCTTTTCAACCGGATCTCGGATTGCCCTGTGCAAAGATATATGTAATTTAGAGATGTTTGACAGGGCGAGCTCGCATTTTCAAGCTAAACTGAAGGGGATGGTTTATGTCACTGACAGATCCACTAGGGTTGGTTTTTCCAAAACAATATTCTGTGCAAGCTTCAGATTTTTCAAAATGCTTTCAATTTGGTGATGTTGTTGGAAAAATATTTGCTTCCAAATCAGTGTGCAGCGTAAAACAGAAGGGCTCAGGCCTCGCTGCTCTGCGTTAGCAGGGATGCCGAGGAATATTACAGCCGTTGATTCAGACGGCGTTTCCCACTGCTGCGGAAGCCCAGCAGGTCTGTAAAAAACAGGAGGCTATGTTGCTAGAGTTAATTTCCTTAGAGTAGTCGAAAATACCAAAGCTTGCGTTTTAGTACTGGACAGATTGATAGCTCAAACTGTGATTGGTAATACTTGGGTGAACATCTTGATATTTTTACATCATGTCTGAGCTAAGAGTTGAAAGAAGAAATTTACGTGTCTGGCTGTGATTCTACTCTGATTGCGGTGTGCAGGCCCCCTCCGTCCTCACACCTGGGAATGTTCCCCTGGAACCCTCAGACATGAGCCTATATCCCTGAAAGTCTTTGGTGCTTGGCATCAAACTGAAGCTGACAACAATCTATGTATTTATTTTCTTTTCTGAGAAGGAACATTCTGGAAAGAGCTGACGGGAAGAGCTTCTATGGGCAGTGTGCTGAGTGACTCTTAGAACAAGGTTTCAGATCAGATGTTTTCACTTCAAACTTTCCCATCCTTCCACACTGAACATCTCTGAAAAGAGGCAACTTGAATTTTTAGCCCCCAGGGCAGGAGCCCCTGGGCAGAGTTAGGAGTGGGTTTAACAGGGCACGATCCCTCTTCTGTCTGCATAACCCTTTAGCAGAATCAGCCTGCGGATCCTGACGGCAACTGTTTTCAAAGATGAGATTTACACCACCTTAAAAATAAAATGCGAATGTAAAAGAGAGAGAGAACTGAGGGAGTTTCAGTGAAATTATATTTTTAAATGATCTAACAGAATCTTTAGTTTCTGGGGATAATTGTGGACTTAACTCACTTTCAGCATTTCGGGGAAATCTGACTGTGAATCTAATTCTCAGACTGGAATCAAAATCTTTTGGTCTGGACATGAAATGTCCCTCAGAAGGAAACGTGCGGAATAGGAGGTAAAAGAGGCTGTCCTCGGTGTGTCCTGAGACTCAGGTGAGATTTGTCTCTAGTACTTTCCAAGCCTCCCCTCCTAGGCCCCATGGTGTCCTCTCCTTGCTCCTCTCAACTCTTCGTGATCTCTTTTTTTTCCTTCTTCCCCCCTCCTTCTTTCCTTTTTTTCTTTTTCCCTCTTTCCCTCCGTACTTCCTTCCCCTCCTCTCTTCCCGGCTTCCCTTTCTCATTCGTAGTCACATTTTCTTTCCTTGTGTCAAAACCTGTTTCCTGTAAAGCATCTGAAAAAATCTTATGCAGATAACCAAAATATTACCCCTTCTTGAAACACAAATACCCTGGACTTATTTGAAAAGAAATCAAAAGTTTTTTTTTTTTTAAAAAAGCAGCCTTCCTGTTTTAGGAATCAGAAGTCATGGGTGAGGAAGGTGTCTTTGCTGGCTGCCTGTGGGGTCTTTGGGTGCTAAAGGGCTGTCACCCACATCTCTAAGGTAGGAGATGCTTGTGCACATCCCAGAACAAAGGGGAGGTCAAACAGAAGGTGGAAAACCAAAAAAGCAGACTTGGGGAGAAAATGCCCTGAAGTACCTACAAAGTCCTCATGGTGTGTGTGTGTGTGTGTGTGTGTGTGTGTGTGTGTGTGTGTGTTTAATGAAGTAATTTACAATGAGACAGCAAAGAGCAAGTGAACTTTGATTCCAAGTAGCTGAACAGCCCTTCAGAGTTTGCTGTGTGCTTGCTGTGCCCTTGGGCTCTTCTGCAGATAGACCCAGTGTCCAGAGTTGTAGACCTATTCACAAACGCTCCTCAGGGCCTGGTTAACACATGTGCCCAGGCTGTAGTTTGGAAGCCTAATTAGTATTATTATAAGGAGCCAAGAGCCCATTTGACATTCTGCAAAACACAGATGAAAAACCTGGAGTTCCCTCCGTGGTGAGTTGGGGTGTGCCACCCCCTGTCCTCGGGCAGCCAGCACCGTGCCTTTGACCTGGTCTGTGAATCTGAAAAGGCTTCTGAACCTATTTGAAGTGGGTCGTGCTGTTAACTGAGAGCCACACCTATGCTCGTGCCTGGGACAGGCTTTGGAATCAGTTTATTTCAGAGAAAACTTCCCTGGATTTGGAAACTGAAAAAGAGGCAGGCAGGTGGTTTTCATCACAACGTTACCATCTACCTAGAGCATTATGGGGTGGCCTTTCTCCATCTTTTATAGGAAGAAACTTAGGTGTTCTTAGTGGAAATTCCTGGGGCAGGGCTCTAATTCAGGCAAGATCCCAAATTCAGGACTAGGAAGAGAAGGTGAAGTGGGAAAAGAGAAGAGTAGAGTGAAGAGGAGGCAGACATGTGAGCCCCCAAGAGCGGGAGGGGAGAAGAATTTCACATTGAGAAGGTACCAGTTGGAAACAGGAACTGAGATCTATGCACATCTAAATTTAAATAATGTCCTCCTTTAAAAACTCAGAGTTTCAATACCTGATTCCTAATGACCTGAGGTGGAATGGGAATGTTCTGGGAGCGTTGAAACCTTCTCCTGAGGGTCCTCACCGTTCTGCCCCCAAGGGCTTCAGAAATAGCAAAAATGATGCTCAGGGAAAAAAGGAGGAGGAGAACCATGCCACCCATGAAGTTTGCTTGTTGACAGCACAAGCTCCATCCTAAAATAATAAAACTTCTGAAATCAAAGGACTTGGTATGAATAGCCGTTCCAGAAATCCCACCAAATTTGTTCTGCAGATAAAGGACAATCCATGTAAGTTCTGGGGTTTCCCTTCTCTAGTGAATTACCACCCATTTCAGGGACAATATTTAGTCTCAGGGCTTGCGAGTGCACACTTTTCAATTGAAAATATTTTTGTTTTTATTTCTCCTTCCATTTGACGAGTGTTGAGACATCTACATTCAGCCTCTAGTGAGGTCTGTTGTGTCTACCTTAGATTCTCCAATATCCTTTCCTTAAAGGGACAACACAGAGTCATTAATGGGCTTGCAGGGAACGAAGGGAAAATAAGCTCCAGCACTGAGATAAATTGATAAAGACTTCAGAGCTTGTTTCTTCATGCCAGCTAGTAAAAGGGAAGCTTTAGATTCTGTTTCCAAGAATTCCAAAAAAGGTAAATTCCAAACTCATCTTGCTTTATTACAAGAAAGTTTATAATTAAAAGTTACACTCCTTAGTATTTCTATTTTGCTTTCATCTTTTGTTACAGGTCATCAATAGGATCATCAGACCTGGTGTGGGGCAATTTCTTCTCTCCTATGCCATACTCCCCTCTCTCTGCATTAGAACAAGACCCTTCAGGTCATAAGATGATATTCCACCAGGGAAAACCATAGAAACTGTATGAAGCAGGTGAGAACATAAAAGAGGATGGTGCATGAAATCACCTACTTAATTGTAGAATGGAAGATGTTGCAAACATCTTTCAATTTTCTTCAAGGCAGAATACTCTACAAGAAAAAAAAAAAAGAGCTCAACCACATTTCTGCCTGGAAGTTTTTGTATCTGAGCTTCTACGGGAATCCTGTGACCCCCCAAATGGAGTGAAGGAGTCTGTGAGCTCTTGTTAATAAGTCAAAAGGCCTAATGGATACTACACGCTTATCATCCATAACTTGGCATTGAAGTTATAGACACTTAATGTGGTTGACCGGGTTGTTGACACATGATCTAAAGTTCTTATTGACTGTCATCTGGGTCTGTAATAAATAAAACAAGGTGGCTTTTTGTTTAATAGTTTTTAGAAGACTAAAACTTTTTATACATTAGGTTTCATAGAAGATGACATCATTACAAATGGAAATGTGAGTTTCTTTATTCTAGTAGGTCATTTATTATTAAGATTTTTGGCTATATAGTGCTCCAGAATTTTTATAGTTCTTTGATTCTTATATCAAAATATAAACACAGTTATCAGAGTAGCTTCTCTAATAAAGAATTAAAATGTTTATTCAGTGACATTTGGAAGGCAACTCAAATAACTAGCAAACCCAGAAACCAGGATGATTGTATAGTATGTGAATTTTAATCATGCAAATTTAAAATAGCACTATATAAAATAATAATTTATTACATAGAAATGAAAATAATGTAAAAAAATAAAGATTATTCCATAATTTCAAAACTAGGGAAGCTAAATGAATTATAAACTGTGTGATACCATTGCCACCTGGTACTGCCACTTGAACTCGTCTACAGAGCTAGTCACACTTTTGTTTTTCATCATTATCTTGTTTTTTACTTGCTTGGGAACCTCTATGAGTAAGCTGGATGACTAGTGTGCTGTTATTTTGACATTCACCATTATTATAATTTAAAACCATTTGCCTAGAACAGTGTTTGGCTCATAGTTTGTGCTCAATAAGTCCTTGCAAATGAATGAATAAATTAAACATTTTTTCTTCACATTCTAAAAGAGTATCATCCCAGCATTCATTAAATGCTGGTGTTAGTGCTAGTCTTAAAGTGTACTGAAAAGATAAATAATGTTGATATTAAAGGTAGATGTGATAAATACTGTCATAATGTATTATTTTGATTGTGTGTTATGTAGGGGGTGGGGGTGTGGGTGTGGGTGTAGGGGTGTGTGTGTGTGTGTGTGTGTGTGTGTGAGAGAGAGAGAGAGAGAGAGAGAGAGAGAGAGAAAGAGAGCCTGTGCTTTAAAAATGTGTTTCAAAGCAGAAAGAAATCAAGCTACGAGGATTGTAGATTTTTGTACATTCTTTCATTTACATTTATTCTTATGAAAACTAAATCTTGATAAGTGTGAGTTTTGATTCTGTGAGGTCTTCAGCTATGCGGTATTTCTCTGGCATATAAAGTTGTTTAGATGAGCCTGACTCTACCCAAGAGAGGATGTTTGCAACAGATGTTCACACCTCCCTTGAACTTAAGGCAGTCACCCTTCCCTCTGTGTACCTTTGAACTGATGTGGGGTTTTGATCCAAGTGCATATTTGAATATTTCGTATTTAGGATACTTGGCAATTTCGTATTTAGGGTATTTGGCAACCTTTCATCATTTCTTTCTTTCTTGATATTATTACCTAAGATGCAGCCATGTTGGCAAAGTCAAGCTGGAAACTTTGCAGCTTCTAAAATTCAAGATTATATTTTTTAAGCATTTGAAGTGAATAGAATAAAAAGGTCAGGTTTAAATGAAAAGCTTTTTCTTACACTGTTATTGAGCTCCTGAGGATGCTGAAACACAATGTCTGGTACTGTTTAAAGCTAAACACTGAAACTTGGGTAGAGCTATTTGGAAGTCAAACGTCATTATTAAAGATAATAAGGCAAAGCGTGGATCTCTTTATGGTCTAAATGGAAAGTCCTCTGCAGTAACTGTCTGTTTCTCCCCAAGGGAGGAGGATACAAGCCATTTGCCATTTTTCCACCCTATTTTCTGCTACTTCTCTTTGAGTTGAGGTATGTAGGGCTCAAGGCCAGACTTGAAGACTTCCAAGATGATCTTCAAGTTGGAAATTTGGGTACGATGGAGGTGGTATAAGGGGCCATTTAATCATCCATTTTTTAGTGGAATTTGGGGATGTCTTTGTGGATATTGGTGCAGATTAACAAAACAATTGAGCCTAATAAGGCCAAACATTTGACTGTCATCTATAAGAACAACTCTATTCATTATGTATACAGTGGTTTGAAGTCTATTCTGTTAGGTTGATCTACCTTAATAATTAAGATGGTTTGTGTTCATGATGTGATAATTCTCCTTGTAAGTGATTACATGTAACTTACGTAGTAATTTTTATATTTACTTAATATGCTATGAAGCTTAAAGGTGTCCTACGAAATGAGAATATCCATGGCTCAGATTTTTACTTCATTCAGCTGTCTGCACTTCAAGACCCTGAGCAATATGTACCTGCAAATCTATTTAGCAAACTATTTGTGTGTGTTTATTTAAATAGAACTTAGAATGTAATAGGAAACATTCTTTAACATCAGCCACATTACAATTTTTGCAGTAGAAAAAGTGGTCAATTTTAATAATCCCCAATTCGAATGATTAGTTATCCACTTTCTGTGCTTGGCCATTTTGACTTTGTTTCATCAGTGTTCTGGGATGATCCTCAATTTTGCAGAGCTTAACCCTCAGAGATATAATATATATATATATCCTCTTCCTTCTTCCCTGAGTAGTTAAATGGGAAAATGTGCCAGGACTGATGAGCCACCCATCAACTATACATGGTGAGCCACAAAAAGACTATAGAAAAGATTATAAACATCCACAGTGTTAGTTACAGGGACATTATCCGTAAAGCATGTAATCCTATCCAAACCTTCCTACAACAGTTTCACATTGCACCAGAATTTTTAGGATATTTTCTATTTTCAACCCGTGATCCCATGTAATACATAGTCTTGGCATTTCTTATCACTGCCAACCATGCATTTCTCATTTAAAAAAAAAATGTTTGTTCCAAATTTCAATACTGTGCATCCTTTTTGCCTTAGACCAAATGCCTATCACACATTCTCATCATTTTAATTAAACTCAGGCCAATCCAGGGCAAATGTTTTATTTTGACTCAAAAGGTGCATGCAAATCACAAATTCTATGCCATTCAGAATGGAAATATTTCCTGTAGCCTTCTTTCAGCATGTGGAATGAAACAGTCTGCCAGATTTATGATTGCACATCATTAGAGAGGAAACCTGCTGATTCAAAAATAGAAAAATAAACTCACATCCACCCAATGAGTAAACATCATGCATCTGTAGTTTTAAGGTCATCAGTCTAAAGAAAGAAAAGCCTGGGCCTGGAATAAGGCCGCCCTTGGTTTTATCCCAGCATCAAGTGAACAAAGAGCTAACTGGCCACAGATGTTAGAATGGCTGGGCCTTGGGAAATCATACATGGGATCGGCAATCAGGAACTCTTGAGTTCCTTTGACTCTTCTGGTGCGCTCCTTCTGCATGGCCCTGAGCAAGGAAACTATTCCTCTTCTTGGTCTATAAAACGGGGGAAACACTATGTCTGTTACACATTTCTTGCAGCTTGTTTGGCCAATTAGAGCCTTTAAAGAGGCAGTTCTGTAGTTGCCGAATTCATTTTCATGAATCAAGATTTTATGTAAGCATTGATAACTGGGAACTCATCAAAGAGAAATTCATAATAAAGAATGTTGTCAAAGCAGGCTCCTTAAAATCCCCTTTAGGTGTGTTTGTTGCCCTTAGTGACTTGTAGCAATATTACAAAATAGCTTTTTTTGTGGGGAACGAGTTTCTGCACAAATGGATTTGGGATGTACTCATCTGTTAGGAACATGCTACAGGCAAAGTAACTGAGCTTTTTTGACTTTATTACTAAGCCTAGGAGGAGGGGCATGGGGACTTTGTGGGGACCTGAGTTTACAGCATAGGATACCAACAAATATTGGAGTGGTCAAAGAGGGCAGGTGCTATTAATGTTCAGTGAAATAAGCCAGGGTATTTAGAAAGATTGAGGGTTGAACAAATAAGGAGAAGGCTTGCTCCTGAGTTTTCCTGAGTCTCCCTTTGGCTCTGTTACCCTCCCCATCAGTGATCCTTGGACCAGTATTTCTGAGTAAGTAACTGGACACCCTGAATAACATGTCCAGTATTACTGTATTTACACAAATACTGTCATCTAGTAACTTGTACCCAGCTGGGTACGGTCAGTTCAATAGTATATGTTACATGCTTTATCTCATTATCATTCATAACATCTCTACGGTGTACATGCTACTGTTGTCTCTGCTTTATAGATGAGGAAACAGAGGTTTACAGAATTTAAGTGACTTGCTCAAGGTCACGCAGTAAGAAGCAAAACCGGAATTTGAACTCTAGTCTCCTTTGCTCCATAATCACACTTTTTATCACTCTGCTAGATATCTCCCTGATTCAGAAACTCATTTCATTGTTGGACATCTCTAATGGATGCGTAGGTGGAGATCTGCCTTCTCAGCCTAGTTCTTTGGAGCAACAGAGATTTAATCTAATTAGATCACTCACATACTTCAACATAGCTTGGGCTTCTGCTATGTCACAGGCACACTGAAAATTAGGCTCCTAAAAATTGCTGTTATTTGCTGTGTTTTTAAAAATAACTTTTTCTGAGGGATAACTGATAAATAACAAACTGTACATAAGTAAGTGTATAATTTAATGAGTTTTGTGTACATCCGTGAAATCGTCGCCATCATTAAGATAATGAACACAGCTGTCACCTCCAGAAGCTTCTTTGTGCCCTTTTTAATCCTTCCGTACCTTTTTAATTATTTCGTGATTTATTCATGTTGTAGAGCATATCATTAGTTCATTCATTTCTATTGCTGAGTAGTAGGCCCTTATATGGCTATAGCATGCCTTATGGGCATTTAGGTTGTTTCAAGTTGGATCATATGGTAAGTGTATGTTTAACTTTTTAAAAAAGTGCCAATCTGTTTTTCAAAGCAGTGCTACTATTTTAGATGCTCACTAGCAGTGTGTCAGTTGTTGTATTTGCTCCACATTCTTGTCAACATTTGGTATAGTCTTTTAACCTCTAATAAGCATGTAGTTGTGTCTCGTTGTCATTTTACTTTGTATTTTTCTAAGACTAATTACATTGAGCATTTTTTCATGTGTTTATCTTTGGTATAAAGTATCTGTTCAAGTCTTTTCCCCACTTAAAAAAACTTGGGTTGTTTGTTTTCTTATTATTGCATTTTAAGAGTTCTTTATATATTGTAGACACAGATCCTTTATCAGATATGTGTACCGTAAATATGTTTCTCTCAGTTTATGGTTTTTCTTTTCATTCTCTTAATAGTATCTCTTAAAGAGCAGAAGCTTTCAATTTTGATGAAGTCCAATTTATCAATTTTTCTTTTATCTTTATAGAACATGATTTTGATGTTGTATCTAAGAAATCTTTGCTAAATCCAAATTCACAAAGGTTTTCTTCCATTTTTCATGTAGAAGTTTTATGATTTTAGGTTTTACATTTAGCTCAATAATCCATTTTGAGATTATTTGTGTATGTAATATAATGTATTGATCAAAGTCCATTTTCTTATTTTTGCATACAGATATCCAATGCTTCCAACAACATTTGTTGAGAAGACTATACTTTTGTCAATGAATTGCCTTTGTGACTTTGTCAAAATTCATATATGCCCATGGATATATGGGTCTATTTCTCTAATCTATATTCTGTTCCATTGATCGATTTCTCTTTTTTACACAAACACCACACTGTCTTGATTACAATATCTTTTAATAAGTCTTGAAATTAGGTAGTGTTGGTCCTCTAAAGTTGTTATTCTTTTTCAAAGTTTTTTTGACTATTCTCTATTCTCTGCATTTTCATATAAATTTTAGAATCAGCTGGTCAATTTCTACCAAAAGTAATACTGCTGTAATTTTGATTGGGATTGCATTGAATCTAGAGATTAATCTGGAGATATTTGACATCTTACAATATTGGGTTTTCCAATGCATGAACACAAATATTTCTTCTTTTATTTAAGTCTTATTTAATTTCTCTCAGCAATATTTTGTAGTTTTCAGTGTACAAGTCACTTATATTTTTGTGAAGATTTATTCCTACTTATTTTATGTTTTTTGATGCTATTGGAGATGGTATTGATTTTTAAATTTCAATTTCCAATTGTTTCTAATATGCAGAAATACAATTGATTTTCTGTGGATTATCCATCATACAGTCTTGCTAACTTCATTTATTAGTTCTTGATCTACACATACTATCATGTCACCAGTTAGTAAATATAGTTTTACATCTTTCTTTCCGGTCTGGGTTCCTTTTATTCTTTTTCTTGCCTTATTGCATTGGTTGGAAACTCTAATACAACATTGAAGAGAAGATATGAGAGGAAATATCCTTGTCTTATTTCTGATGTTGGCATCTGTTTTTCTTGTTTTATGTTCTGTAGGGACAGAGGCTAACTCTTTCCCCTTTGTATCCCTAGACATAGCACAGTATTTAGGAAATAGTAAATACTCAGCAAAATTTGGTCAAAAAATTAATGAAAGAAATGCATAATCTACTCCCTGCCTGTAGCTTAATGGGAGAGGGAATAAAGGCAGACAATGAAATACAAAATTCTACTACAGTGCAAAAATGTTTTTATGGATAATAACAGGGTGCAGAGAGGAAGAATGTCTAGTCCTCTGCTTATGGCAAGAGAGAGGAAATGGGAGGGACTCATGGAGGGTTTTATGGAAAAGGTTATGCTAAGCTGGATCTGGAGGCATCAACAGGCAAGAGGAAGGGGAAGAGCATTTGAAGAAGAAAAAGCTACACAGACAGAATTCATAACCTGTTTGGAAAAAGATAAGAAATGCAATATAAAAAACTTTCAACAAGTTGGCTTACATTTCTCTCTCTCACTCTCCTTTTCTCCAGATTTACAGTCCCAATTCCCTTAAATGTATTTTCCATGAAATAATTTCTGAATTCATCACACTCTGGTTTTTGTCTCTGGAGACTTTCTGGCTAATCTCCCTCAAAATATACCCCCAGAACAGAACCCAGTTCTAGGTGCAAGTAGCCAACCAGAGTGTAGGCACATATCACTCTCTTGGTATGAACATTGTAATTACAGGATCTAAATGAATGTGGCCCACTTACCTACACCTGCCTCCTCCACATATAATTTTGATGTTTTAAGGGAACTAAACCTGGCATCAAACTCAATGCCACTTTCATCACATTTGATTCAGAACTCCAAGGAGTCTTGCTTGTCTTCTAATATCTCATGTTATATAATCTAGCCTGAGTCTATATATTGCTTTGCTCATTTGCAAGGCAGTTTTATCTTCATGGGGCAAAACAGACATGTTATTTCAGTGGGAGTTTCTGGAGATACTTGGATGAAGAGGCAGTCCTGGGGGCCTTGGGGGATCATGTTGCTGTTCTTCCAAACATTCTTAGAAACTTTGATGAAGCTTAGTAGAGCATAGTGGTTTTACTCTATATAATGGGAAAATGATATTAAATCCTTTTGATATAAAATAATTACAGGAGATCAGCATTTGGAATTTGTCTCAACAATATTTGGTGTCTGAAGTACTGAATATCCACCCTGCAAATTGGTCTTGGAAAAACATGCTTTTAAATCCTTAAAAGCTCAGCAGGGTGGATGGTAAGGTCCTATATCAACACACTTTATTATTATTTGTTATTTCATGTTTACTTTTATGTCTCCATGAAGCTTGCAACCCAGCAGGTAGTTCTTGAAATAAATAAACTCTTTCCTGCACACATTCAAACACCCATGCACATAGACACATATGCGCTACACAGGCAGAGGAAAGGGCCTCTTTATCTGCCTGTGTAAGCTAACGTGTCTGAAGAGAGGAGTGCCCTCTTTTGCCCTCTCTAGCAGACACTTTCATAGATTCTGGGGAAGGAGGATTTTCTTCTAAGAACCTCTAGAGTGATATCTTCTTAATGGGCCTTCTTTGTTTAGTTTGAAGTGAGGTAAATTCCTCAACCTCAGACATATCTTTGTTGTCATGAAGTCATGGAAACACATTTCTGAGTCCACTGCAGTGAAGAAAAGTGGAGGAGAATAAGGAGCTGCTTTCATGTGTGATTATGGGCAGCGACTTCTACTGTACCTTCCAATGTTTAATTTACATGCAACATTTAAAACGCTCAGCTTTGTTCACACAATCCTGATCTACTGGAACTGAGCACACTCAGACTGACATCCAAGGCACAACCAGACGGGGGAGACCCCATGAGGAGAGGCCACATTTAGAGTCTGATTAGTTGCACTGCCCTCTTCTCGGGCTACGCCATGATCTTCCTTAACAGCACAGTTGAGATAAATCTGCACGTGGTTTCTGTCTTTGTTTCTCGCTGCATTTAGTAAACCTTCCAGTAGCCACATCACCCTATAGAGCTGTGGTCCTCTACCCCTGGACTGCAGAGCGGTACTGGTCTGTGACCTGTTAGCAACTGGGCTGCACAGCAGGAGGTGAGCGGTGGGCAAACGCGCAAAGCTTCATCTGTATTTACAGCCATTCTCCATGCTCCCATCACCACCTGAGCTCCACCTCCTATCAGCCAGGGCATTAAATTCTCATAGGAGCACAAACCCTACTGTGAACTGTGCATGTGAGGGATCTAGGTTGCGTGCTTCTTATGAGAATCTAATGCCTGATAATCTGAGGTGGAGCTGAGGTGGTGATGCTAACGGTGGGGAGTGGCTGCAAACACAGATTATCATTAACTGAGAGATTTGCAAAATAAATGTAACGTGCTTGAATCATCCCGAAACCATCCCCCACCCCCCACCCCCCACCGGCCCCGGTCCGTGGAAAAATTGTCTTCCATGAAACCCGTCCTTGGTGCCAAAAAGTCTGGGGATAACTGCATAGAGCAATGAGCTAGCCGTTCATCCTCGAATGCTCTTACCCACCCTTTCCTGTCTCCTCTCACCCTAACAATCGAATTGAACTAAACTGAATCAAACTGAAAAAGTTGCTGTCAGTTAATCCTGAACCAGTCTTCCTTTTCTTTCTATTGCTATAAGCTTAGTAGCTATGCAGAACTAGGCTTTTTTGGGTCTATCTTAGCCCATTGCTTAGACCTTGTATTTACTTTGGAAGAGTGACTCCTCTGTCTTTTAGGGAAGGGGACAAGAGGAGGGATGCTGTCAGGTACCTGAAGAGTAGTGAAGTAGTAAAGGGGGAAGAAGGGGAGGGAGATGCAGGCCTTTGACCTGTTTCAGGTATCTTCTTCCCTATCCATGGCAGGCACCAAGATGGTGCCACCAAATGGTAGTATGATATACTCACCTCACCTCTGTGGGCATCTCAGGAATAGATGTCCTTTATGCAGCTGGAGACTTATGGACCAAAGCTGAGGAGGGGAGGTTTATTGGCAACATTCTAGCTTGTGTTGGGCTATTGCAACCTGCTACATTTTGCACACCTGTGCTGTACTCTTGCCTTGTTTCAGCTAGGCCTTGGCCCTGCATTTTAGAGCTCTATGAATGCCTGGATGGAACCACTGCGCCTTCTGACTTAAGATTCTCTTGTGTCCTCTACATGCGTATTCCCTCTAGCCAGCCTTGTCTGAGAAGACAATGTGCCACCCCACTACACTACAGATTTTTTTCTTGACTCTAATGGGACCAGAGTGGATTAATTCAAGAAGAAACTACTTAAGCCTATTTCCTCCCGGCCTCTCTACTAAGTTGCTACAGAGTGTTTGCTGAACACCCATAGGATGCCTTGCCCCATATAATTCCTCATTCTCCTGCCAATTAATAAGAAGTAGGGGGACTTTTGTGGGTCTGAGGATAAAATTTCTGACTCTCGAGCAAAGAAAAGCCCTAACATCACTAGGGAAGTGATATAAATAGATGACAAGTGGTGACTTTCATGAGCCTCAACCAACCACAGCTGCATTAAACCGATGACCTGAGAAATCTGGTATTTTGTTATCATAGAGGATACAGCCCAATATCAACACTCTGCAGGAAAATCATGTGTGAGAGAAGCAACCTAACTTCTGCCAAACATAGGGATAAAGGATAAATGAGCGGCTGGAGATTTAAGACAGAGATACAGAAAACACAAGGTCAATGGTTCCTAACCATATCTCTCTTTGCAACAGGCAGAGCAAATCCAGAGAAAATTTCTCAGCACAAGGAAATCCACCCCTACCCCATTAAATTCGACAGTTATAGTATATATTTCACAATCAACTGAGAGTTTAAAGCTCCTGATTAGAGACAGAGTTTAACTTCTGGGTCATCTTTCTCATAGTCCAATTCAGTTAAATTCAATTCAGTTCAATCCAAAAAGTATTTATTGAGTCCTCACTGTGAACTAGACTGTGTATCATGAAGAATGTGGGAATGGGAATGACTAAGTTCCTGCTTCCAAAGAACCTGGCATATCCTGAAGAAGCAAGAAATTTTTTCAAGAGAACCAAAAAACAAACAAACAAACTGCCCCAAAACAAAACAACTCCCCCAAACTAGCTCTATCTATATATATTTTGAATCACAAAATTCACATCAATAAGGAGAAAAAAATGATCCCATTTGAGATAGACACATCTAATAATGAAAGGAGGGCTGCATTAAGGACCCTCTAACAGCTAGACAAGAGTGCTTTGGATTCAGTGGAGAAGAGGACATTTGAGTTGAGCCTTGAGTAGAATTTAATCCAGGGAAATTGGGGATGGAGGGATTGGGAAAGGGTAAGAAAGGATGCTTGAGGATGAATTAATGGGTATGAAATTTCACCAGGTGTTTAAGAAACAGTGACTAGTCTCATATGTGGCTTGTACGTACATATTGGGAGAGAGCCTACAAACATAGGGCAGGATTATGAGGGGGCTTGAATGACAAGCCAGAGTTTGATTTTCTGATTGATGGAGAAATTCATTTATTCAGTGAGTATTTATTGAGAACCTACCATGTAAATGTAGACATTGTGGTTACAGTGGTAAATGAGGGAGAAGTTTTCTTCTCCAGTGGGGCTCCTATGTCAGTCATACAAAGATAAGTAGGGAAAGAGCTCCACTCGGAGAAGCAGGAAAAAGCAAAATCCAAGAGAAGAATGTGCTTGGCATGTTTGAGGAACAAAAAACCAGGAAGTCCAAATCATAGAAAGTGAAGGGACAGTGGTATGAGATTTGGATGCAGAGGGGGCATGGCCCATTCATGTAGGCAGAGCTGGGGTTCTATTCTCAATGTACTGGAAGCCAGTGCGGGGTTTGGGCAGGGACATCATATTCTGGTTTGCACTTTTCTCTGCAGTGAACAGACAGTAGTGGATGAAAAGTAAAAACAGAGAGAATCCCATGGAGAGATTCCTGAATTTCAGGTGAGAGATGATAGTGGCTTGTGCCAAGATGGTAGCACTGGCTGTGGAGAGAAGGTGAGCCGACTTAGCATATGTTGGAGGTTAGCGCCTGTGGGTCTTGGTTTTGAACTGCATGTTGGGGAAGGGGAAAAGACAATCAAACCTGGCCCCTAGGGTGTTACTTTGAGCATTGCTGAGATCAGTAAGACTGGAGGAGAGGTATTGATTTGAAGGGTACAGCAAGAGTATTTTCTTAGATAGGTTATTAAGTTTGAGTTGTTTATTGATCATCTAAGTCGTGATGTCGAGGCAGTGGCTATTATGTGAGTTGTTATTCTGACCTCAGGGAAAAGGTTGTGGTTGGAAATAATAAATCTAGACATGTACTTAGCCAGATAGGAGCAAAGAATGTGAATTAATGTCTCTTCTTTTGTGAAAAGCTGTGCTTTTTTGTGTGTGTATGAGGCAGGGGGAGAGGGATTACTAATGATATTAAAGACTCCACAAATATCTCTATAAAAAGATTGCTCAACCACCAGCTAAATGTTCCAAGCCTAAAAACACCATTTTTTTTGTAAGACAAAAAATAAAAATGAAAACATTGACTAATTTGTAAATTTTCAAGCCCTATGTATTGTCTGCATTTATTTCTATGGATTCGTTTTATTAGGAGATACAGGAAGGTCTGGTGGGTGTGTTTAGGGGTAGTAAAATCTTGTCATAGACTTGAGACATTTTTCAAACTTAAAAGAAACTAGCTCCATCTATATATTTTTTAAAAATCATAAAATTTATTATTAACAATGGGAAAAACTAACCCAGTTGAAAATGTTGGTTTGGAATTGAGTCTTCTTAATGAGGGATACTGCCAGGATGCCTTAGGAGGGAAGACAATACTACCTAAAAGCTCTGAAAAGTTAGGAATATAACAGGAATGTGTCAATAAGTAATAATTCATAAAAATTACTGAATAATTTTTATTTATATATTTTAAAATTTATAAATAATTATGATAAATAAATACTAAATAATGTTTCAATAAATAATAATAGAATAATAAACTTGCTCAACAGAAATTCATTAGATCTTCCATCTCCAGGCGAAATCTTTCAAAGGATGCTTTATTCAGCTGAAGTGCCCTCTTGCATGATGTGCAAATGAGGATGAAATAAATAAAGCCTGAGAATGTGGTCAGAGACATTGAGATAGAATAAGCAGACCAAAAAATTTGAACCAAAATGTAATGCATGAGCTGAAGTACATCTGGTGAGTATGCCTGCCGTTGTTCTATTCTAGAAACCATTATAAACCATTCGGGGTGATCAAAAATCACTGCCCAGGTGCAGCAGTTTATATTTTGAAAATGAAATAAATCTAGTGGATACTGTGGACGAAGAACTTGCAAAATCTTATTAGAAAAATAAATCTGTTTTGAGTTAGAGGAGTGAAAAAATCCTAACAAATTATGGGAGTAGAAGTGTTGCAAAACTCAATACATTCATGTTTATTCAATAATCACACACATGTTCCATTAAGAAATGCAGAAAAAAAGTGCAATAAATATTGACTTTCACAGCAAAATGTAGACGTGTATGTGCAAAGAATAATGAATCCTTTTCTTGACAGTTTGAGAAAAATAGAAACTTTGAGCCATTTGCACAGGTTGAAAAATAAGAAAGCTGTCTTCTTTATTAGCAGGGGAAAAATATCTCAAATTAGTTGTGTAGAGATTATTCATCTGGCTTTATATTCTTTACATGCAAAAAAAACCATGTTGGAGGCCAGGCGTGGTGGCTCACGCCTGTAATCCTAGCACTCTGGGAGGCCGAGACGGGTGGATCGCTCAAGGTCAGGAGTTCGAGACCAGCCTGAGCAAGAGTGAGACCCTGTCTCTACTAAAAATAGAAAGAAATTATCTGGACAACTAAAAATATATATATATAGAAAAAAAAATTAGCCAGGCATGGTGGTGCATGCCTGTAGTCCCAGCTACTCGGGAGGCTGAGGCAGGAGGATCGCTTGAGCCCAGGAGTTTGAGGTTGCTGTGAGCTAGGCTGATGCCACGGCACTCTAGCCTGGGCAACAGAGCCAGACTCTGTCTCAAAAAAAAAAAAAAAACCAAATAAACCATGTTGCGTTTGGTTCTTTCTTGAATGTAGGAAGTAATGGAACAAGACCTGGGCTTGAAGCTCTTTTTGTTTGCAAGGAAAAAGAAAGCATGAGTCTACTCCCCACCCTGCCTTCACCAACATTGAGTGCCTTAGGGGTTTGGGGGGTCTTGGTGGAATCATGCTGGTTCTAAAGGGCTCACACCATTTCTCCCACTCCCTGGCAACGTTCCTATCCATGAAAAATCATGTTACAATGAACCTTAAGAGCAACTTAAGGGGGAGGGGGTAGGAGAAAAAATATTTTGGGAACTCTAATGC
This sequence comes from Propithecus coquereli, assembly GCF_000956105.1. Lineage (NCBI taxonomy): Eukaryota > Metazoa > Chordata > Mammalia > Primates > Indriidae > Propithecus > Propithecus coquereli. Next base: position 5,611,566 of record NW_012149396.1, on the reverse strand, counting down.
TCTGCTGATCAGATTATAAGTTGGTACTTTTTTCTGAGGGGGTGTATGCAACTAGAAGATATGTATCAAAGACCTTTAAAATATTCTTGTCCTTTAATCCGTTAATTCCATGGGATCCTAAGAAAATGATCAGAGATACATGTATATAACAACTTTCGTGCAACTATATTTGTACAATATGTTTTATAACAGTGCAAAGTTGGAATTGCCTCAAATCTCAATGGCAAAATGATTTAATAAATTAAAAAATGATTCAACATGGACTACTGTGAAACCTTTAGAAATCATGTTGTAAAGAATATTTACTTACCTGCAAAACTATTCATGATGTATTACTAAATGCAAAAAGCCACTACAATATATACAATGCGTGTGGCTTGACCTCTGTTATGTGTGTGTTATGTGTAAACTGTATAGAAAAAAGACTGGAAGGAAATATTTAAAAAGTATCAACTGTTTAATTCTGGGTGGTTGGAGTATGCAAGATTTAAGTGTTCCTATTTTTGCACTTTTGTGTGTTTTCAAACATTTCTATGCTGGTAATTGCTTTTATACTCAGAAAGGCATAACCTAATAAATGTTATTGAAGACAAAGGCAACCCACAAGGTGTATGTACAAAGTGAAAGGGAAAATTTTGCCGTAGTCACTGGGAGAAGGAGGCAGGATCTCAAGTCTTTGTTTTCCCAAGTCAGTGGGGGAAACGCACTACGCTTCCCTGAGATCTCCACCTGAGCAGCAGTGGTGTGGAGTCTCCGAATGGGCAGGATCTGGGTCAACAGCTCCAAAATGTGAAACTCTGGTTGGATCTGAAAGGATACCCATTAGTTCAACTGGAAGGAGCTAATCTCTGGAAGTAACCAATCTGCTGTGGGATTCCTGGTGGGGCAACTGAACGGCAGGTTTAACCTCTAACCCCCTGTAGTGCAGAGCTTCCACCAGCCTCCCCACTGATTCCTGAAGAGTTCCCAGGGTTGCCTTAAGCTTGGTGGGGCATAACGCAATGCGAGAAATGGGCCTTGGGTTTTGCAGCTCCACGAGCAAATGCAGACACAATCGCTTGCCGTCAACATTATAAGATCATATAATGATGCCTGGTAAATTGCTTTGAGATCCACAAGCAAGTGTGCCATTCCGTTTCCAGTCTTTAATCGGTATTTCTACTCACTCCTGTAAGCACCATTGAAAACCATTGATCCTGAACTTTATATAGTCGTCAGCAAGTGAGTCTGGGAAAGCTTAAGATGCCAAGATCTCAGCAAACTAACAGGATAAACAACTGTAATAGCATTAGGCAGATAAAATCAATGCAGTCCAATGTTAATATGAAGATAAAGGAAACTTATTAAGGTCATAAATTTCCTGAGAAATAACGCTCTGTGAGAAGAAATTGAAAAGAATGGGAATACTCACGACTGATTTGGTTATCATTTCACTACTTCCCTCTATTAGAACACACATTGGAGAGCTGATTTTTATCATCACGTAGACTAATTTCCCAGTACCATAGTACTCTATATAGCAGTGTGAAGATTTTAGCTTTTTAGCAATCATTGTTAAGAGGAAATCTTTCAACACTTTCTTTTCTATGTCCCATTTACATTCACCCAAGGGTTCTTTGTACTGTGGATTTCACTGGCCGTGCCCTGCTCAGCACAATTCAAGGAGTCCCAGTGTGGCTCTACCACTAGGAAATGGTGCTACACTCTGAAAAGTTTCTACGAGTTTTATATGTAGCTATTGACTATTGAGAATTTTTCACAAGTGTTTATGTACCTTGTTTGTCAACTAACATTATAGTGCTAGAGCTAGTTTTGTAGAGAGCTATCCATTTATCTGCCTTTCCTATGCCTTGTGTCAGATATAACTTCAGATGCCTGACAAAATATAAAACAAAATAAAAAATATAATGGTTCATGAAAAAAGTACAAATAAAAAATAGTAAGAAAGATTAAGTAAAGCCAAGAATTAGTTTAGTAGGTCATGAGTCTTCTGCATTTTCTAGAAGTGGACCAAAAAATCTAGTGGCCGATGCAGAGAGAGTGAGAGTCATCAAGTCTTGTCGCGTGAAGTCCTTGGCTACCCCGGAGGTAGTCAGGGGCAGGTATAGCAGGTGAGAGCAGGTCAAAGATGATGTTCAGTATCCTTCTACCCGCCTGTTCAGCCAGAGGAATTTTGAGCTTGTTTGTTTTATATGGTGTGGGGTTCTGTGTAAGGTTTAAGGTTTAAAAAGCATGCTCCACTAAAAGACATGTTCAAAAGCCACACGATTCACAGTGGCTCTCAGAGCAAAGCCTACTCACGTGTAGGTAAAGCATCCCCGTTCTCGGTACTAAGGGTGATGCAATGTCCTCGACAACATCCTTGAAGAGAATCGTGGTAGATAAATGTATGTTCCCAGCTGAAGGTTTAAGAATCTCACCCATCCATTTCATTTATTCGACAAATATCTCTCAAACATCTATTATATGAATTGCTTATAGCCTGGAGATAAGAAGTAGGTGATATACTACTGAATATAAAGTATATTTTTTGATTTTGAGAAATACTCTTTTTGAGATTAGCCATACATGAACCATTAAACGATAATACAATAAGATTAGAACCATCAAGTTCAGACCATGAAACTTTTGTAATTAAAGGAAAGAAAGTGAAGTTCACCAGAGTTATCATACGATCTTCTAGGAACGAGGCCAGCCTAAGTTAACCTTTAAAGATGTCCAGGTCAGATGATATACAAAGAAATGTGGCGAGAACATGCAGACATGTTGGTATGCTGAACACACGGCTCACTAGAGAGGAAATAAAAGCTATTAAGAAAAAATCCTGAGCATGAATTTTTGACTGGGGAGAGTGAATGAGGGAAGAGGCGGAATTCACAACCTGTGTGTGAAGACCCCGAGGTTTACTGACATTCCGCAGTGCACAATACGGCACTTGCCAATGCTAAGTGTTGCTTTTCCCCCCATGGCATAGAAAACTTACATCTAATATAACATTCTTGGCTTGAGAAGGAAAGAAGACATCCTGGAGTGGAGTCAAGTGCAAAAAGTAGGGCAGATAGCAGCTTTCGAGATTAAGGCTATACTTGCCACTAAGCCTCATTCGATTATTCTCTTTTTTTACAAAAAAAAAATCCAGCATTACTCCACGTTTTATAAGATGTGTGCTTTTTTAAAGAGCCACTCTTTTGGAGGCAGTGTACTATGTAGAGGAACACTGGATTTGAGCTCCAGCTATTAACTGTATAGCCATGGGTAAGAAACTTGGCTTTTCTGAGTCTCAGTTTTCGTATTTTCAAAATGGGGATAATAGCAGATAATCTCCCTACTCACAGAGCTGTAGGTGAGGATTAAATCAGGGTTATATTTGTGAAAGCTCCCATGATTTACAGAGCTTTAGAATGTCCCTGGGAGGATCCACAAGAAACTAACAAAAGTGATTGCATTTGAGAAGGAGAAGTGAGAAACGGGGGGTGGGAGGAGCAGGAAATAGTGGTAAGTGGGGAGGAGAGACGTTTTACTTTTCACTGAATAACCTCTGGACATTCTTGCATTTTGTACTAGGGATGCTTATTACCTATTCAAAAACTAAATAATGAATAATTAAGGAATAGGCTTAATTACCAGAAAAATGAGAGAACTACACATTTATAAGTTATTGTCTAGATCAAGGGTCAGCAATCTATGGCCCTTGGGTCAAATCCAGCCTGTTGTCTGTTTTTGTTAATAAAGCTTTATTGGAAAACAGCCACACCCATTACAAGTTGTCTATGGCTGCTTTTGAGCTAGCTACTAAGTTACAACTGCAGAATTGAATAGTTGCAACAGAGGTGACTCGCAGAGCCCAAAACATTTACTATCTGGTCTTCACAGCAAAATTTTGCTAATTCCTAGTCTAGATGTTATACAACACTTTGAAATTTAAGAATATCTTGTTCCCCTTTTTGAAAAAGTTACTTTTTATATGCAGTTTATTTTCTCTCTTTCTCTCCTAATGAAGAGGGACTGTAATTTCTACATGCTTAGCGCACACCACTGTGCCTTCCACATGGTTGATGCTCCACATGTTATTGATTTAATTTCCTTTTCGTTCCAATGGACTTGGGAATATTAATATAATTAATTTTGCCATGTAGGGTATATATAATCAAAACTTGCTATTAAAATTCTATATAAAATTCATTCTTTTTTAAGATGTAGTTTATTATTCTGTTTATTGATCAGAAATCTAAACTTACTGTCAGAAAGTATTGTTTATTGTTTTGATAACTTAAGACTCCCTGTGTGATGTCAAGTTTGAGCTGAAGTTTCCACATCTATAAACCGGGATCGTTAATACCTAGTCATGCTTGCTCCATAGGGATGTTCTGAAGATACCTAGAGTAGAATCACTATGTCATTTAAGCATTTTTGATGGCTGGAAGGTAGTTCTCAAAACGGTACTGACAAAGTAAGTTTTCTGATTCTTATTTCTTATAAAGGTGAAAAGATGTGGCTATGGAAATGTTCTCCAATCAATTAGGAAGAAAATATTTGCTATGAGCAAACAAAATTGTTTATGCTTATTGAGCACTTACTATGTACAGGGCAGTATTTTCAGGACAGCTGGCTTTCACTGTGTACTGGCATTCTCAGGAAAGCAGGCTTGGGCAGCATTGTCATTTCTCTAGATTCTCTGCCTTAGTTGACTCATGCATCACCTTCCTCTCCACACACTGCTTAGACAGTGGCCCTTTTTCAGGGTGAGAAGCCCATGAAGAGCCCTGCGGCTCACACTTCACCAGGAGGTGCTGCCAAATAATATGGTTTGTACTATAGCCTGAAAATCCCTTCACTGGGAAGCTCTGGTTCTTCCCACACAACAGGTTCATACTCAGTTTAGTTAATTCTGCAAAGTGACAATTTGACGGGGGTATTGCAATCGGCATGTGAAAAATCAATCAATACCTATGTTTTGCTGGTAGACTGATGCCAAAGTATAATTAGAATGCGCACCATTTAACCACAACGGGCAGGGAGCCAAAAGGGTGACAGGGACAAGAGGGAGTATGTGTTTTACAAAGGTGATTTACAGATCTTAAAGCGATATTATTGGAGATTTTCCAAGTTTTGTTGCTGTTACTTCTTTCTTTCTGTAGATTACAGATAATATTTTAGACAAAAAGAGATTGCTATCAAAAATGTAAACTGTCCCCTTTTTCCCTTGCCTACAAATTGGGGATGATAGTATTTCCTGTTGATGTACCACTTGGGGAATGGGAAGAAGGTTATATTTGTCATCATCATCATCGAAACCATAATCAACCTCAGCCAGTTACTGAATGCTCATGATTGTGGATATCAGGCCTTAATGCATAAACATGAACATAAAGAGTCATTCAGAAAACAGTCATCCTTCTCTCCCTCTCCTTCCCTTCTTTCTCTCACTTTCTCTTTTTATCACAAGGAGATCACTCCCTTCCCAGGTTTTTGACGGCAGTCATTCTGTAGGAGGCTCATCACTTCTTTAAAGCAATTAGCATGTGCCTAGCCCAGAGTAGCACTTAAAAAATAGTCAATATTATGTCTTTAGTGTCCTAGACTAACAGAACACCAGTACCGTGTTTCCACTCAACTAAAGAGTCCACACTCTGTTTTAGAATTTTTAAACTGTCATTAGAGTCATTCAAGATGATTTGTTAAAAAAAATACAGCAAATTACATTTCCAGTGTCACTACATATAGAAAATCAGAATATCAAATACAATGTTTATTATTTCCTCATCCCAAAGGGAAAAACACAAATTCTTTTAATTGCATCTTTAATGATAAAAAGGAACATAATCATTGCTAGTAGAAGACACATTACTTCCACGGGGCTTTGCACACCAGCATTTTGTCCTATCACTTCTCTATTATGCTCACAGCATTAATTATTGGGGCCTAATTAGGCAAAATTACAGTATAGACCCTAATGAAATCTCTAGATTCTTAACCAACCCTAACTATTTTTCCACATCCATTCTGAAGTTAGCTTTAGTAGTGTGTGTGAGGGAACCTAGCCTTCTTTTTCTACACAGCTTGTCTTTGAAATACTCATTTATTTTAGTTCACTGGTCAAACTTTGGGAGTTTTGTTTTGTTTTTAAGTTAGTTTTGTTTCTAAATCCAGCTCAATGCTGTTAAAGAATTATCCACCAAAAAGGATTCTGGAGCAGAAAATAAAGGAGTAAGGGGCTGTAGAGGAGACTCAGAGGTTTTCTTATAAGTCCTTTTTAGAACCTGATTGAAAGTGGAAGGATGTCAGTAGATATCAAATATGGCGTGTCTTCCTTTCTGTACAGGAAGGTCTGGCATGTATGACAGAGACAGTTCATTATTCTCTTCCTTGTTCTCTCACCCACTTGCCTTAGACCACTGTGTATTTGTCTGTCTGTCCCTCAGTCACTCAGCAGTGTCAGTGGCCAGGCTCCCTCCATGGGCCAGTCTCGCGTGGGGTTTGTCTCCACTCTGTACCCACACAAAGGCTCCAGGCAGGTTGCCCCACAACCTTTTTAGCTAAGTCATCCGGGTCTTATGGCACTTTTCTCTAGAGAGGTTCTTTGATTAAAAATGGTTAAAAGTTTCTTCTCTGCTGGAAGGTGACAGTCCTGGACCACAACCTTTCATAGTTATCTTATAAATCTAAAATGTTCTTATCTCCAATGCAGATGTTTGCCTGTCTCCTTTTCTGGATTCCCCTAAATGCCTTTTCTTTTTTCCAAGTCTTCCCATTGGGGGACATTTTATCAGTCTCTTCCCTGATTGTCTGTGTGTCTCTCTTGGCATCTTTCCCTTGGTGACTGTGGCCACAGTTGCATCTACATCCTTTATTCCCACATTGACAGTCTCAACTCTGGTCTCTCATTTCAGCGCCCACCTGCCTGTCTCTTCTTGGATGTGCACTCCCTAAGGGAAGGGGTTTTATCCGTTCCATGCAATGATGCATTTATAGCTCCTTCTTTTTCTTCTCCTTCCTCTTTCTTTGATTTATTCACACTTCAATCCACTTTGATTTGCCTTCTGCCCTCCTTACCTACCTAACCTGACTTAGCTAAGGTCACAGTGAGTTCTATCTTGTCAAGTCCCTGGTTTCACAACCCTTCTGCTATAGCCTCTCATAATACCTTACACCTTTTCTTTATAGTATCATGATTTGCAATGCATGTCATTAATTGCTTTCTGTTTCTTTCTCCGTTAGATTATCAACTCCATGGAGACAAGACTATATCTGCTTTGCTCACCACTGCTGGGCAAATAATAGAAACTCAACAATTTTTCATTGTGTGAACAAATGGAAGAACTACTTATCTAACTACGAATTAAATATATTTTTACTTAACTATTTATTTATTCATTCATTCATTCCTGGTTCTACAATCCATACTGTGTACATCAGTCACAATTTTTGTAAACCATCATGCTTTTAACATAGTTTCTCTATTCAAAAAACTCCAATGACCCTGTTTTACTACTGAAATTACTGTATTGAAATACCATTCCTGATCTGCGAGGCACTTAGCCTTGCACAGCGCCTTTAAGAGCTTTGTCCATCTGGCAATATGTATAGTTGAGCAAGAAAAATGTCACCTTGCATTAGTCAGGGTTCTCCAGAAAAACGAAATCAATAGGGAATATCAGGTGCCCCTTAAGGCTTTCTTGATCTATGTGATCCATGCTTGTCTCCTGTTCCATGATCTGTGCTTTTCATTGGGGCACATGCTGACTTTCAATGTCACAATGTCACAGCTGTCTTCTGCCCCCCAGGGATCACCAATTTTCAGGCACATTGTCTGATAAAACTTCTTGAGAGGACGATAAAACTTCAGAACCTAGATGACAAGTCTGGGCTTGGGAGAGTTGAGCCGAGAGAACCTGCAGCAGGAGATGGGAGAAAAATTGGTTTGCTTGGGGAAGAGGTAGGAAGAGAAAGAGAGAATGCTTTGAGAAAGAGGGACATCAAACCAGAGAAATGACAAGTGACAATTTTTTTGTGAAAGGCCATTACTGTGCTATCTGGTTTCTCTATATGCAATCTATACTCAAGACTACAAAATAAACAAATCTCACTATTCTTGGTGTCATGACTTTCTTGTGATACCTAAAAAGAGGTGTTCTAACTAAACAGGGAGTCATTTCACATACCTATGGGAGGTATTCAGAAAAGCAACAGTAAAATGGGGCCTGGGAATAAGTTGCATGGCCTGTGTTCCATCCTGATGTATGTACTGGCCAAGTTCTTTAAAAATAAGTGTTCAACTCACATACAGAATTTTCAGGATGAAAAACATGGAATTTAGTTTATTGTCTCCCATCATGCCAATTACACATTTATATTTTAATGTCAAACAATCTTTATGTGAAGATAAATAAAAGCATAATTTTCCATAATGCAATATTCCTTCTGTGCATACTATCTATGGCTAGTGAGAATGGCAACTGGAACATGCATCCCCACACGTGCATGATATTCATGGACTTCACTCATCGTTCAGCCTACCCTCACCTACCCTTTGCCTCCCTATTCAGCCTGATGTATGATCCAGTCTTTTCCTGATGATTTGGGTTCCTAGCTTTTCATCTCCTTGGCTCTAATTGCTCCCGACACAACACCCTTCCTGTCTTAACTGGTTCCTGGGAGCTTCCTTTCCCACACGCTGCTTTGGCAGGCAGCCTTCTACCTGGTCTGTTGTCCTACATGCCCCATATCCTACTTGAAATGGTGTTAACTGTACCTGAAGGAGCAAAACAGGAGTGGCAGGGTGGTCATGATGGTGTGGTGACAACTTCGATGTAGTGGTAAAGAAATAGGCAACCCTCTTGAAAAAGTTGGTCCAATGCTTCTGGAACAGAATAATTTGAGCCAAAGGGAGTGATAGGAAAAGAAAAACAGTGTGTGCTATTCCTAACTGAAGTGGAAGAGGAAAGTTTTCTGGATAGTGTGGATAAAAGTTTTTTCATTTTTCAGGTAATAGAGAGTGACCACTCATATTGCCGGAGATATTCTCTCAACATTTCCTTTTTAATTAAATCTCCTCTTAAATTATGAGTTATTATTATGCTTTTTGGCTTGTCTTGCTAATAGCCTTGAATAATCACCTACATTGGGTTCATCTTATCTTTTCTGGAGGTCCCTGTAAGCTCAGGCACCTAGAGATTTAATTACAAAGCTCAACCCTCCTCTGTTATTTTCATAGACAGGCCCCTGTAATCAAGCAGATCTTTGGCAATTCTTCACTGGAAACTCCTTTGACACCCATCAAGTCGCTCTCTTCATTAATGCCTTAATAAGTCTCCAGAATCAAAGAACATCTTAAAAATAAACATAATTTCAGAGACCAGAGCCAAAAATAGGCCTAAGTTAAAAGGTGTTTGATATTCCACAAATAGGAACAAGAAAAAAATTGATTAGGGAAGTAAGAGTATCGGTAAACCTGAAGAGATGCTGGATGAAGTGACGGTGAGTTTGAAATTTGGGAGATTTGTGTAAATGTGAAGGTTAACCTCTAGATACCTGCAATGCTTTGGCTACATTTAGATTTTGAAATTTTTGGAAAAACATTAGAAAATTTTGAGAGACTTCCTCCTTAAAATGGTGAGGACCTGAGTTATTACTGAAATGATATCGATAGTGAAATATTCTAGTAATAGCTCAATGCAGCTGTCATGCTGAACCTCTCAACAAGATCCAGGAAACTGTATCTTGAATAGGGTAGTCAGGAAAGAAAGAATTATTAATAACATATTTAAACAAAGTGTTTCTGAAAATGTGATTTGAGTTTGCGTCCATGTGGAATAAAGTAGATTATTTTAGTAAGCAAAATACAACCACCACCCAGATCCAAGCCAAAGTGATTGAATTCAGTAAAGAAAGCCATTAAAAATGTATCTAATGTTTGGAAAAGAGATCGACTAAATTGTTTTCACTTTTTAAGCTTGTAAGAATACAAACTTATAGTTCCTGTACTCACAAAAATAATTTTCTCACATAAGAATCCACCTCTATTATCATTTACACTCTTCGGATCGGAAAAAGAACTCACTTCTGTTCTGAAAAGAAATAGAAGCCATTTCAAAGGAGCCCCCTACCCCACCCCCAACTTTTGTTTTCTTGCTTTTACCCCAACTTTTTTCTATCAAGTCTTGAAAACTATCTGCATCTACACCCATCCTTTCCTCTTAACCTTCTGTTGGAATAAGGAATTACTCCTCCTCTCTAAGGCCACCTCCTCCTGTGTCTGGGTTCCATCCCCTCCTGCTTTGCATCATCTTTACCAACATAATCTGTCTTCTCTGTCTTCATGGTTCACGTCCCCACTGACTTTTCCTTCAGCATTTCACCACTGTAAAGTTTCATTCATCTTTAAATCATCCTCCCTCAATTATACCTTATTTTTTAGCATCTGTCCAGTCTCTCCCATCCTTTGACAGCTAAGCCATACCTTATTTTTTCTTACTATTCACTCACTCCTCAGGCCATTCCAATCTACATTTCATCCCCATCACTTCATTAAAATGACTCTAAGGTCACTCATGACCTCTATGTAACTAAACACAATGAAAACTCTTCAAATTTCATCACAGTGCATCTCTCGTAAATGTTGACAATTACCTCCTAGAAACATTTGCTTATCTCTTCCCTCTTGATGTTTATATTACATTTTTGGCTACTCCTTTTTAACCTCCCTTAAAGGGTCATCCTTCTTTACCTGTCTATTGGACATTGATATCACTTCCTCAATAATGTACATGAATTCTATAAGAATGGGATCAGGCTTGATTCCCTGTGAGTTGTAGATGCATGAGGATCTCATTCTTATAGAACTCATGTACATTATTGAGGAAGTGATATTTGAACAGTCATCTAAAGGATGTCCAATAGTTAAATCAGGCTTGATTAAATCTCTGTTCTTTCTAACAAATGCACAAATTTTTATGTAAGCTCAGAAACATTTATCCTTCATAGTGTAAGTGAACACTCTTCCTTAATTCATGAAATTGCTAACTGTTTGATTCTACTTGGAGGTAAGCCCATATCGAACAGGTGGCAGTCTATTTGAAGACACATGTGCAGTGTCATGACAATTAGAATTTTTACTTACTGACCTAGCTAGACCAGTAGTTGTGACTGTCCACTTCAAGCCTAGAAGGTGGCTGCCAGTGAATAATTGCTTTTCTTTTCTCTTTGTGTAGATAGGCTCTCAGATGATGACCAATGATTCCCTCTTCCTGGTATTCATTCTCTTGTGTAATCCCCCTACCTGAGTGTGGGATGGGGTAGGGGGAGCCTGTGACTAGCCTCTGACTAATAAAATACAGCAAAGGTGATTTTTGCTTCCATGGTTATGTTACATCAAACTATAACTTCCCTCTTGCCAGAAGACTCTTGCTCTTGCTGGCTTTGGAGAACAAGCTGCCATATTGTGAGCTGTCCCATGAAGAAGCCCGGTGGCAAGGAACTGAGGGTAGCCTCTGGCTGATAGCCAGGAAAGAACTGAGGCCCACGGTCCAACAATCCATCAGGAACTGAACGCTGTCAACAATCACCTGAGCTTGGAGAGATCTTCCTCCAGTCAAGCCTTCAGATGAGACTTCAGTCCTAGTCGATGTCTTGACTGCAGGCTTGTGAGAGATGCTGAACCAAGGGCCCAGGGAAGCTGTGCCTGGATTCCTGAGCCACAGAAACTGTGAGATGTTAAATGTGTGTTGTTGAAGCAGTAATAGTTTACACACAGCAATACAAAAGAATACAGTTTTCTTCTTGCCATAATTACTATATCTTAATTTTCGATAACCACATAATAATAAAAGATAGAGCTATTTATGTCATTCTTATACCTAAACGACCTCAGCTGACTGCATGCTCCCTCTGGTATCACACCTGAGCTTCTTAGTTTAGCATATAAAGCCCCCCAAGATTAGTTATTGACTAAGTTCTCCAGCTTCCTCTCCTGTTACTCTTCTATTTCTTCCCTACTCTCTCTGCACACACTGCCACACAACTCTCTCTTCTCCTGTCATTGTTCCCAGGATCCCCCATAACTTGGCTTTGCACAAGCTTCTGCCTCTCCCTGGCACACCTTCCTTTTGGTCTTGCACGCTCTCTTTTATTTTTTAAAATCTAGCTTATTGTTGCCTTCTTTATAGGTTCCTTCTAAGTGTTCCTATAGCACTTTGTTCGTATGTATTATACCATTTACCACCTTATATTATGATTTGTACAGATGGCAGGATAATCTTCAATGCTAACTTGGATTTTGCTGTCCAATCTTCCCCCTTTATCCGCTTTTCAAGTAGGTGGTTATGGTACTGGCATTTCTTTGCTTTGGGGATTTTTTTTTTCATGGCAGAAAGCAAAAGCTCTTTGTAGTTATCTGATTTTCCTGTTTGTTTTTCTTCAAAAACAAACTTATTGAATAGGTCGTGCTGGATGTTGGAAGAGGAAAAAAGAAGAGGGAGGAAAGCCTCTGAGAGTAGTGAATGAGAGAGTCTCTTGACACAGAAAGAGGAAGGACCCCACCACAGTGCTCCGGGAGAGAGGGGCAGGCCTAGGGAAAAGTACTGGGCTTAGGGAGATAGCTCTGTCTCAGTCTGTTTAGTGTTGCTGTAAAGGAATACCTGAGCCTGGGTAATTTATAAAGAAAAGAGGTTTATTTAGCTCACAGTTTTGGAGGCTGTGCAAAAAGCACGGCACCAGCATCTGGCTTCTGGTGAAGGTCTCAGGCTGCTTCCACTCATGGTAGAAGGGGAAGGGGAGCTGGCATATGCAGCCATCACACGGTGAGAGAGGAAGCAAGAGGGAGAGGGTGAAGGCATCAGGCTCTTTTAAGCAACCAGAACTTGTGGGAACTAACAGAGTGAAAACTCACTTACCCTCGAGGGAGGGCATTCATCTGTTCATGACAGACCTTCCCTCATAACCCAAATACCTACCATGAGGCCCCACCTCTTGACATCGTCACATTGGGGATCAAAATTCAATGTGAGACTTGGAAGGGACAGACATCCAAACTGTACCAGCTCCCATTGTAAAGATGGGCACAGGGCTTTGGCTACTTGAAGATTTCCGTGTCCCAGGCACAAATTAGAGAAAACAGTGGCTGTGAATAAGAACAGAGAGCATCACTATTGCAACCAAGACACATCAATGACCCATGATTAACGAGGCCTCCCTATCTGTGTAGGGCCCAGGGAACTTCCCCACTCCAGTGGGGGAAGGGAAAGTAATGACCGTGATTGAATTTCCCACTGTGTGTTGGGAAGGGTTGGCACCAAGTTAGATTTAACTTGAGTTAAAGTAACAAAAGAAATCTGATTTTTGTCACACATACCTGTTTGTAGGTTAAGATTTATACCAGTATGAATGAGCCCTAAGTACAAGACACATGAAGAAAACTACATCAAGGTACATCATAATCAATTTGCTCAAAACCAGTGATAAAGAGAAAATCTTTATAGCAGCCAGAGAAAAAAACATGTGTTACATACAGAGGAACAAAGGTAAGGATGACAGTAGATTTCTTGTGGGAAACAATGCAAGTAAGAAGGCGACAGCCATATTTTTAAAGTGCTGGAAGAACATAAGTGTTAGCTTATTATAATTTTTCACTCAGTAAAAGTCTCTCTTAAAAATGAAGGTGAAATAATGACTGTTCCAGAAATACAAAAGCTGAAAGAATTTATCACCCGTGTACCCTCACTGCACACAATATTAAAGAGAGTCTTTCAAGAAGAAGGAAATGATACCAACTTGAAATTTGGATATACACCAATGGTTCTCAACTGAGGGTGATTTTACCCTGACCCTCTGGACATTTGGCAATATCTGAAGGCATTTTTGGTCATCACAATATGGGGGAGGGAGTGTGGAATGCTATGGCATCTAGTGGATAGAGATCAAAGATCTTACTAAACATTCTACAACACACGGGACTTTCCCCCACAGCACAGAATGTCAACAGTAATGAGATTGAAAAAACACTGGTCTAAACAAAGGACTTACACGGGTAAATATAAATATTTTTCTTACTCTATCTCTTTAAAAGATTATTAACCATTTAAACTAAAATATAATGTGGAGTTTATAACATTTGTAAAAATAAAATATATGGCACTAACACAGAGGCTGGGAGTTGAGAAATAGAAGTTGAGAAATAGAACTATTGCATGGTTCATATACTGTATGAGAGATGGTGTGATATTGCTTGAAGCTTGACCAGGGTAAGTTAAATATGTATACACTATACCTTAAAGTGACCACCAAACTCATACAAAAAGAAAAAGTGTAGCTAATAAGCTAACAAAAGAGATAAAATGAATCATAAAAAAATCAATTAATCCAAAAGGAAGCAACGAAAGAAAAAGAGGAGCAAAAAAAAAAAAAAAAAGATGAGAAGAATAGAAAACATATAGCAAGATGATAGACTTAAACTTAACTATATTATTAATCACATTAAATTTAAAAGGCCCTAACACCTGATTAAAAGGTAGACATTATCAGATTGGAGTTTAAAAAAGATCCAATGATATACTGCCTATATGAGATTCACATTAAATGAAGATACAAATAGGTTTAAAGTTTATAGAAATAGATATACATGCTAACACCAGTCAAAAGGAAGTTGGAGTAGCTATATTGCCATCAGAAAAAATTGATATCGTAGTAAAGAATATTATCAGATATAAAGAAGATCATTTCATAGAGACGAAGAGGGCAATTCATCCAGAGAACCTAAGAATCCTAAATGTTTGTTCTCCTACTAATGGAACTTCACAATGCATGAAGCAAAAACTGGTAGCATTTCAAGTAGCAATAGGTAAACTCTCAATTATTGTTAAAGATTTCAATACTGCCAGTTCAATAACAGAATAAGTGCACTGAAAATTAGTGAGGATATATTAATAAAAAACTCAGAAAACACAATCAACCAACACGACTTAATGGACATTTATGGAACACTTTACCCAAAAACATCAGAATACAAATTTTTCTCAGGTGCACACAGAACATTTATCACAAGTGTTCAAGTCATTCAAAGCATGTTCTTTGACCATGATGGAATGAAATTAGAAATCAACAGCAGAAAGATCTCTGAAAATTCCCCAAACATTTTGAAATCAAATAGTGAACCCTGCCTACCTTTGATTCTGAAAGATCAAAGAAGGTGTCATGTCACATTTTTCTTCTGCTTGGGATTTTAATAGATAAAACAATAAAAACATAAGGATGATTTAGATTCAGTCTTGCCTACCCAGGAATAGTGGAAGGAACAGTTCGACCACCAGCAGTCTTTGTAGTTCAAGATCTTTATGCACATGCAAAAAACTGTCATAAACTTTTACAGGGGAAAAAGCTGATTTAAATTTCTAAAAGATATTGTATTATAATATTTAAAGACAAATTTAATTGTATTACCTTCCCAGCTAATACATGGTTATTTAGACAATGGTTTTCAGATAGCCTATTTTGAAGAGTTTTTAAAAAATAAAAAATATAAAAATGTTATAGTTAGTATGTTATAGTTAGTATGGTGTATATTAGTTTGATTGAGAGAATAGATAATAATGTTTATAGGTAAATGGATGCTTCTAATCTGTTCATATTGTGTGTATATAAGTAATTTGTTCTTTTAAATATGGTAAATATTTCCACTGATGGCATATTTTATTTTCTAAAAATGGCCATGGCAATATTACTAGCCCACCTTTTCTTCTCAGGACTTTGACATTCCTCCCAACAAGAGACAGATCCTGATTTCTCTCCTCTTGAATACGGGATGTCTGTAGTGACTCACTTCTGATGCATAGATTGCAGTAGAAATGATGCTGTGTGACTTCCAAGGCTAGGCCATAAAAGGTGACACAGCTTCCCCGGCTTCCTCTGTCTTAAGATGCTTGCCCTTAGCACCCAGCCCACACACTGTGAGAAGGTCTGCATGGGGCAACCTCATGGAGATGCCCACGTGGTAATGAACCGAGGCCCCCAGCTCACAGCCAGCATCAATCCCCAGACGTGTGAGTGAGCTTTCAGGTGATTCCAGCCATCAGCCTCAAGTCTTCCAGCTGAGGGCCCAGGCATCACAGATCAAAGACAAATTGGGCATAATATGTAGTTGTTTTACACCCCTAAGCTTTAGGGTAATGTATTACACAACTGTAGTTATTGGAACACCAGCCCCATCTTATTTACTTACCAATTTATTTAATAAATGCATTTTAATTTCATATTCTTCATAAATAATTGCATATTTTGAATCTAGAGTCTCAATAATGTACTACACTCTGTTTCTATATAGAATGTCTGTGTATAGTAACCTTTTGTGTGGTTACATTTGTATAACTTGATGTATTCTTGACTATCTCAGCGAATGGAGAAACATTATACCTGGATATTGAAAAAGACCATAATTT
Organism: Propithecus coquereli; assembly: GCF_000956105.1. NCBI lineage: Eukaryota > Metazoa > Chordata > Mammalia > Primates > Indriidae > Propithecus > Propithecus coquereli. Next base: position 5,595,139 of record NW_012149396.1, on the reverse strand, counting down.
CCATGGACTAGTGTATGGATAGACCACAGAGCTCAGGGATAAGACCGGATACACTATGAAGTTTTACCTCCAGGGTCTTAGAGCCAGATTAGACTGGGTTTAACATCCCAGCGCTGTTGCATAGAGAGTGTGTGCACAAGGATGAGTTTTGCAGTATCTCTGAGCCTTAATTTCCTCATCTGTCCTTTGGGGATAATAATAGCACCAATGTTATAGGGCTGTTGTAATGAATAAATGACATAATGCACATGGTAGGCACTCAACACGTTGGCTGTTAGGGTTATGTGTATGAAATCTGTCCATTTATGTACATGCCCTGTCATACTATCTTAACTTCCAAATCTGGAAAATTTCCCCCAGTGACCCACTGCTGGGCAGAGCTTGTAAAGTTGACTTTTACAGGAATTCATGGTGGCTGTTAATTGGGGTGACTTCCTAGAGACAGTCTGATCACTACTGTTGCCCCTTCTAAAACCACCAGAGAACAGCAAACTGTCCCCAGACGACTCTGGGCTCAAGCCCACTGGCTCCTAGGTGAGCTGACTTATATCTTGATGAGTTTCAGTTTGGTCCGAGATTGACTTCTCTTGGCTTATGTCCTTAAGAGAAACACAATTCTGCAGGACGATAATTTCCCTCAGACATTTTGGGAAGTTTCATTGTTTGTTTTGGAAAGCAGTTAAGGTAAAGTAAAATCCCCAAATTTGCTTTTCTCCTCTGACAGTCTGTCTGGGTCGGCTCAGTGGCACCTGCTTTGGGGACATGCCCCTGTCTCTCTCCCTCAGCCCTTCCAGGGAGAACAGTCTTGTGTGATTTTAATGTGATCATGTCTTTACCATGTGGTCTATCAGCTGTCACTGACAGTGTGTTTGAGAGTGTCTAGAAAGGGTTTTAATTGGCAAAATCTTTAGTAAAATTTGCAAATTAGTGATCCACCGGCTGATGTTATGACAATGTCTAAACACTATCAGTGCCATTTTAAAATAATCTTTCATCGATATAACATTCATTTTAATTAGCCAGGAAATGTTGGTCTGCCTACAGTTTCATGGATTCAGGATGGGGTTATGGGACGGCTTGCTAAACTTCATTTATTTGCCGGGGGGAAGAGATTTATTGAAGTTATTTATATTTCATTCAACTAACGAGGTGTTGGTCAGTGTCCAGAATGATTGACTCATAGATCCAGGGATACAGATGAAAAATATCCTTCTCTTTGATGCATGCCATGCTGAGACCTGGGTTTTCATCCTGGCTCAGTCAGAATTTGTTTGTATCACCCAGGAAAGAACAATAGCTCCTATTCTACACCAGGTACTCTACATCCATTGTTTCATTCCTTGCAACAACAATGTAAGGTGAGAACCATTAGAATCTCCATTGCAGAGATGAGTAAACTGAGGCTCAGGGAGAGGAATTATGTTGCCACAGACCATGCAACTAGTCAGTGGTAGAGACCCACGTCTCTCTGTCTTTGAGGACTGAGCTCTGTGCAACCATGAACTAACTCCTCCCAGAAAAGTCTCTTAATTTTCATGAGCCAGATTTTTCTCATCTATATAATGAAGCAGTGGGGCTAGAGGATGTTTTGCATGTAGTTTAGAAAGGGTGTGATTCTATATAGCTTGCATATCCAGATTGCTGTGTTGTGCGGGCATTGTTTCTATTGTTACCTCTATTCTCATGAAGTCTGGAAGGTCCTTGAGAGGGTGTCAAATTAATAATCTGGTACTGACTACTTTAAGCAGATTAGCAGCCTTACAAAGACCATTTGTTTCCAGGTTAGCACTGAACTGCCCTTGACAGTTCTCACTGACGCATAGACATGGGTCATGCCAGCCACAAAGGCCACCATTTTTTTTTGATCTGATGATATCGGCAAGTTTCCGGTGGTGCTTAGCACCCTCTGGTGCCCTATCAGTATTTACTGGGGCTACCTGCTTAATATCTTTTATTCCCTATCAGCTTGGGGCGGGGGTCATTTAATTTAAATCGGAACAAATCCTTGGCTCTATCCAATTGCATAAAAATACATCGTGGAACATTTTTCTGGTATAAATTTCTGCCCCAAAGCATGAAATTCAGTACAAACAGTGCAAGCTGCAGGGTGGAGATGCCAGACGGCTGTTAAAACGTCCCCTTGCTTGGCCTTTTCTCTTATAAAAATAATTTATGACCTGCCGCTCTGAACTTCCGACTGTGGGCTTTGCAGGCACCCTGGCAGTTTTCTCTCACATTGGTAACTACCCCAAGCTGCCTCGGTGACAACGTTGTTCTTGGCAGTAGCCTTAAAATATCATGAAAGGGGATCATTGAGATCACTTGGCATTTCAGCCTTCTCATTTTACACGATGTTGTTGTTTAGAGACAAATCTGGGAGATGGATGGTCAGAACATGGGACTTTGGGGTTCAAAGCAGAAGTTAAAGCTTCTAGGCTTTTCAGGCCTCACTTGTAAAGTGGTCCTAGTCATGCCTGCTTTGCAGAGTTATTTGGAGAATTGCATGAAACTGTAACTATGGGAATGCCAGGTACAATGTTGACGTTTGTTGATAATCGTTATCACAGCAAGGAGACTGAGGATTCTATCAAGCATACTATACCAAGAGTTTCAAAAAAGTTTTCTAAAGTTTTAGGATTCCAGGAGATTTTCTTGTACCCTGAAGGAACTTAGGTTTGTGGGTCTCTGATGTGGCCCCAGAAAATATAAGTAAGATCCAACTATTCAGATAAATCTACTATCTTTCTGACAAAGGCATGATTTATTCTGTTTCTTCCTTTCAACTTCCCCAAGTCCCACCCTCCGAGAGGAGTTATTTTGTTTTTTGTTGTAGTTGCTGTTGCTGTGGAGTAAACCACCCCGATTTGAGAGGGTAAAACACCAACCATTTTATTATGCCGTGGACTCTGTGGGTCAGGGGTGTGGACGGGACACAGAGATAACTTCTCTTCTGCGCCTTGATGTCTGAGGCCTGGGCTGGCAAGATGTGAACAGCTGGGGGAGAGCTCCCCCAAGGTGCTCAGATCCATGATGAAAGGGTCATGCAGGGTCATCTGATTGGGGGCGTCTGGGTCTCTCACTTGTGCTGGGTTACTGAGCATCCAGGGAGATGGGTTCTCTGGCTGTATTGTTTCCTGAGGCTGCTGTAACAAATGACCACAAACTCGATGGTTTTATTCTGTCATCATCTGGAGGCTAGAAGTCTGAAATCGAGGTGTCAGCAGAGTCATGTTCTCTCTGAAGTCTCTAGGGAAGCCGCTTTCCCTTCCTCTTGTTAATTTCTGGTGGATGTCAGTAAAGCCTGATGTCCATTGGCTTGTGGCTACTTAACTGTAATCTCTGCCTCCATCATACATGGCCTTCTTCCCTGTATGTCTGTATCTCTGGGTCCAAATCTCCTTCTCCTTTCTCTTGTAAGGATAGCAGTCATTGGAATTAGGGCTCCTCCTAAATCCGGGATGATTTCGTCTTGCACTCCTTAATTAATTATAGCTGCAAAGAACCTATTTCCAATAAACGTCCTGTTCTGAGGTTCTGGGTGAACGTAAATTTTGAGGGAGACACTATTAAACCCACTACACTGGCTTCTGCCTTGAAAAGTCTTGAAATTTCCCAAACAGAGCAAGAATGCTAAAATACGCTGGGTAGCCAAAAAACACAAATGTCAGCTACGAGTGCTATGAAGAAAAGTGGATCAGGAGAAGGGAAGAGAGGAGGAGGATGCAAGGGTGGGTGGTGGTCGGTCTCCTTTAGAAGCCGTGGTCAGGGGAGGCTCCTCTGCAGAGGTAACGTGGGATTAGGGAGTTTTGAGAGCAGTAGGGGAGCGAGCAGTGTGAAGGATTTGGGGAAGGCAGAACAACAGACATCAAGATGCTGAGGAAGGAGCCAAATGGTGTGTTTTGAGGAGCAGCCAGAGGCTGGTGTGGCTGGAGTGGCGAGAGGGAGATGGGAGGAGATGAAGTCAGAGTGGTGAATGGAGGTCGGGCCGTTGTAAGACTTTGGGCTTCACTTCCAGAGTCACGAAATACCAGCAGAAGTTTTTGATCAAGAAAGCAGGCTAATCTGATTCACACTTTTGAAAACCTACTTGGGTGGTTTCATGGAGATTAGACACAGGGAAGCAGGCGTGGGATCAAGTCAGTCAGCTCGAGGACAGTGCAGCCATCAAGGCAGGCAGCAGTGTCACCTTAGACAAGGCTGGTCTCAGTGGACACAACGAGAAGTAGGAGTGGGACGTGGGGACGTGGGATGTGAGAGAAAGAAGAGAGGCAAGGATAATTCTTAGGTTTTGGCCAGAGCGCTTGGGTGAATGGTAGGGTTTCTTTCTGAGATGGGGGAGACCAGGAGCAGAGGGACCTGGGAGTACAGTGGGAAATCAGGAGGTCAAGTTTGGACACACTAACTTCGGTAGCTCTATTAGATGTTCAATAGGATGAACGGGCTGTTGGATTTTGAGTCTGGAGCTCGGGAGAGAGGTCAGGGTGGGGATTTAGAGCTGTGGTGCACGGGTGGTAGGTAGAGGCATGGGGCTGGGTGAGGTCACCCAGACAGAGAGTGGACAAGGAGAAAGGGTGGGCCATCAGCGAGGTGCCTTGGGGGCCTACACCCCTGCTGGGAAGATCTAGAATCCTCTCCACTTCAACCGCATGCCTTTGCCATCCCTCTTTGTGGGGCCAGTCTTTTGGCTTTGAGATCAGCTCTATGGCCCCAAATGTACTGGTTGCATTTTACCCATGCTTCTGAGGCCTTGGAGAAGGAAGCACATTCCCCGCAGAAAGCCCCAGAGCCCGCCCTTATTCTCTATTTGTGGATCTTCCCTGGAGACAAATGAAGCACAGACGGCTGAACGGGACTGTCTTCTCTGATTCACGGCCTCGTTCCTTCTTCCGCATCCCACGTTTGCCCGGGACATATGGCCGGAGTGGTCGCTGCACCTGCACAAGCGCTTGCTCTCACAGACCCATCTGCCTAGGGCTCACCTGGGTGTACCTGTTACCCTTTTCTTGGAAAAGCTGGCCATTGTTTTCTGCCTTCAAAGCTTCAAATCTTGCCGGAGAAACCTCTAAGGCATTTATCTGTTCCCAAGTGTCCACATTGCAAACAGCCGTAGTTAGCCTGATTTGATCTTCTGCTTTGGAATGATTTGGAATTTGGTGACATGTGACACCTTGGGAGGAGGGGATGCAGAGATGCCTGACCCCACTAAGCACTTTTACCATCCGATCCCATTTATGGGACCCGACACCAGGCCTGTTGAAAGCTGGGTGGGTGTGGCATGTAGGGTGGCATGGAAGTTGGTCAGGAAATAAGGGCAAGTAGAGGCTGGAGAACAACACAAGTGAAAATGGGACCCACAACACATTTAATGTTGCAAATGCTTCATCAAATTCCTGCTATCCATTTATGGAAAAACCGGCTCATTCCCCATTGTAGGAAAGACGTGTGTTTCTCTTGGACACAAACACACACACATACACACACACACACACACACACACGCACGCAGCCTTTGCCAACACTGATTTCTTATTAAGTGCCTCAGATTTAGGATGAAAGACTATATAAAAGCAGGAACCCTTTTTTAAATACTTTTCTGAGCATGAAAGAGCTCCGTGCCTGTCGAATGCGTGCTGGCTTGCGTTCAAACATAAATATGTACCACAACACAATTCCCTCCGGCTCTGAGCCGGGTTGCGAGAGAACCTTGGAATTGAATGAGCAGTGCCTGAATTTTTGTTTCATTCCCCAAAGAAATCCTCACCAAACTCAGTCCTATTCCCTGTATACAACCCCTCAGATGATTCTTGAGCTACTCTTAGCAGCAGTAGATTTTGGCAGATAACTGCCTAACTCCCCTGGTTCTGTCTTCAAAGCTGCTTCCCTTCATCTCTTACTCATTCTCCAAACAGGTAGGCTTTCTCTGCAAACTTCCGCTTTTCACTTTTTAGTTTGTCTGTTCCGTCCTCTCCACGTTGGAAATGTAAAGCCCTCGGTATCTGGATTACAATAATCTTTTTTCTGTTTTCCGCACTCCTCCCCTCCCCATGTGTGGACACAACAGCCCCCCATTTCTTTGTCCAGCTGTGTGTTAATGACTCTCAGCCACTGGCAGTGGACTTGAGCTCTACCTCTCCCAAGAATGGGGAGCTCCAGTCCCAGCCCAGCCCCAGTCTGATGTGCTGGGGACCCGGGTTGTGACTCGATAATATTCACAGTCATTGCTTTCAGGGAGACGCCTCGAGAGGCGAGAGAAGGCGCTTCCCTTAGCAGGTACCCCAACCCCCGGGACCCAGCATATGTGTCCTTGGCTATATATAAACCCCCCACCAATTCCACTGAGCCACCCTCGCGAGTGTCCTCACCTGGGCCCTTCTGCGCGCACCTGCTGCTCCTCCCTGTCCCCTGCTTGCATGACTTATCACACATGGCCATGGGACCACCTGCATGTTCCCCTGGATCCTCAGTCAGGGCAGGGACCGATCCTGGTTTACTGCTGCATTCTAGTGTCTCGCAGAAAGACTTGCACATTCAGACCCTAAGCCTGTAGTTGCCAGATTTATGCATTCACTTGGTCATTCATTTGCAAATATTGATTGCTTGTTCCACGCCAGACACTGTATTAGGTGTTGAATAAATGAACAAATGAGCAAGAGTGGGTAGAACTGCTGCTGTTCCCCCAGGCTGCTGTCACTTTGTGTTCCCCTTGAAGTTTATTTTAAAGTTATTTCACTTGGTGTATTAATGAACGAATTAATCGTAGCACAGTGTTGCAGTGGTGAGCAGTGAGAACTGGCTATGTCAGGAGCAGGTGTCCAGTGGCACCCCTCCCCCGGAACCATCCCCAATCCCCTTTTCTCTGTCTGCCCTCCCCCTCACTATTCCATCCCTATTCCTATTAGAAAAAGAACGTGGGCCATATCCATGGTTAGGACACAGACATACACTGACATGGCTCGTGAACTGGCAGAGCAGGAATGAGGAAGGACGAAAACAGAGTTACATGAAGACATGTGCAGTCTTGGAGAGAGAATGGGGCCTATGAGAAAACTTGAAGCCAACTGACTCCACAGGTGGGTCTGAGGATGGGAGGGGACTAGGGAGGTCTCACTGAGCTCTGCACCCCTAGGGATCCACAGCTTAGCTAAGGCATCTCTCTAACAGAGCAATACACAAAGGGATGGGCAGGCTGGGCATTTCCCTTTGGTCTTAGAGGTGGCTGATGGGGCTGTGGTTGGACCACAAGGATGTGAACGTCCATTTGTGGGAGGATGGACATGGAGGTGCATCCCACAGTGGAGCGGAAAGTCTGATGCCTCATGGATTTGAGATCACTCCTGGCGTCTCCGAAAACCATGCAAGATGGTAGGAGGAACTCACCAACAGGGACAAAAACCCTGGAGCCATACCTGGAGCAGGGTTTAGTGAGGTAGCAAAAATCATCATTAGTGTGACTATGACCCCTTACACAACCACAGATAGTTGAATACAGAGGACATCCTTGTTTCTGGCCTTTTTAGACGGATTCCGTTTACACAAGCGCAGACCCGGAGTGGAACCACAGCCGGTGTCTCTGGTCTTGGCTCTGTTCACTTTCCCAGTGGCCCATCTCATCTCCCTGACTCTCTTCTCTGGCTGCCAGGTCCTCGTGGATGCGGTTACCCGCGTGGGCAGCTTATTTTCTAACTGTTCAGAGTCTGCCAAAGTCTGCCTCCGTAGGAGTTCTGTCTAGCACATCTGGATCCAGACAGCACGGGCAAGTGAGGAGCCCTGCCCACGGCCCTAGTATCCTTAGGACCAGGGCACTCTCGTTCCCATATTGTCCAGAGTGTGTGGAGCATTAGCTCATTCCTCTCTCCACTTTCAAACGTAGTTTCCCCGTAGAAAGGAGCAGATGCATTCATTTAAACATCTCACTATTAGTAGCTGATTTGTCTTAATATATCACTTCTCTTGGGTTAACTTGCAATTTAAAGGTGAAAAAAGCACGGCAAACAACCGTCCTGTTATCAATACAATGAGCATTTCAAGACAGGAGGGACAGATTGGTGAGAGAAGGTGTTTTGGTGGGGAGAGAGCTTTTCTAGGATGCTCCGGTCATTATTAATGTGAATGTAAATCTCTGGGGATCCTGTTAGAATGGAGATTCTGATTCAACGGGTCTGCAGAGGAAACTGAGATGCCACATTTCTAACAATCTCCCAGGTGATGATGCTGGTCTGTGGACCATACTTTGAATAACAAGGCCTTAAATCACAGATGCCACCTGCGTTTTCCATGTTCACCTGGGCAAAGTGTGCTCCCCCACACCTGTGGTGTCGCCCCATGATCCAGGCAATTAAATCTCCACCCAAGATGTTGAATGAGCTCGGTGGGTTGGCTATTTGAAAGAGGAAGGGAAGTTTCTCATAACTGAAAAGGAAATCATTCCAAACTGGAATTTGGTTGCATAAACAAAGTTTTGTGAATGATGTTCTTGTTTTCTTACAACTGGTATTAATACTGTCTCAAAAATGCTACAAAGATGGCATGAGAGGCTGGCGGCTGTGCGCACGGTGGGGAAGAGATATTATGAAGACCAACAAGGCACTGCACAGAAATCATCCCTTTCATTAGAGACGCTTAAAACCAGGATAGGGCACCAAGGTGGAGGAGGATTATGAAAACTGACAGAAGTCAAAAAATAAACTCATTTGTGGAGTTAGAGTGGGGACAACTGCTCCCTCCTCTCCTTCAGCTCTCTGTCTGGGCATTGACAGTGGCATTCAGGCTTCACGGTGAGCCCAGCTGGCTGCCCAACTTCCACATGATGGAACCACCAGGTGCCGCGTTGGGCCACGAGTGGGAAGGGGAGTGGAAGTAGTTTGGGGTTTCTTTTCTTCCTTTGCGTTTGTTCCCCAGGGCATCCTCTGGGTGATGCTAGAAGATAACTTCTCGTCACTGCAAGCCCTGCCGTCATCCCCCGCAGTCCTCGGCCCACGAGCTCAGCCATTGGCTCGGGGCACCCAGTTAGGCCCAAGGGGATGCGGAAGAAGGAAAGAGCTGATTCTTGCCACTGTGGATCTTCTAAGGTAACTGGGAAGGGACGAGACATCCTCTTAAGATCACTAACTACATCCGGTAGGAAATAATAAGTTTCAAACGAGTGATACGCACAATAAGGATGTGGGCTGATGAGGACATGAGGAAACTTTTAAATGAGGTGATCAGAAAGGCTTCATTGAGAAGGTAGTAATTGATTTTGTCCTTGAAGGGAAGGAGGAATTAAATAGTGCCTGGGAGGTCTGGGACCGTGCCGCTTCTAAGAACATCCTCTTCCCCAAATCCCTTTTTGGGAATGGCTGGTGGAGAAGAGGAGAGCTGTATTCTGATTTATTTTGATGATGGAAGATGCCAGTGGCCCTAATTGTGGCACAGCACACTTTGCTAGCAGGTTTCTTTTTCCTGCCGAGTGCTACACAAAATCGGGGACAGATTACGATACGGCTAAATTCCCCCTTCTTCATTGTTTTCTTAAAAACATGCTTTATGGGCAGATGCTTTAATCGGGCAGCCCAAATTTCTCTCTGTACTTCAGGAAGCCCCTTAGCACCTGATTTCAGGCTGAAAAATTGTCATTTCTATTTCAAACCCCAAGCACTCCATTTTTTAAACATTGGCAGAAATAGATTAATAATGACAGGGCTAGAAAAACTCCATAATGATCTCTAAACAAAACGAAAGAAACCCTAGAGTTAGTTTTTATTTTAAACTTTAGGCTTCACATTTCAAAGTTTTATCAAACTGGACCCCCCTCCCCATAATTTAAACCATTGTTTTCCAAGGGAAATTTAATAATAAGAGCCGCCATGTGTTTCTGCTTAATTTTAGAAGCCTGTGTTATGCAGTCAAAGATTCTCATTTGAAAATAATTCCTGTTCTTATTCTTAAACTGCCAGGGGAATAAGATTTAAAAAACATGTTGCAGCTCTCAAGTTTATGTTTTGCCTAAAGCCAAGCAGCGCTGGAAGATCAAAGTTGGGAGTGCAGTTCTAAAGTTAGAACCACGGCCTTGCAACGTGCTAGCAAATGGGCAGCCTTGCCCAGCAGCTGCCTGCCCAGGTCCTGCGGTAATTAGCCCTGGTGCAGGCGGAGGCCCCCGCCCCTCCCCTGGGCAGGGCCCAGGCCTCAGGGCCCCTGTCGCCTGGGAAGCGATCCCCACAGGAACAGGGCAGGCGTGGTATTTTTAGACCACATGTGCACGCTGTCTAGGCCTCCCGTATTCTACAATCTGCATTTGGGAGGACCAGGAATCGAACACACTCCCTGTGCTTGCTGTCTGCTGAGTCTGCCCTTAGTGGGGGCTATTTGTCAACGTGATAGATTCATCTGATAATATTTAAGGATGGGCAAACTGGGGCACGTTTGCTATTCTCAAGCTGTCTCTTGTTCTGTCTTAAAAAATGAACGTGTGTGTACGTGTATGTATTATTTATTTTTTCTTAAGTTCCAAAGCCCTACTTCCCTCCTCCTTTGTCAAGTCCTTAACTTGACTATTTTATACCTTAGTAGAACTTAGAGCACCACAATGGCATTCAGGGGCAGCCACAGAAGTTCCAGGCTACCTCCATCTCTCCATGCTCCCCCTCTGGGAAGTTATGCTTGCCTGTGGTGAGCCCAGCTGAAGGTCTCATTGTAAATTCAAATGCTGGGGTTCAGAAGTCATAGGTGTCTAAGTAGGTGTGTGGCTCCACCTTCAGTTGTGGCTCTTTACTGAAAAGGCTCCTAGCCTTGCACCACAAAAAATGAACGTGACCTGCAAACACACCTTAGTCCAGCCAGAAAGGAGTGCTGAGCTTTGGAGAGCTGCTAAATGATGGTGGGAAGCCCAAGTCTTTCCCGTTGGACGTGATCTGGTGGAAGCCCAGTGATGGTCGCGTGCTATGGTGTGTTCCCCGACCTGCTACTGATGCCATTGGGGCTTCCTGTTCACTGCCTGTGCCCTGGGAGCTGTTCAAGGAGAAGCACCCACAACAGCTGTCTACTTTCAATCTGAGCGAGCCTTCGACCTCTTCTCAATTTCAGATACACAGTTTTTACCCAGAGCCTTGGTTTTACAATGGCTTCTAACTTTGCAGTCCTTGACACACGCTCTTGTGCAGTTGATAATAGCAAAAACAGGTGAACTGCTAAGTTTCGCTCAAGCTGTCCAGTTAGCTATTTTTACCCTTGGTAAGCTGAATCAGCTCTCTGCATGCCTTTCTTGGAACAGAGGAGATCGGCTCCTTTGGAGAAAGAGGCAACAGGAGATGCATTCTCCATAGATGTTTGCCCACGTTGCTCTTAAAGTTCTGTGCAGTGGTCTTAGAAGAAACAATCTCCTTTCTGGAATTGTTCAGAGTTGCCAAGCCCTAAGGGAGAGCCCCATACCTCTCCCAACAGAAGTAGCCCAGTTAACCAAAGCCTGGTGCTAGGAGCCAGGCCTGAACATCAGTCTAGAGCGAGAATGGCACATTATTTAATCTCTCTCTGCTTCTTCAAATTCCTGCTCTAACAGCTGCTCTAGACAGAGGTCTTAGAGTTGATGGTGGAAAGGGTTAAGATTTGGGGGACTGTTGGGATGGGGTGAATGTGTTTTGTGTATGAGGTCATGAATTTGGGGGTAAGGCAGAGGGCTGAATATTAGGGACTGAACTGTATTCCCCTAAACTTTATATGTTAAAGTCTTAACTCTCACCATGTCAGATTATGACTATCTTTGGAGACAGGGTCTTTAGAGAGGTAATTGAGTTAAAATGAGAGCATTAGAGTAGGCCCCATTCCAATGCAACTGGTGCTCTTGTAAGAAGAGGAGATGAGGACATGACGCAAAGAGGGACACGTGCGTGAAGACCCGGTGAGAGGGCAGCCACCTGCTAGCCAGAGAGAGAGGCCTCTGAAGGAACCAACCCTACTGACATCTTGATTTCAGACCTCTGGCCTCCAGAACTGTGAAAAAAAATGAACGTCTCTTGTTTAAGCCACCGGTCTGTGGTACTTTGTTATGGTGGCCCTAGAAGACCAACACAGATTTCGAGATGGCACAGGTGTGGTACAAGGCTACTCCAGAGAGAGCTATTGGACATACTCACTCTCTAAAATGTACCTGGATAGGCATTGCTAAAAGATTGGGAATAGAGCTTGTTTCATTTGGTATATTTCATAAACCTACTCGTTTGGGGGATTCATTAAAAAAAAAAAAAAAAAGGAAAAGTGACTGTTGTACCCTAAGGACATGAACTTGTGCAGTTTTTATTGTGTGGGAAAAAAACATGACACAACCAAACTGGCAATTTCTCACAATACCAGGTGCGTTACAGATTGGTGTGTGGGCTTTTGTGAATTGGTTGCATATAAATGAGGAACATTTAAATAAAAAGGAGATCTAGAAACTTTCACTAGTTTGGGGCTTTTATTTATAGCTACTTATGCACAAAGCTAATTTCCCTTCCCACGTGAGTTTTGAGCCGTGGCAGTCTAACGGGCTTCTGTATAAGGTGCTATAGATTTCGGTGTGCAGACAGGGCGCCGCAAGCCCCTCATGGGTGTGAGAAACTGAGAGAACGGGTGGGGAGAGATGATGGGAAATGCTGAGCAGAAACCTGGTTTGGCAGAGAGTGTGATTTGGTGGAAAGAGACCGGACTGAGAACTGGAAGCCCGAGCCTATTCCCAGCCTGAGTAGGAAACATTAAGGTGATACGAGGGCACATTCTTTCATTTTTCTAGGACTGTTGTGTCAAAATGAAAGGTTAGGAGAGGAATGCCAAGGCCACTTCTTGCTCTGATTCTAGGAACTCAGAAGGCCAAGAATGGGTGGGAGCTATGACTTTGGGGTGAGAGTGTAGAGCCCTGACCTGGCCCGTACTGATCTCCCCATTTGGCTCAGGACATCGTCGTCTCCTTAAACAGCCTTGGGGGGCGTCATCCCCAGGCACTTCCCAGCCTGCTGCCACCCCCACGCTTGCAGTCCCTCTGCCCAGCTCACCTGCCGGGCCTCCTCCTACTTCTCCGCCTTCCCCACTCTCTGCTCAGATGTTCATCGTGCAGTGTCATCTTTGTAGCTCTGGGAGCTACTCACAGGGGCAGTTTTTAATCCTGCACTTTTGTTTTGGGGTCTTTTCCTCTCCTGTTCTAGGAAGACGTGGCTGAGAACATACATCACCATCTTGCATTTATTCACTTCTCTCATCTCCAAATGGACCAGGGATTCTTAAATCAAGCCGAAATGTCCGTAGCACAGTGAGCACATAGTAAGCACTTGTCTGTTAGCTCTTCCTCCTTTTATGAGACTTCGGTACTAGTGATCTGCCCCGTGGGTTAGTACTTAGTAGATATGGCCTCATGGTGCCAAGGCATGTGTTAGCTCCACAACCAGATGGCAAACTCCAGGGTACGCTTGTGTCGAATTTGCTTATATGCTGACTTCACTCCAAGTTATTATGTTGCATAGCACAGGGTAAGTTCTCAAAAAATTATTGTCGATGGATTAATTATTGGCTCATAATCTTCATCGAAAGGCTGTACCTTCAGTGACTCCTTGGTTACAGGGACTCTTTTAGGATTAAGGCAATGTTATTCACCCTCAGCGTTGATTGAAATTGGCCTCTGAGGTTTCTGATCACCTTCCTTTGCCACATGGAAATTTTAAGCTCACTCGTAAGATGTTCACACATATTAATAGAGTATTTACTTATTTTTAAATAGATGTGACAATGTTTAGCATGCATCTGAAATCAGATGCTGGGTGTTAATTGTAGACAAAATCAGCCTTTATCAAAACAGCCCCACTGCTAATGATGTTAGAAAGAAAACCGGGCTTGCTGGTGTGGCAGATTGATCCTATTCTGATTGTCACTGAGATGCAAGGATTTTCTAGGAAGAATAGACACAAATGAATCAAATCCCAGGAGCACGGTTAAGTTTGTATCTTTCCAAAGGATCATAAGAAATGAGCCCATAGAAAGAACCTGCTATTCAATGGAAATTTGCAGAGCGCATGGATTTGAGAGAAGTTTGGGAATTTTAATGTCCAGTTAAATTGCTTTTATTTCCTGTAGCCCATATTGGGCTGAGAGCCCTGAGAAGATTTGGGCCCAGGCTCCTTGCTTTAAGGCTGAGGAAATTGAGGATGTTTGACAGGGGAAAGAGAAAATTCTGGGTTACAAGGTAGCAGTCTTAAAATATCTGAGGGACCGGTTTGTGAAAGAGGAAATGTATTTGTTCAGGGAGGTACCAGCAAGCAGAACTACAACCTGTGGGTAAAGCGGGCAGGAAGAACAGTTTTGTTCCAATGTCAGGAAGAGTTTTCTAGCAATGGATGTCTGAAGTCGAGACGGAGTAATTGGACAGGATTAATGTAGAGTAGGGTTGGAGTCAGAAGACCAGCAAAACTCCTTTCCATGCTAGGATCTTTTTTTTTTTTTTTTTTTTTTTTTTTTTTTTTTGAGACAGAGTCTCACCCTTTTTGCCCGGGCTAGAGTGCCGTGGCATCAGCCTAGCTCACAGCAACCTCAAACTCCTGGGCTCAAGCGATCCTCCTGCCTCAGCCTCCCGAGTAGCTGGGACTACAGGCATGCGCCACCATGCCCGGCTAATATTTTTTTATATATATTTTTAGTTGTCTGATTAATTTCTTTCTATTTTTAGTAGAGACGGGGTCTCGCTTTTTTGCTCAGGCTGGTCTCGAACTCCTGAGCTCAAACAATCCGCCTGCCTCGGCTTCCCAGAGTGCTAGGATTACAGGCGTGAGCCACCTATGGTTCTTTATCTATGGGTCCATACTTCTAAAGAATGGACTTGTTTCTAACACAGTGCAAACTCACAAGTACAGGATTCTGAGATGATTTGAAATAAAACAAAACCATGATTGTCAGCCGGGCTGATTGTCAATTTTTTTTTGATTCTCCATTAGTTTCTGGTCTTGAAAAATGTCTGAGAATCAATCAAGTCCCCAAAGGAAAGGTGGGTCTGTGTGAGGATCTCAGATTTGCACGTGGAGGAACACAGGTGGAGAGTTACAAGGTATCACCCACGTGGCTGGTGAAGCCTCTGCAGACACAACTATGAGAGAGGGCAGAGGCAATTATCTCAGGAATGAGGCCAAAAAGAGGCAGCCTTGGCTTGAAGGATCTAGTAACTGTCTCTGTTCTTTATATAGCATGGCTGTGGTGAGCTGCACTTTGTACAGTCCGAGGAAAGTCATTTAACCTATTCTGTTCCATCTGTGAAATGGGTACAGTAAGAACAGAGCCCAGTTGAGTGGCTGCAGGGAGAGTTAACACCTGATACATGTATGACCTTATAGCATGAAGATGACTATTTTAGAAGTATAAGAGAACAAGAAAATCTAGCCTGTTAGAACATTAGCGCAACAGTAGCTAGTGAAATTGAATTGTTTGTCCTAGTATTGAAAAAATAAACGAAGAGTGACAACAACAAAAACCCACTATGGCAGGGCTAGGAGTATGGATTTTCTCCTGTTTGTATGGGCACGGAGTGGTATTTTTATAAAACTCTTTTTCTTGGGAAAATATCAATGATTTGGTCCCTTAAAGATTTAACAAAAAATAAAATAAATGCAAGAAAGGTGGATGGTGGGTATAGTCTTTATTTGTTATGAAATAGCTTCCTCAAAACACTAGCTAGAATGGAATCAGCAGAATATACTTAGCTACTCTCTGCCCGTTCATGAAAAACTACTCTCTGTCTCCCTTCTAGAACCCGAAGTCCTCTCAGCTTAGACAAACCAGTCTTCTAGTGCCAGCTCTGTTACCAACTAACCGGGGACACTGACAATGAAAGGAAATCTCTCTGGCTCTCCTCTTTCCAGCTGGATTATCAGAAAGTATATAGCTGCAAGTAGCAAGAACACTATTGAGATAGAGTATTAATTCTATAGTTTCGCAATGTCACAGGGGACCCTTTTCATCTTTTTGTTTGGCATCCTCAGTGAGGTGCCCATGTGCTCAGGCCAGCTTACCTCATGTCTACAGAATGGCTGCAGCAGTTCCAACACTCACATCCTGTTATTCCTTCTTATGAACAAATAAGCCTTTCCCATAAGCCCCCAGAGCAAGTTCCCTCTTATTCGACTGGCCAGCCTGATGCCGTGTATAAGCCAATCACTGGTGAGGTCAGTAAGGTGGAGACGATTGGCTTTGAGCAGACATCAATATCAGCAAACTTTCTTAAAAGGCCAGATGGTAAAGATTTTAGGCTTTGCCAGCCATGAGGCAAAATCAAGGATGTTATGTAGGTACTTATATAACCACTTAAAGTACAACCATTTTAAAATGTAAAAATCAACTAGTAGTCAGAGTTCTCCAGAGAAACAGAACCAATAGAATGTGTGTATAGAGAAAGAGATTTAAGGAAGTGGTTTATGTGGTTTTGGAGGGCTGGCAAGTCCAAAATCTGCAGAGTAGGTCAGAAGGCTGGAGAGCCGGGGAAGAGTAGATGTTGCAGTTCAAGTTCGAAGGCCGTCTGCTGACAGAATTGCCTCTTGCTCAGGGATGCTCATTCTTTTGTTGGCTTCAGGCCTTCACCTGATTGGATGAGGCTCACCTACACTATGGGTGGTAATCTGCTTCACTCAAAGTCCACCGATTTAAATGCTAATCTCATCTAAAACCACCTGCATGGAATCATCCAGAATATGTTTGACCAAATATCTGGGCACTGTGGCCCAGTCAAATCGACACATAAAATTAGACACCGCACATTGTTAGCTACATGCCGTGCAAAAACACGTGGCAAGGCAGACTTGGCCCTGGGCTATATTTTGTCAACCTTTGGTTTAGATTTGCACCTGTGGTGAGAATAGGGTCGTTTCTTTTGAGAGTGGGTATCTAAATAGAACAAGTTAGTAAGGAATAAGGATGATGGGTAGACAACCAAGCCTGCTCTGCTAGCCCTATCTCTTCAAAATAGATTTTGAGATAATAAACACAGAAATCCTTTGAAAAACTTTAGAAAATTGTGATAGAATGTAAGGCAGAAATTCTGATCCAGCACCTTCCCCCATTTTTTTTTAAATGAGTGACTCAGTTTTTGTATTTATCAGCACATGTTTTGCCTCATTCTTCCCTTTCCATGCAGGAGGCATTTGCTATCTGGTTCCCCAGGCATGGGAAAAGGCAGCCTGCTACTAATTATTGAGAGGATGAGATGAGCTAAGAAGCCAACAGTGGTCATTATGTCCACTCTGGATGATAAGTACACCAGTGGGCATGAGCAGATACCCTCCAACTGGATGGAGAGTTTAAAGAACAGGGCACTCTGAGTTTTTGTAGAGCTGAGCTAGCCTGGGCTCTTTCCTAGCAAGGAAAGTGGGGGCGGTGTGTGCAGGTGTGCGTTCTGAGTTCTGATTCTCCTGGCCAGTCCTGTTGTGCTCTTTTTCAATTCAGGTCAAGTGACAGGTACTCTAGAGAGGCTCTGTGCTAGACACTGGGGTTCTAGATTTGGGGAAGGTAAGATGCCTGCCCTCCTGAAGTGTGTAGTGTGGAAATATTAATAGAGGCAGATACGAACAGATGCTCATGTGGTCTTCAACGGTGGGGGCAGGGAGCATCATCACCTTAGTGCTCATATGGAAATGTGGGAAGGGATGTTTTGGTTTTCACAGTAACTGGGGAATGCCTCTGATATTTGGTGCCTGGTTTCTGGGGTGTCAAATGTCCCAGAGTGCAAAGGATGGGCCCATACAACAAAGAATTATCCCACTCAAAATACCAGTAGTCTCATGGAGAAGAGCTAAGGAACAATGGACTGTCAACTGAGGGATTAAGAAGGTACAACACTGGCCCCCCTTCCTGCAACGTGAAGGGTACAGAGATGTCCCTGGCATGAAATCTAGAATCAGCCAGGCTGCCTAGTTTGGTGTGAGCTCATATTTCTGTTGAAATTCAGGAAAGGACTGGAATATCTTTGGTGGGAAGAGGGCCTCTGCTTATGGTTTTGTAGATCGTGAATCGCACAGCTCCAGGGGGAGCCACTGCTGTGTCAATCACCCTAGATTTATACAGCTATTACCCCCTTTTCCTGGAAGATAGCAATAGTATCTCGAGAAAGAGCACCTTACTGATTCACACTTAGCTAGTGGCAGGGCTGGGCAAGAGAGAGCGATGTGGTACACAGATGGCTTGCAATGTGGAGGAGGCTTGGGGCCAGGCCTTAGGTGGCTAACTGCAGAAGTGATCGTGGCCAAAGAAGGATCCTTGGTGCGGGAGCAGCAATGTAGCTGGGCTTCAGCTGGCTTCGACATGATTTGGGGATGTGTTCATGTCTCCAACCACGGTGAGAGAGGCCCAAGGGTCTTTGCTCTCCTTTGCTGACCTGTTTTGGAGAGACCCTGATCTCAGGTGGGAGGAAAAACATCATTCTGGTGGATGGACTCCCCCACCTAAAATTTGGTCTGGATGTCAAGATTGATGATGCCTCATGCACACCAAGAAGTCAGGAAAAATTTATGACTTACGAAATCGAGGTCTCTGGGAAGAGCAGGGCAGGCCACTCAGGAAATTCTGAAGTGACTTCCCAAGTCACTGAGCGGGGAAAGGAGACTGGCCTGGGATTTTATTGCGGTTCCCAGGCGCTCAAGGAGGGAGCACCCAGACTGTCTTCTCAGCTTGCCCAGATGTGGGGCACTGCTGGAAGAGGGAGGAGTGAGGCTTAAAAGCTGTCAGCAGTCAAACAATAAAAATGGAGTCGAACCCTTCATTAAACACATCCTCTCTCATTGAGACACAACCCTGATTATTCTCTGATGTGCAAGATGGTGGCTGGAGAGGAAGGGGACGGGCTTTCAGGGCTCTTCCTTCTGCATGGCTCCCTTCCACCTGCGCAGGGAAGAACTCCAGAGAGGTGGGGAGTCGAGGCTGGCTTAGCGCAGGGCAGGCATGGAGTCCAGTGGCCAGGGAACAGAGGATTCACCAGTGTGCATGTCAGCATTGTTCAAACTGTTGGAGACCTTAAGATCTGTTTTAGCCCTTGGGTCCTAGAACTTCCCTTGAGCTCAATTCCTTGGGCTTCCCTGTTAATCATTATTGGAATGTTTTCTAGAGTCAGGGTCAGGGTGACGTGCTTAACCAGGGTACGTGTTAAGAAGTCGTGTGCAGAGACTTCGTTTCCACACCTCTGGAAACAAAAAGTGCCACCGCTCTTTGCATTTCTCCAGAGGCTGGCAAAAGTGACAAACTGAGCTCTTAAGCATTGCAGGCTAAATACACTTGAGCATCTAAGCGAACAAGAAAAGAAAGAAGGAAGAGTTATTGAGGCAACAATTCAGATTTAATTGCATTTGATATAGACCACCCTTTAAAAATAGTTTGGTGGGTAAAAGGCTGCAGTAATTTATGGAACGTTCTGCTTGCTTCCAGGGAAGTTGACAAGTCTGGACTGAATCAAGAGAATCAGCATAAATCTCAGCCGATGCCTAATTTTAGAGATGTCTGGTCTTTGAAGGAGTCTTGCCACAGCCAGATGGGGTGGGAGACAGCATTTGAGGGTGGAAATGCATGAGGTGCCAAACTGAAGCTCAAAAGGTTAAACCCATTTTTGTGGCTGATAAATCCCGAGCAAAAATGAATTGGATTGTGGGAAGAGTTTTGTACTGTAAACCGGAGTCCCTGGGGGAGGCTGCGGAAGTCCTGAAGGATCACAGGTAAATTATTTAATTCCTCCAGGCCTTGATGTCGTACATCTTTAAGAAACTGAGCTCGTTCTCCCTGTGAGCTGTTCAAAACAAGACAGCAGCGTGACCATGGGCAGGTCATCGGGCCTCTCTGGGACTTTGCTGCCGTTTGTGTTCACTACAGAAGTTTCCCTCTCCTCTGTGTAGCTGACTTCAAAGCCCTGCTTTGGGTCATGATCACTTAGAAACTTCTAGACAAAGTCTGCAAAGGAAGGCCTGCATGCAATTTGTCTCTGTGGTGCCTGGTGTATCACGATGCTTGGTACTTGGGAAGTTTTCAATCATCGTAGAGATTGAGCTGAACTGAAAGGATTGAGCTGCTGATCTTAATGGTACATTATAGCTCTGAGCTTCTGCAGTTTTATTAATAAATTTAACTCATTGCAGCCAGTCTGAAGGAGGGCATGTAAATGTCAGCATGGCCTTTAGTGTCCTCAGAACATTGGTTCTAGTGCATTTATTATTTCTGTGATGATCATGGTGATGGTGTTGTTCTGGAGGAAGAGGGAACAGGAGCAGAGAGATTTTTCTGGAGAAGTTGAATATCTGCTTCTTCATTTAAGGGTCTGTATTGCCAGAAATCAAAGAGTCTAGGATCATATCCTAATAGATTTGAAGTTTGAGATTGTGATGGATTTGAGAATTGTTTCT
The DNA here is from genome assembly GCF_000956105.1 of Propithecus coquereli. NCBI lineage: Eukaryota > Metazoa > Chordata > Mammalia > Primates > Indriidae > Propithecus > Propithecus coquereli. The sequence continues at coordinate 5,574,783 of NW_012149396.1, read as the reverse complement.
CGAAGCTTTGTTTTCTGATCATTTACAACAGAGTATTTTGCTAAATGCAGATTACAGGGTGCTGGTCTGCTGATTTGAATTCTGCCCGGGAATCTACATTTCAAACAAACTCCCCAGGTAACTCCGATGCATACCAAAGTTTCATGATCATTAGCATGGAAAGTTATGACAGTTTTCTGGGCTTGGAGACAGGAGAAACTTAGCCCAAGCGGCACAATCAAGTGTGGATTTCTTATGGTGCACAGGACAGAGCAGTCTTTGAAGCCTGGAAGATCTGCGTGGAAACTCTGAGTGAAATGTTTATTAGCTGTGTGGCCATAAGCAAGTGACTTCACTTATCTAAGCCTCTCTTCCCTCATCTGTGAAATGGGCATACTAATGTCCTCCTTGTTATAAAAATTGAAACAAATAGATGTAAAGGTCCTGGAATATAAAAGGTGTTTAATAAGTGGTAAAGGATATTATCTTCTTTGTAGCACCCAATCAGAGTGAGATATTCCCAGGGCAATTGGGAATTTACCTGCACAGGGAAGGAAGAGAACTTCTTAACTAAGATTCTTTTCAGGATTAGAATAGCTGGGCATGAAGCGTGTGGACTAGGGAGGAAGCTCACTTCTTTAACAATCTTCTTAAGATTCTAACAAAACGTTTCTCAAATTATGTTTCCCGCAATCATATCTTAACATCAGAAAGATTGCTGTTAACGTCTTCCCAATATATTGAGAAATTAAAGGACAGCCATTTCTCTTCTTTTACTTTTATTCATTTTTAAGTTGTAAAGAACATTTCATCATACAAATTTCAAATTTTATGTGAAAATAGAAAGGTAAGTGTAATGAACCCCTTATATATAGCCATCACGCATTTCCAATGATTATTAATCTCGGCCAATTTTGTCCCTGTCCCTCAATATCCTTTTATCTGTAAACATTTTAGTATGTAACTCTAAAATAGATGACTTTTTTTTAAAAAAGAAAGAAACAATAATACCATTATCAACCTAAAAAATTAAAGATATCTTTAATATCATTAAATAGTGTTCAAATTTTTCCAGTCATCTGTAATTATAATTAATTCACTAGAAGCAGCAATATTCTAGTTTGACTTTACTTTGTTAATTAATAATTTTCTAAAATACATCTACAAAGAGAAACTTTACTTCACCAACTACTTGGCTACCCAGATGTACAGTTTATATAGGAATATCAGTATAAATGCTTGATTTTTTTCTAGTTATTAATTTTCAAAATAAGTGGTTGGTTCTTTAGTATTCTGCAAAGGTGACTGATTTTTTTTTTTTAAAAATATGAACTCATAGATGTAAATATTTTTTATGTGTTTCAATCCATTGTAACTATTGTTTATCTTCTAATTGTGCCAAGCTTGGCCATTGAGAGGGTCTCCAAATTGGCTTTTGGCCCTTTTAACATGACAGTAGATAATTTCTTTTCTTTCTGCTATGACAGAATGTTCCAGGCGCATCTTGTATATGCTTTCCTCAGCATATATAAGATGAAATCACCAATTTCTCCCAAGACATGGTATTTAACGACCACAATCTGGGTGCTGTTGGTGTTCATTGCTGCTCTGTTGGTTATTGTTTCCACGCCTTTTCAGCGGACAGAGCTAGAAAATAAACATTTTTTTTTGTATATCATGATTTTATACTGATTTTTCCAATGCAAATTCAGGACTAAAGTATTTTTACTTACCTTCTATATCTGTATGTCTTTCTCCTATGCCCGAATCCTGATTCTCAACGACACCGAATAATTACTCATTTGTTTTATCCCCATAGTATACACAAAATAGTTTTAAAACAAAATGCCAAGACAACCATCAAAAATATAACTGAAGTGAGATTTTTTTGTTTTTGCAGTTCTTTTGTCCTTAGGGTTTTCCCCATTAGGCTGTATAGTCAACATCTGTGTTTTAAAGTCACTAATTCCTCTTTGTGTGGTTATACTATCTGGTCAAAATGCAGATTCATGTGTTTAATTTTGCTTATGAATTTTAGGGTTTTCTTTTTATAAGTTAATTTCCTTGGGAGTTATGTAAAATATTTATAGCATTTCAAAGTCAAATCTTCAAAACAAAGTATGATCAAGTACGTCTTGCTTCTGTTTTTATTCCCTCTACCCTATTCCTTTCTTCTATCTTAGGCAAGGTTTTCTGTATTTTCATCGTTTGTCTTTCCATTTATTTAGATAATCAGAAGATGAATGCACATACCCTCCCCACCCACACGTATAAAAAATGGTTTCTTAACCTAGGTAATTCTTTGTGGTGAGGAGGGGTGGGCATTCTGTGCATTGTTGGGTGTTCAGCAGCATCCCCGGCCTCTACCCACTAGATGCCACTAGCATCTCCTTATTGTTGTGATTAAAAATGTCTCCAGACATTACCAAAGATCCCCTGGGAGACAAAATTACCTCTGATTGAGAATCATTGGTTTACGCATACATGTACATTTATGATTACAGTCATGCACCACATAATGATGTTTAGGTCAAGGACAGACTGCATATATGACGATGGTCCCGTGAGACTATAATGGAGCACAAATAGCAACCTGACATATGGCACTTGATATTGGCATTGGTAGGGGAAATGATTGATATTTAGTAATGGTGCTGGTACATTTGGTTTTCCATATAAAAATTTTTTGTTTTTCCAAATACAAAAGTACATACCATCTAGGTTTGTGTAAGTATACTCTATGATGTTGGTACTTTTTCTCAATTAATAAAATATATCCTGGTGATCACTCTCTGGTAGTACAGGGAGTTACTCCTCATTCCGTTCACAGTTGCATAGTACTCCACTTTCCCTTTCTTCTTAGATTTTTGCATTCTTCCAAGTTTTCTGCTCATGTCTACAGAAGGGCTAACATACTGAGAGTTTCAGACACCCAAGTGCTGAGAAAAGCAAACAGCAAACTTTTAAAAACAGAATAATTTCTCTTTCTCCCGGCTCTACCTGTCAACATTTCATTAAGCTCCAAAACAAGTTTTATTCTTTCTTTCTTCCCCATCAATGACTATTTTTTAAAAAATAAATTTTCATTATTAAAGCTCACCATTTTTCAAATCTAGGAAAAGTACATTTTTGTCTCTTTCTTAATTATTGTATTGCTCTATCATTCCCAGATCTGGATCTAGGGGTTTCCTGTTTGCCAAATGGCAAATGCGTCAATTTGGACACTTAAGCTGCCCAAAGCCTTATTGATTTTATGGAGGACATTTTAGCATTTTACTATTTATTTTCAGATTTTGGGGGAACATTTTCTTATCTCAGAAAGCCAAGGAGAGTGCTCTGTTCTATATGGTGTCCTTCAATACTTGTCACCAACCATGAGGATCAAGGAATGATTCCAAATTACTAAATGGGATTAAAACCTAGGACACAGGAATTCCCAACCATTGCTACTAAATAGCAACTAAAAATCTTAGTTTCCTCTGAAGATCAACAGGCAAAAAAAAAAAAAAAAAGCTACAGGATATGAGGTGGGACAAGGAGCTCCCTTAGAGTTGAAACGAGTCTCCGAATGAGGATTCTGAGGCCGGCCAAAGGGAGCCCCGAGCTGGGCCAGAGGAAATTGGGCCTCAGCCTTCACCGGGGGAAGACACAAGAGGTGCCTGAGCTTAACGTGCTGATGGGCCCATTCTTTTATGGTTTCACAGAGCCTCAGACCACAGCGACTTGCTCTCACTGCTAGGCTCAAATTAATTATTTTGGCACTATTGTCATACAGACCAATTCAGTACATTTATATAAAGCTGAATATTAAACCTATTTATTTTCTCCTCTAGCTCGTAAGCTGTCCCCATCCTCCCCCCATAAGGGCTTACACTGTGAAAGAATGAGAGCTGAAAGGTCAGAAAATTCTTCATTTCCATATGAATATCATATTCTGCAGTTTGAAAAAGCACAAAAGTATAAAATGTACCCCATTCTGATGTGGTCTCCAGGGAAAGAATTAGAGGAGGTCTTGTTCAGGGTGTGTGTGTGTGTGTGTGTGTGTGTGTGTGTGTGTGTGTGTGTGTGCTGAGTTGGCAGAAATAGGGGAAGATGCAATAAAGAATGTGATCTTTCCTATTTTTAAAAGGAAATATTTTGTAAGAACGAGGCATGCAGTGTAATCTGCTAACTCAGAAGTTTAGGATGCCATTTTCCTAATGGTGCTGGAATTATTTCATTTCAACTTCTCTCCATCTAATCAATTAAACCCACCACGCTGAACTCTTCCTGACAGAATCGCAAAGTTTAATAGCTGCCTTTCGAATGACCCCTTGTCTACAAACAATGAACCAGTGATAACAGCCATTCAAGAGCAAAATCTAAAATACAACTTTGCATAATGGAAAAATAGGAGAGATTTCTTTTGGCCAGTTAAAACCCATGTTGAATGAATTATTTGCTCATCAGTAATTTTTACGTTTTATTTCTCTGTTCCTAGGCTCAAGATGAGCATCTCTGCTTATGCCCGTTTTTGCTTGTCTTTAATCGTGCAAATCGCACCTAGCTATTCTTCCATCTCCTTACCAGTGCCCCCCTCCCGTCTTCATTACAAGGTTCCCTCTGTTCCCATTTCCTCTTTTACTTCTCTGTGAGCAGCTGGGCTATGTGCTTACAGCAAATTAGCTGTAAAATAAAGCAGGCTTTTTTCTATTTTTTCTTTTTTTCTTTTTTTTTCCAGGGCGTTGTGGGAGAAAAGGTGGTTAGAGAAATTATCCTACGATAAGCAAGTGTGGACAAGGATCAAATAAGCAGAAGAAATAAGGCCGTTGGAGCTTCACTCACACTGATGAATCCTAGTTAAGTGTATTTCCCTCCTGGGGGTCCCTATTGCATCATTCCGGATGCTCCCTCTCAAGTTCTTTACCAGTGGTATTTTCCTCTCAGTTCTCGGTTTTCACTGACATCCACCAAATGAAGTCCCGGTTGGAATGTGTGTTCTTTAAAATATTGAAATCCAACTGCAGCCTCAATGTTGCTGGCCTCACTTTTGCTGTATGTTTAAAAATGCAACAGCAATTGTCACAGTTATTCATCAATTTAAAAAGGCAGGCAGGCACTGAAATTGCATGTGGTCCCGAGAGGAAAATTAGTTCTAAAGGTAAGGAAATAGAAGTAAGCTGGCTGAGAGCGAGAGCGTGCGGCATTGTTTAACAAAATCTTTCTCTTTGCAACAACTCACAGGCATTTTGGCTCTCTGTCCCTGTGGTGGGTTTTGTTGCTTTTTAGTAATGGTCTGCTGTTGTTGAAGAAGCTCCTCCTCCTGAAGGGACTGAATGGCCACACACAGTAGGACTGTCCATAAGGTCAAATAAAGTCCTCCATCTTTGGTTTCAGCATAATTGACACATCGCCTTTATCCCGGTGGAGTCGAAATCCAATGTATCCTCCCTTTTTTCTCTGTCCTGCTTCACACGGCACAGACATGCCTCCAGGTGGGTGAATGAAAGAACCCTTCAGTGGAGGAGTGGAGAGTTCAACCTACAATTTACTGGGCTCCTTGTCTTTGTACTCACCAATTGTCAAACTTTCAAATGAAGCAATGAAATATTTTCTTTTCCAAAATAAAACATTACTTGGCATGCATGTATGCAACCAGCAAAAGGAGCACTGGAGCACCTTGCATTTATCTTGTAATTTATAAATTATGTAACTGTAATTTTAAAATTATTTTATT
>NW_012149396.1:5499624-5568682 GCF_000956105.1 Propithecus coquereli | reverse complement strand
AAAAAAAAAAAAAAGACACTCAAAGAGAATTCTGAGACTGGTTGAACACAAAAAATTGAATTGTGAGTTGGGGATGACTGTTACCATGTTCTAATAGCCTCATTACCCAATTCCTCCCACTTTATTTATGAATTTTTGTTTTGATTACAAATTATGGAGAAAATTCTGATCCAGACATTTAAGTAGAGGAAAATGGTAAGATTTTTTGGTTTTTAATTATATTTACCTTTTTAAAAAATGTATTTATATATATATTATTTTTTTCAGAGGGAAAGAGAGATTTATTGTAAGGAACTGGCTTATGCAATTACGGGGGTACAAATGTTTAGGTTACGTATATTACCTTTGCCCCACCTGAGTCAGAGCTTCAAGCGTGTCCATCCCCCAGATGGTGTGCACTGTACCCATTAGGTGTGTATATATTCATCCCCTTCTCACCCCTTCCACCTGCCCAACACCTGATGAATGTTACTACTGTATGTGCATGTATGTGTTAATCAATTAATACCAATTTGATGGTGAATACACGTGATGCTTGTTTTTCCATTCTTGTGATATTTTACTTAGTAGAATGGGCTCCAGCTCCATCCAGGATAATACAAGAGGTGCTAGATCACCATTATTTCTTGTGGCTGAGTAGTACTCTATGGTAGGTAACCTCAGAATGTTCTCCATTTCTAAGGAGATGGCCACAAAAGAGGATTTGCAAAGTTGGGCATAAAGACAAGCTAACCTGATCATACCAGGCTATAGTAGAAGTCTCAAACTTTTTCATACCATTTGAGTGTTTTAAGTTATTGTTTAAGAGTGGTTAAACATATTTAAAAGTGCGATTCAAATTAAATGCTTGTAGATTCTCTGAAACACTGTAACAAACTCTAGGCTGGAGAATGTGGCTTGGAGACCTTTGTGTTAGGGTACTTCCAGAGCTGGTGCCAGCAGCACCAGTAGCACATTAGGAATAAAGCCACCAAAATCGGAGAGATGGGAGTGTGAGCCTGCTTCCTTAACAGCCATAAACACTCTGGGGAGAGCCCATTCCTAGTTCAGGATTGTTGGAACAACTTTTCTGCCCCAATCTTTGTTAATGTCAGATTTTCCCTGCTTCTCAGGGTTCTAAGGCTGCAGGGTGCAATGCGGTAGCCATCAGCCACCTGTGGCTATTTACGTTTAAATTCTTATCAATTAAAATTACACAAAATTAAAAATTCATGACTGCAGTCTCACTAGGCACATTTCAAGTACTCAATAGCCACATGTGACTATTGGATACCATATCAGACAGCACAGATACAGAACACTTTTAGCATTGCAGAACCTTCTACTGGATGGTGCTGTTCTAGAGCGAGAGCCCCTCATCGTCTGGCTGCCATTTTGAGGTTACTCCTGAAAAGAGCTTGTAACCCAGCATAGGATCATCTTTTTGGTCAACATAAACTTCCTCTATGTTGTACTGGAGCTATTTAAATGAAAGATGAGAGGAAAACACCTGGCAATATTTTCTAACCCCCGACAGAGTCTTCATTCTTAATGGTCATTCTTAAGGGTCCACGATAGGATGAGAAAGAATAAACTGGGGTTTGTGTCTGGGAATTCTCCTAAAGAATTATGAAAGGCAGTCATAGTGATGAAGAGAGAGAACTCTGAGCCGGGCTGTAGTGTCTGGGTCCACCCAGCCACTTATAAGCTGCGCCATCTTGGGGAAGTTAATCTCTCTGTGACTCTGTTTCCTTTCCTGGGATAATAGTACTACCTATGTCATCAAGTGATTGATGGGAGGATTAAGTGAGATATTGTGTGTAAAGCTTCTTAACACAGGGACTGGGTGCTAGTGAGCATTTGCTATGCTATGGGGCGGCTCTTTTTAATACCATCACAACCTGCTCCAATAAAGAATTCCATTATGGAAGTCGTTCTTTGAATAGCATGTTTAAAAACAAGAAACACGAGAGAAATGATTACAAAAGTTGTTCAGGTAAGACGGTAGTAGTAAAAATGTGAACGGTGAGAAGGGTGTCTGGTTAGGATTAGGAACCATCGAATATCACAAATGCCTCATTTTTTAGTTCCTTTGGTTCACCTCTCTAAAGGCTGGGAGTAGGATTCAAGAAATGTTTTAATGAAGAGGATTTTCCGAGCTCTTGCCTAGTTGGGAATGTCTTTCTGTGATTGTCACATAGGAATGACAGCTTGGCTGAGCATGAAATTCATAGGTCCCAAATCATTCTGTGCAAACCTGAAGAAACTTTGCACCGTGGTTTTCTGACATTTGGCATGTGAGAGCAATCTGGCTCGGTATTAGTTCGCCGTCGGAAGTGTCTCATTTTGAGTCCCACAGATGTAGACGCTGGGGCAAGGATTCAGGTGCAAGTCATGTATTTGGGATGTGAAGGGTATTGTCATAGGGAGGTAAGACGGCCACTAAAGGGTGCATTATGAAGAGTGTATTATCGAGCCAGATGTCACTGTATACACCTGGTGCTTAATCATGCTGCATTAACTCTGGGAGTCAGTGAAATACACATTTCTCCAAGTTATCCTATCAGTGAAGCGAGGCAGCCCTGGTATTTAATCACCAAATCCTGCCTCTCACTGGTTAACACGGCTCTGGGGGGTTGCTGATCCCCCAGCATTTCCAGACGTCTGCAAGGGCAGGTGGCAGGGCTACAGTGACAGAGGAAGGCCTGATGAGAGAGTCCCAGGAGCTGGCAGTTGGAAATCAGGCTGGAGTGTACTGAAGGGTAAGGGTGGGGGACACATAGGCTGGGACCAACAGTGTCTACCCCTGAGAGTAACTTTTTACATCTGCGGAGATACTTCAATGATTGATTCATTGATTGGTTGGTTATAATTCCACATTTTTTTTTTCCTGTGTGCTTTTTTGGCTCTTTTACTTTTTCTCAGGATGTCACTTTCTCTTAGATTTTCTCTCATTGCCCAGCACGGGCACGGAGCTGGCGCCGTGAGTCCTGTTAGTAGAAGGCGGAGCTATTCTCCGCCTGGTCTGTAAAGTGCTTAGCAGAATGACTGGCATATCTCAAGCTCTATAAGGGTTTTTGAATCAAACAATTCCAGAAGGTAGGCACTATTATTATACTTATTTTACAGATTAGGAAACTGAGGTCACGTAATTTGCCCAAGATCACACATCTAGTAGAAGGGAGCACCTGAATCCAACCCCAGGCAGTCTGGTTCTAGGTTTCCCATTCTTGACCACTTGACACTTGCCACACTTGACAGTCATTTGGGATTCTGCCACTGGCCTCATGGAGACCACGCTGCTCATCCCAGAATAGAAAGCAAGGCTGTAGAGCTGCTTTTGTTCCCACCACGCAAGGTTTGCCACAGAGTGTTCTCAAGTCTCCATGTGACCATTGACAGTGTCATCTGCTAAACCAAAGACACGAACCCTACATTTCTCCCAGGCACACTTGGTGCTGCCTGGAGCAGAATAAGAGATAAACATGCTACAAACCTCCGTGTCAAGGTCTATGAAGCAAATGGAATATACGTGTATGTGTATTTCCATAATATACCTGTGGGTTTTTTCCTTCTTTAGGTACCATTCATATTCTGAGCCCTTTGAACCAATTTCTTTACTTGGCCGAATAGGGATTTTGTGCGTGGGATCTGATTGAGCCCTCCCTGCCCTCTCCACCTCTAAGGAAGTGTAGCAGCACCGCCATCCGGTGCTTATGTTGGTAAAATGTCAGCATAGGTCGGAGAGGTCTGTCTGCGGAGACATCTGCTCCCTCCCACCCCATGAGTAATAGCCTGGCCATGGAGTGAGTGGGAGAAACATCTACTCAGCAACAGAAACCGACTGCTGTGCACGCAGAACCAGGCCACTGGGAGAGAGGGAGGACAGCAGTGACAGTGGGCCGCAGGCGGCCAGAGGCAGTGCTCTAGCAAACGGCTTCTCCTCGCTCGCTCCTTCTCTAATCGGAGTGGGATCCACGCTGGGATAGGTGAGATAGCACACAGGCAGATTGTCCACCAGATGGTACAATCTTCTATTTAAGAAATATTTGAAAGGGCAACAAAATACAGCAGAAACCATCCGACAGTCCACATGGCTAATGCAAAATTAGCCAAAATGATGGTGGCGGCGGTGATGGGGGTGCCGTGGGGTGAGCTACAGGAAAGGCTGAGGAGGGATGAGCACCGTGATGTCGGGCCTGGCAGGTGTCGGGAGTGTTAGAGCTGCTTCTCCCTCATTGCACGCTGGTGCTTGATGTGCTCCTGGGGACCTCAGTCTGCAGCCTGCGTTTGAGGACTGCCACGGCTAAGAGTGACGGGCATGAGGGTGGACGTCCAGCTTGGCCTCTGTCTCATGAGCTCTCTCGCTCTGGGTGGGGTGGCACTTTGGTTGTCAGTGCTGTTCTGTGGCTCTTTCTTCATGTCCATATCTCGGTTGAGTGACCTTTTCCCTCCTGATGTCCTGTTATAGTCCTGTTTGTACGAAATTCTGTGTCTCGATCGCCATCAGCATCAGTGCCACCACGGCTCTTGTTCACTGAGCTCTTATTTTGCCCCGGTACTGCCTAAGCACTCTCCCTTGTGACATCTGATACACGCTGAGTGTTGAGTGGTTACTCCATGCCAAGCAGAGGTTGGAGTGCTTCACATATATTGTCTTAGTTAATCCCCACAACAACCTAATGAGGTAAATACTTTTATTACCATTTTAATTTTGCACACAGGGAAAGTGAAGGCTGGAGACCTTCCGTAACTTGCCCAGGGTTACATGTTAGTAAGGGCAGAGGAATTTGTCGACTCCTGAGTCGATGCTTGTCGATGCTGATATGTACATGCCTCTGATATGTAGGCTTTTCCACCTTCATCCTCACGTGACAACCCTATGAAGACATTGTCATCATTGCTAGGGTATATAGTTAAGGAAACTGGAGCTTGGGGCGTTTAAGGAATTCCGTGAGGTCGGGTGTCCAACAGAAGTGGTCTGTCTTCCTCCAAAGCTGGAGATTGGCCCCCAGGGGAGGCTGTCTCCTTCCCACCAGCCCCTCCTGCTCTCTCTCTTTCCCTGCATGGACACCCTCAGCATCCACGCTTGAAACCTCAGTGACAAATTGGCTTTATATTTAGTTACTTTCCAAGTCTTATTTCTTCTTCTTTCAGAGGATCCCCTTTCTGTTCCTCTCATCCCCACTCCGTGTTGCCAGCCAGTCCTGATCAGGTTTCTTGGCACTCACACTATTATTAAAGGGTTTGCCATTGGTCCCCACCTGCCTTCCCTGAAAAGGTGTGTTATCCCACACTGGGCCACGACTTCTAGGCACGAGCCTCCGAGACAGACACTGCCTCCTACATTCTAGAGACAGGAGAACAACAGAATGACTTTCTCTATTAACTAGCCCCTGTGATTACAAAAGAAGAGAGATCTGGGTGTCGGCGTGTCATACATTCACCACGGTGTTGAAATAGAAAACTTTGGGCATGTTTTCCATTGGATTATATAACTACATCTCTATATAAATACTTTTCTAAGAATGAAATTTTGAGTAAAGACTGCTGTCGTTATTTTTGTAATGGGCTGCAAAGAAAGAGTTGCTGTCTTGTAGGGGCAAGTCATTTTTCCAAGGAATTCCTCTCTTTGACCATCATAGAGGGAATGTTGGTAGTTTTGATGTTTAATTTTTGGACCGCAATAAGGCTTCATTATTCATAGAGGATGTCTTCCTGGGAATTACAGCAGACAATGGAACAGAAATGGGATTGACTAACCCATTGACCTTGTATCACAAGAGCAGAAAGAAATAAAAACCGAACAGACCCCTGTGTTTTCCATCCCCCCCAAGGGCTCTGTCTGTTCTCAGGCCTGGGCTGCTTTCTGTTTTCCCCTCTGGAGGGTTCCAGTATCAAGCGTCTCTGTGTTAATTAACTCAGCATGTGGCACATAAAGGCCTGACAGCAGATAGCTAATGTCTTGGATATGCACTCAGTTTAAGGATTAGCTCAATTCCAAAGGACAACTTAACGTTGCCACAGTACAGCTGACACTTGGTGATCCGAAGCAAATTTCCGGTTCTGGGCAATCTTCCTTCTGCCACCGTTGTGCACGTGGACTTCCACACCTCACTCTCTGCTCTCAGAGGCTCAGACAAAGCAAGCCAGTTTTATGTTTCCATTCAATCTAAAGGAAATCAGGAAGAGACATCTTGCAACTGCCAATAAAAACCAACAATAAACAAAACGCCATAGTACAGTGGGTTGTCTGTGCCAATGCTTGTTTCTCCCACTATGGAAATCTTATCGATTTTAAAAATATGTATAAATTATAAGGTAGTTTCACATCTAAAGTAGCTCCAAAGCCAAATTCCTTAGAACAGGTGTGCGGTGAGTGAGGGGCCGGGACACAAAAGGACAACCGCCATCTTGCTTCTTCCCAAGCGCCGCCATTTTCAACATTCCGTCTCAGAAGATAAGCATCTGTTTCCCGCGGAAAACTAAGAAAAACCGACAAAGAAGATCTCCACCCCCTCAAGCCCCATACTGCCCTTCCAAAAACCCTTAAAAACCCCCGCAGCCTGTAAGAGCCGGGGCTTCTGCCTTCTTGGTCAGAGACCCTTCTCAGGTTTCCTTATGAAAACCTGTCTCTGCCCGCCAAAGCCATCTCTTCCTGTATTCTTTTCTCCCTTTACCTGACAGTGAGAGACCAGCGTGGTTTCTCCTTTGGCCTGAAATACTTTTGAGAAAGGAGTAGAGCAAAGCCTGCAAAATGGAAGCCCACTGCCCACATTTGGCTTTGTGTAGTGTTCTTAAAAATTTATGATTGAAAATGTGGGAGTTTTTTTAAAAATGTGCATTTCTGGGTTTTCTTGCTCTGGGGCTTTGTTCCCTCATGGCAAAAATTGACAGGAGCCAGGCAGCAACTGTCCTTTGCTGGGATGGGCGTGCCACATGGTGCCAGCTTCAACCCAAGGACATGGTGTCTGAAATGCCAATTCCTGAACCCCCCAGTTTTGCTTTCTTGTTGTTCTGCCAATCCCAAGTTTGCTAAATCTCCCACTTAGCTCCTGGTAGTTTCTTGGCTATTTTGCCCAAAGTAGGCTGTGAAATAGGACGAGCTGAGTGGAATTGGGCAGGTTTCATCTCAGACTCACTTTGTATTGAGCTTATACAAAGTGGAGTTTTCATTACTATTGACCAACTGCCCAGAAATTACCTGGTGAGTTCCTTTCCTAAAATCAAAACAAAAACAAGCAAATATAAAAAATGTGGAGAGGCTGACAAATTTAGCCATTTGGCATGGCATTTAAAAATGGATATAGCGGTATTTTTAAAGTACTCTTTCAAATGTCATGACAGCTGTCCAAATTTGTAATTTTAAAATATATTTTATGTTATCACATACATTTGCTATACACTCTATCAACTATATGACTAATATGTGAAAACAAATATGCTTGCCACCCAGCTGACTCATGCTCCTTGAGACGCCGGAGGCTCCTTGAAGGACCAACAAAAAGCCCCTTGTGTCTGGAAAGAGGGGTCAGAGGCCAGCATTGTTTTTCTCCAGAGTGTGTGTTTACTCAGAGGTCTGCTTTTGTTTCCTCTTGGGAAGGAAGGCACATATCACAGAAGTTCCACAGAATCTTCAAGCACAAATAAAGAAGACATATCGTATCTTAAAGACCTGAGAATGGTTCTTTAAATCATTCATTCACTCATGCATCCATTCACTCATCGATTCACTCACTCAGTGAGTATTTGTTGAACACCTACTATGTGACACTTACTATTCTGTTAGATACCATGAGGCGATAAATGTGTAAACAAAAATTTCTGGTTTTTAAGGAGTTATGTGAGTTTCTAAGGGCCAATATAACAAAGTGCCTTAGGTGGCTTAAACAGCAGATATTTATTGTCTCACGATTCTGGGGGCCAGAAGTCCAAGATCAAGCTGTCAGCAGGGTTGGTTCCTTCTGAGGGAAGGATCCGTTCCAGGCTTCTCTCTTTGGTTTGTAGATGGCCTTCTTCTTCTCTCTGTGTCTTCACATGGTCTTTCCTCTGTGTCTGTCTCTGTCTAAATTTCCTCTTCTAATAAGGATATAAGTCATATCAAATTAGGGCCCACCCTAACAACCTCATTTTAACTTGATCACCTCTGTGAGCACCCTGTCCCAAATAAAGTCACATTTGTGGGACTTTCCCAAATAAAGTCACATTTGTGGGGTTAGGAATTTGACATGTATTTTTTGGGAGGACACGAATGAGCCCACAGCAGAAGTTGTAAGGTAGTAGTTTCTATACTCTAAGTTAGAGTACTTCCATTTTGCTCATTAGTCCTGCTGCTTCTACTAGCAAAGGGGTGTGTCTTTCACTGCTGCTAGTGGCCACCCCATTATTCCTAAATTGTGCTAGTTTAGGTAATTTCAGAAGCTGATAAGCCTAGATTGATTCTGGAGACACAACATTTTAGTAGCTGGGCATGGGCTGGAGATAAAAATGGAAGGGTCCAGATTTCAGATGTACCTATTTAAAACACAGAGGGCCAGCTTGTGGCCACGAGTGGGAGCCAGAGGTCTTTGTGGTGTTTTCTAATACGGTAAGATACCATGAAATGTGGGTGAACAGAGAGGGGAGAACCAGTCAGGATAAGATCTGGGACAGCCAGAGAGAAAATTTCTGGAAAGTTGAAATCTGATTCATATAAAAACTGTCACATGACCCATATGATGCTTCCTGTGCAAAGACAAAAGGAAAAAGAGCAGAGAGTCAGAGAGATCTAGGACTGACACGTGGAATTTGTGGGGTACAGGGCCACGAGGCATGGATGGCGGATACACTGTAAGGAGGGCATGGCTGCCATCCTTGGCCTGGTGGCCATAGACAAAATCCTGCAGGAGCCCAGGAAGAGGCCCTTATGGGGCCTGGCTCTGAGGCAGAGCTGGAAGGTAGGGGCACTGTCCCCATTAACCTTTCCCCCAAATGTTTTTCTCTCTTGGCCTTTTCTTTCAGCATCTTCTTGGCTTCACTTTGCTGGTGTTCTCAGCTGACACAGGGTAAAATGGGAGCCGAGAAAAATCTTCATCTTTCTCAACAGCACACTAATCACCTGGGGATCTTGAAAAATGTAGATTCTGATCCAGAGGTTCTGGGGTGGGCTCAGGCTGGTTCATGACCACAGTTTGAGTAGCAAGTGTCTATGGGATGATGAAGCCCAATGGCTCAGCAAAAGCCTTGTTCTCTCATTCGGAAGCTCAAGGTTCAGTGGGTTTCCTGGGTTAAGAACACAAGTTGCCCTCTTGGCTACTGCTATCGCCTTAACTTTTCCTAGCTCCTGTATTCATTAGCAAGGGTTAGAGAGAAAAGAAAAATAACAATAGTGTTCTTAATTGGATCCCTGAAAGAGATACTGCATTTCCACTGATTAAGGCAATTAAAGGTGCAGACACTGCTGCTCAAAAGCTGACATCTTCAGGTGTCTCATAATAAAAATTAATGCCACTGCTAGCTGTGCCACCTAGTCATGCTGTAAAGTAAATTAATTACTGCAACGAAACTAATAATAACAGTGCAGGCAGAGTTGTAGCAATCTTGTGGCTTACCATTGGAGACTGAGCAGGGACTTTTGCCTCTCTGCTACCCATGAGCGCAACCCAGCAATTGCTGACTGTAACATTTCCATTGTATGGTTTATGCTAAATATGCATATCTTAATTGCATTAGTCAAAATAATTAGCTAATATATTTTTGCATAATGACGAGGTAAGCAAATATCACCATAGCTCAGTGGTTCTTGCATGAGTAAATTTGGAAAATTAATAGACTCCCAATTTCCTAATTATCTGTCTTTTATTCCATGCTCAAACAAAGAAATGCTACTGCACACTCCTGGGCATCATGTAATTTAGTTTGCACCTTGAAAATTTTAAAGCACCTGTGTTTGTTTTCTCCCCCTTTTGCAGGAAAGTGATATAAAAGAAAAAAAAAATGCAGCTCCTTCCTTTGATCACACTTAAATTAAAATGTGAAGGAAGTTGTGGATCAATATATTTTAATTTCTATATGCAAGTGGGGCCTGGAATTATAAGGCATTTTTAATGCATCAGAAAACTATTATAAAATTAAAATAATTGTCAAGATTCTTTCCAAAGTGACAGGCAGACATATGAGTCCTGGAGGCATAGTGGCCTTTCTTCCTCCTGTTCTGTCCCTTGAATTTATCAAGCTTCCCAGTTTTGCCTGGCTGTTTCCCCATTTCCTCCAACCTACAGGGCAACGTATGTTTCCTGCCACTGAACCTAACAGTTTCTACCTGAGGATGGTGTGGTTGAAGAGCTAAGCAGTTTTGATTAAATGCTTGGTGGACTACCGTTGGATTGTTTTGGGCTCCACTTAATTTCTTTGGGCCTGTGGTTGTGAACTGGGCTAATATGCTGAGCTACCCCATGGAGCATTCTGATTTGACAGAACCCGGCCATTCCTGCAGAAGGTATCAGCTCTTCCTTACTCTTCATGAGAAAGCATATCCTTAGCATGCTAATCTAATGCATAAGGAATACAGAAATCTGCCCAAGAGGACATTTGAGCAATATGCTAATATCCTCTAAAGAGCCTGAAAACACTCTTGCCTCATGCCTTCCGATGGCAGGTTTCAGGCCACCACTTAAAAGGAAGAATGTGCTGGGGCCCGAAGCCCACCACATCTGGATGAAACCCTCATGCCAAGCCCTAAGCCATCAGTCTAACAACAGACAAGTTGTTTAGGGGAGAAAGCAGCTGGGTGAGAATTTCCCTTAAGTTTCTGATGAGTCTTTAGATTTCCGGTGGCTTATGGGAAAGCAATCTGTAACCTGAGAAGGGAAGAGATCTTCATTGATGTCACTTTGCCTCTAAACAAGCTCTGATCAGATCAATTCCCTTAGCAGGTGCGGTACTTGTCAGAATTCCAGCCTTGAGACCACTTGGGCTGCCTATCAGCAAACTCCGTGTAGGTGTCTGGAGCAGGTAGCAGCTGCAGGCTGTAACATCTTCAGCTATTGCTTTCACTTCCATGCTCGCATGCAAATCGCCAGCAACTATGAAGAGAACGTATGTAAAATTCGTTTTAATTTGTGCATGTGAGTTTAACTGGCTTTAATTAAGATGGAGAAAGAGATAAAGACATGCTCAATGGTGTGCATGGGGGAGGCCATGAAATCATAAAATCCAGTTTTATAGAATGATAGGTGGTAGGAGAGGAATAAACTTGAAAGTCAATCTCTAAATATGCATCTTGGCTGGTCAGGAGAGCAAAGCTGGAGTTTGTCAACCATGCACCAAATTACCAAAAGGGCAGTTGGACCCAGGAGGCAACAGGAAAGCCACTTATGAGAGCTGGAAATGGAAGTCTTTAAAGAGAAAGTAATGCGGCAAGAGAAACAAAGGCCAAAGATGGATATTCTGGGAGAAAAATCCAAAATTATTGAAGATGAAAACATAGTGAGAGAAAAGTAATTAGAAGTTAGACCACGGGATAGAAGAACATAACCAAAGCAGAAAGTAGTGGGTGCACAGATGAAAGAAATTGGGGAAGAGTGGATGAAGGACCAGAAGAACAGAGAAAATGGCTTCGCATTCCTCGTGGTACAGGTCAGCTTGTTGTTGCTTCTGATACTGGGAGAGGTCATGCCTGCATCTGAGTTATGGAGAGCCCTTCGTCCAGACTTAAAGTTGAAGGCAAAAGAAATTGGACATATTTTCTATCCTTTCTTTAACTTCCGAAAGTCCTAAGGTGAGCAACGTCTTGCATCATAGTCAGGAATGTACCCCTGTGCTGTCATCTGGATGACAGAGCCTCCCACAGGTGATGGCAGGGACACAGCAGGAGGTGGGGGCCCAGGAGATTGGGCTGGAGAGGGAGCAGGGCCAGGGTTTTGGTGCGATCTAAGGAGTTTGAACAGAATCCTGAGGATAGCTGATAAAGGGCTTCAAAGCAGCATGGAGCACATAGTCAGCAAATCAATTGGAAGAAGCTATCAGTGGGAGATGCAAGAATGTGAAAGACATAGTCTTTGCTTTCAAAAAAGAGTTAATATTATTAAGTTATGTAAATAGATGAATAATTTTTTAAAAACCCAAATAATAGATTAATAACAGAGAAGCCATATCTTGGGGGAGGTAGAACATGATAACATGCAGATTCCTGCTACTCAAAAGTGTGGTCTGTGGACCAGCAGCATTAGGATCACCAGGGAGCTTGTTAGAAATGCTGAACCTCAGGCCCAGTGAATCAGAATCAGAAATTTAACAAGATCCCCAGGTGATTAGCATCCTAAGCACTGGCTGGAAGACTTGCAAAAATACAAAGTGCAAAGCCTTCAGTGGGTGGCAAAGTTTTTATGAAGGAAGGGTAAGGTGAATTAGTTTCATGGTATACTACGAGTCTAGTGTGTTAGGAGATTTATAAAGGCACAGGATAGGTTCCCTGCAAGAATGAGAAGCAGATATAATTAAGAGCTGTTAGATCCTTCAGGCATTCACCCTGTAAGATCTTAGAAAGTCAGGCAAAGGAGAAAGGAACCCTAGGTTCCCTGAGCACAAAGGCTTGTATTAAAATTTAGACAGGCCTGTTTCTTGCACACCTGTGTTGGAGAAATAGTTCCTACTTGCTGCATTAGTTGAACTGGAGTAAGTTTTGGGAAAGACAGAGTGGTAGGAAATGAGGGAGATGGAATTCCTTAGGTGTATCTTCCATGTTGCATACTCTACTCATGTGATTTTACAAACTACGCGTGAACTAGATTCTTTCTAGATTAACTAGATCTAGAATCTTAACTAGAATTTTTCAGTGATCTACCAAACCATTCAACAATGCAAAATTCCTAGCAGAGCTCTCCTGGCCTTGTGGGCACTGGCTGCTGACAACATTTCTACTCCTATACTTCAATCTCCCTCTCCTGCTCTGCCTACCATGGGCACCACCATACTGGAATGTTGGGTGTTTCCACCTCGTCGGCCTTTGCTCACATTGTTCCTTCTTGTTACAGCCCCTCTCACCTCCTTTTGTGTATCCTTTGGTAAATTCCTACTCAGGCTTTGAACCTTAGCTCATTTCTCTTCTCTTCTCTTTTATGGCAGAATTAGGCACATTGCTCCCTATTGTTCCATGGTGCTTTGTACATTGTTCTATCTTAGCCCTTTATTACCTTATTGTATTATAATTAATAGTTGTTTTGTGTGCTTCATGCTAGACTCTAAGTTCCTTGATGCCGTTAGTATATCTTATTCATGTATTTCCATTTTCCTATCATCATATCTTAGACTTAATAAATACTAATTTAATGAAAGACAAATGAATAAATGAAAGAATGAATACATGAATAATGGATGAGTGAAATCAGATTATAGAGGGCCTTGAGTGCCAGGCTGGGGAATTGGAGTTCATTGTACAGCTGTTGGAAGGAAAATGCAGTAGTGTGGTATGGGTAAGATGACTGATTTAGCTCACATGTAAAGAGGTAAAATTAGAAAAAATATGACAAAAAGAAAAACAAAAAAACAGGTGACCAGGGAGAAAAAGGAACGTCAGTGATAAAATCAGCAGCAAAAATCTGCAAACTCATTTTGTAATAAAAATGTCTCATCTCTGTATCTGGAAATTTGGGTAGTTTTCGGTGAAAGAAATGCTACATACCTTTTTTGGTTTTTATGGTATACCCCTTGGCAGTCTCTCCAGTAATCTCAGTCAATGGCAAAAATTACTAAGGAAGGGTGAGGTGCCCTTACATTCAAGATTACCTGCTCTAATGCATCCTGATGATTTATGGGTGTGATGTCAAATTGCTGTGCATTTCCTCTGTCATTTCCAAGACTATTTTTACTTAGGCTCTTGGACACAGGGAGTGCAGCCAAAGAAGGTGCCACGGTGTGGAATGCTAACAAAGGTGTGGGTTAGCTTCTATGCTGTCACCTTGCTTACGGGTGGCCCTTTTCTTTTGTGGGATGTGAACAGAGCCTTTGGGTTGCATCTGCTTCTTTTCATCGTCAGTGTTGCAGAGATCAGTGTTGCAGTATGCTACACATTTAGCATACTTTAAATTGCCTTGGTTCTACTTTGAGCTGGCCTTCAAAGTATTATTTATTACAATACAATTATTAGAGTAAGGAATAAAGTCAGGGACTTTCATTACCGATTCCAAATTTTAGGAACCATGCCGTGAATTTGGCAAAGCACTCCTGTCTGGGGGAAGCTTGGAGCGCTCTCAAGACAGCATTCCTAATATAGGACCTCAGTTCCTGCTGCAGCTTTGACTGGATTCTTAATTCAGGCCCCAATTTTTTCAGAATGTTATACTGGGCTGTTAAACAGCTGCTGTGTTTAACCACAGATGTAGGTGCATTTTATGGACGTGATTCCTGTGTGTATGTGTGTGTGTGCCAATAAACAAACATGTACATATTTAAAGCCAATATTGACACAGTGTTAAGACTGAAATCTTTGCAGTCAAATCAGGAAATTCCAAAGTTACATTTCCTATAACAGTATTCTTTTAGTCCCGTGCACATCCTATATATCTGCACCAGAGCCATTTAACTCTAAAAACACATAGGCATAGATGACTCCAGGCCTAAGCTGGCCAATATAAAGCCACTGCATGAATTATGATTTTTCAGATGCTTTAATTTTACATCTTAACTTCATGTAAACAAATTAAACTTCAATTAGAAAGGAAGAAGAGAAACAAAAAAGGAATCAAGGAAGGTATTTTCATTTATAAGTCAAAAAGAGACATGCCTAGTTTTATTCTCTTGTTAATAATCTTTATCCAAATGGAAGCTAAAACAGCAGAGGAAATATTCCTCATCTTAGGCTCAACACTCATTGTTTAAGCCTTCTACCCTCAAAAATAGGAAACCATTTTTCTTCAAAATTGGCTTCCATTCCCTTCCTTAATGAGGACTACAATCTTGCCAAATTTGAAGTTCACAGCTTCAGTCATTTTTGAATCACAGAAGCACAGATAAAACATTTTGATATTTTTTTTATGATGAAAAATATGCAATTTCCCCTATCTAGGTGCATGGTAATATTCTCAGATATATCACATCTAACTTTAGATTTGAATGAGTTCTCCAGTCTAATGTGCTGGGCAACTAACAAAAATGACTTTTGTTTTATTATTGCGTGTTGTATTCTGGCTACTCTTCCATCTGGTTCCTTTTTGTGGCCATTATCTGGTTGGAGTGGTTTGTCAACAGGTGTTGATTGGCTGGGAGACATGGTCTAACTAGCTGTCTGACTCTTAACTTGGCGCCCCCCACGTTCTTACGTTTTAATCTTACTGCTTATTATGTTTCTGCTTTCTTTTTTCCTGCTTCCAAAATCTTCTGAGAGTTGCCAGATAATAAGAGACAAATTGTGCAAATTAAATGTCAGGAAGTGGTGCATTAGTAAGTGAGCTTTTTGCCACCAATGGTACAGCCGATTCCTCTCTCTCTAAGCCAAACACTTCTCCAAATTGGAGTAGGCTTGATGAATTTCTTTCTTTCTTTTTTTAAGTTAAAGTATGACAGCTGTTTATTTTCATTTTTGTTCATCTGGTGAAACCAGAAGGGGCCCAAAGAAGTCATTAATGTCCACTGTGTGAAGGCTCTAGGAAATGCGTTGAGGGTAGAATGCATGAACAGTATTGTTCACCATATGTAGACTAGAAACATCCTTATGTTCAGGGTCTATGGGTAAGAGAGGGAGTGTGTTATAATTAACTGTATAGTACATATGGTGGACTAGAAAGTTTACTCCTTGGAGACTAGTTGAGTTATAAAATCAAACAAACAATGAAAACAGA
This sequence comes from Propithecus coquereli, assembly GCF_000956105.1. Classification (NCBI taxonomy): domain Eukaryota; kingdom Metazoa; phylum Chordata; class Mammalia; order Primates; family Indriidae; genus Propithecus; species Propithecus coquereli. The sequence goes on along the minus strand of NW_012149396.1, from coordinate 5,552,888 downwards.
GTCAATTAACAATGGCTCTATCAAATGTTGTCATATAGCTCCTGTGGCTTGTGTGAAAGCTCCAGGGTCAGAAAGCATGAACATGTCCTGACTCTGGGCCCCTACTTTTCTGGACAAGGCAGAACAGGTTGTGTCAGATGAAGTTAACAGAACCAGTCTGCAAAAGAGTGTTGAGAGAGAGAAGTGAGGGGGGAGGAGGGTGGAAAGAGAAAGAGAGTGAGAGAGAAGAGCTTCATCTGCCACTACTGTGGCTTCACCAAGGACCACTAGAAAGTCTAGAAATGAATTTTTGCCTCAGAGCCCACGTTCCAATGGCCATCTGGGCTCATCTGTCAACACTGTATTCCATCCAACTATAGGATCACCAAGAACTGGGTTAGAACTCCATGATCTGCTTCTGTGGCCCCATTTCCAGAAATCATGCAGCTATGAGTCTTGCTGACCAAATATTTGATGGAAAAAGACTGGTCTGACTGGTGGCTGAGATCATGCAGGACAGTGAATATTTTAAACCTGATTAATATGACTTTCCTCAAATTTAGACAAGCTTCTTTGCTTCTAAATCATATTCCTTGCTAATACAGAAGTCAGATGATGGTAGACCACCCCCCCGGCCCGATGAAGGAGAGTCTTGTTTTTTGAGGAAGTTTAGTAAGAGGGCCTTTGATCATACCCATCTGCATCTGATGCCTTCAAACATTTCTTGAGACAATTTTAACAACCTTGAGAGCTCCATGTATGTTAACAAGCATATCTGCAAAATGTAGACTCTCCTTTTGCAGTGACTGTGATACATTCACAGTCACGTCTGATCCCATGAAGAGCTTGCTCAAAAGCCTTCGATGGCTCCCTGTGACCCTTAAGATAAAGTCACAACTTCTAACAGAAGGGGCTTTCAAGAATCTCTGGGTCAGGACATGTCTGGCCCTCTTGCTTTTTCATCCTCTACCCACTTTGCACTCAAGATGTTAACCTCTATTGAAGTTTTTAGTTCCCAGAGATTCTTGAAAGCCCCTTGGCTCCTTCTTTGGCCTTCCTTCTCCTCCCCGCTCCCTTCTTCAGAATTTGGTTAGGTGTCCCTGCTATATCTCCACATAGTCTTAAGCGGATTTTTGTACTTCTATTATAAGATTTACCATATTTCTTATATTTGCTTGATTGTCTGTCTTTCCAGCTAGATGATCATAACCTCTGCGAGATTAGGGACCACCCTGTCTGTCTTGCTCACCTTGAGTGCTCTGTATCTAGCACCATGCTTGGCACATGGCAGACAACCAATAAACCTTTGTTAAAAATGTCTGAATAAATTGTGTTTCCTATAGATATTAAGATTACGTGAGCACTTATGTATATTAGCCTAATGATTTCTTCTTTGTTTTTAAACTGAACTCTAAAAATTTATCTCCTTGCTAATTTACCTTAATATTAGTCTGTTTTAAACTTTGTCCCTTTTTTTCTAGAAATTTCAAAATGGCTTTTCGGCCATTAAAACTATACTTTAGAAGGTATGAAGAAAGTCCCTTGGAGTCTGAGAGAACACTGTTTATGGTACCCAAGGCTTAGAGTTGTTTTGCAGGTATGAGTAGCTTCTAACAAAACCTTTGGAGGACTTGAACCTTTTAAACTGGTACTAAGACGTACCTGCTTCAAGTAAAGTTCTATTGTATAGTGAATGTCTGTGTAGTTAAGTTCTGGTGCACAAAGATTTATGCCTCTAACAGAGATATTGGCAGCCAGGAGCACACATGTGAAATTTCTGTATTTCAATCAACCCATGATGAAGTGTAGAAATTTAACAAAAATGGCATAGAATTTCAAGGCTCATTCGAAGTTAGTCATTCAAGAAGCAGCAGGCAGCTTACTCTGCCCTCAAAGATACTGCTCTCTACCAACTTGCATGTTTAAAATGCCTACCAGTAGACCCCTCTTAGATTTTTATTATTTATATTTCATTATTGCATTGAACAAATGCCTTTTTAAAGGGGAAACACATTAACCCATTAAACCCATTCGTGTGGGTTAATTTCAGTCCAGACCAACTAGACTACCTCTTAGAAGAGAGAGAACAGGACCCCAAAGAAATGAAATTACAGAAATAAATAGCTATTGTCAAGAAGGAGAGAAGGCAAGAACCAAAGGATATGTTAAGCTCATAGGGGATTGTTTACATGGATGCCTGCAGGTGGAAGGTGGAGTGGAAATAGAAACAGGGTTTAGGTAGCTATGGAGTGTCTGTGTGTGTGTGTGTGTGTGTGTGTGTGTGTGTATGTGTGTGTGTAACACCTGGAGTCCCAAGGCCGATCAAAAAGGTGTAGCAGCAAGCTTTGCCGCTAAGATTTTGTCCAGCTCATCCCAGTGGTCAACCCCATGCTTCTCTGAGACAGGAGGGGGGAGGGACAAGACACTTAGCCATGCCTCAGTTTCCCTAGCTGCCCAGCCTGCTAATGGATACAGACCAGACTGGTCTAAACTCCCAGGATAGATGATGAGTATTAGCTGGTTAATCTCACATTCTCTGATCTCTTTGCCAAAGGATATCACACAAATAGCAGCGATTTCTCTGTATTTGTCGAACCTATGTTTACTTCGTTACCACCAATTTGAAACTAACAATGTTCCTCTGATCCCTTTGCTTGTTTTTATATCAGAAAAAGTCTGAGTTTCTGGGTCACATTTGTCCATTTTCTCCTTCTTCTCTTACTCATCCCAGTTGCTGCAGTATTTTTCTTCCTCTGATGGATGTATAAAGTATGAAGTTTTTACAGGTGAACAAAATCCAGGGGGGGAAATGGATGAAAGACTGACTAATGACCAGTGGATTTAACCCATATTTAAAGTCTCACTTTCAGTAACTGGCGAGGGTGATACTTCTGGAATGTATGAACCAGCTGGTATTAGCAAACGTGTGAAGATCTGCTGGTGGAGGAGGGGGCAGAGAAGGTTTGTGGGTGTGTTTCGAAGTCTGTTGGATGCAACTGGTTTAATTTCCTTTGTTCATCTGTTTCAGTGTTTGCAGTGATTTGAGAGGATCATTTTCTCCCCCCTCCAACACATTCGGTAAAGTCTGCTGATACCGTGTCACTCATTAGGCTGTCAGCAGTATTAAATGTTGTATATTCCGTTTGTATCAGGAATTCCTCTCTTAGAGGACAATGTGAGATACAGAGTCTAGTTCCATCTGGAGCTCATGCTTGAAAGAGATAGACATAGAGACAAAGACAGTCAGAGAGACAGAAAAAAAGAAACACATGGAAAGAGAGAGAGAGAGAGAACCAGAGAAACAAAAAAAGTGGGGCAGACAAAGAGAGTCAGGTAGATTGACAGAGATACCCAGAAAGACAAAAGACACACCAAAGAGAGAGATGGAGAGCCAGAGCTATAATCCTGAAAGACACAGTTCTGAACACTGTAATCTCTAATGTTGAAATCCCAAAAGATCTAAATCCCAAATATATAATTCTGGAAAAAATAGTAAAAATTCTTTAAAAGACATTTATTTAAATGTTTAATGGGGATTTATTTGAGAAACATGAAAACATGACAGAGCGCTTTATAGATTGCTATAAACAATAAAATAGGTAATGATAACATACATATTTTTGCAGGCATAATCACTCAAGTATGCTAAGGACAATCATACGAGTATAATAGTTATGTGCAGATGAACCACATTTATAACAAAATACATCAAAAAGCAAAATGTATAAGTGCATATCACTGTGATTGGTAATTGGGAGCATCCAGCTTTAAAATTGCTGTCATCCGAAATATCATTATGGACAACCTAAGTCTTTTGATGAGATTGATCAAAAGCTAAGATGAGTTATCACTGCATGTGTAGTCACCCAAATAGCCAAGATCTCAGGAAATTTTACCTTTTATAAATGCAGATGTACAAAAGGGCATTTTTTTATTTATCGAGAAAGTTTGAATGTTTTTAAAAACACTCACAATAGTTACGCAAAGTCGCCATTTTGATAATGAATTTTCATGGAGTCAAATTTGCAAAGAGTGCATAAAATGAATTGTAGCTCTCTAAAAGTCTTTACACAATTTATACCTCCAGCACTGGAAATGATGCAGGGATGAAATATACAGCACAGCAAATTGGTGCCATGTGTGAAGGGGCAGAAGTTGTACATGATTGAATAATTTGGCAGGGGAGCTTTCTTGTATTTCTTGCCTATGTTTTCACTCCTATAATCTTCAAAACAATTGTCACACTTGTATTTGGAGGATGGTTGTGGTCTACAAGTTTTGTAAGTATGTGCTGTCCATTTGAATGTCTGGTTATTGTTTTGCTGCTGCAATTAAGCAATTTTCTGCCTTCCCTGTATCCATAATAATGAGCTTTTAAACTTTTATCTTTCACCATTAAGTTACCTCATATACTTAACTTATCACAGCCTTTTTGTGAGGGAACAATTTCACAGATCTCTTCTATTGTGTTGTAAGGAATACAGGGAAGGAATGATATTTGCTTCCCCAATATCAGATTCAGTCCAAGTCAGAAGGCCTCAGAACAGGGAAATCAATGGTGTAAGGCTCAATCCAAGGTTGAAAGCCTCAGGATCTAGGGACCACTGGTGTAAGAGTATAAGACCTGCATTCCAAAGGCCTGTAAGCCTGGAGTTCTGATGCCCAAGGCAGCAGAACAGTCTATCTCATCTCCCAGACACAGACCAATTCGCCTTCTGTCTTTGTTCTCTCCCGACCCCCACCCACCAGCACTGAGGGAAGATCTTCCCCGCCTAGTCCACTCAGACTCACATGCTAATCTCCTCTGGAAATACCCTCGCAGACACACTCAAAATAAAGCTTTATCAGGTTTCTAGGTGTTCCTTAATCCAGTCAAGTTGACACCTAAAATTAAGTCCACAAGTGCACCCCTTGTCAAGTTGGTACCCATACGCATCTGCTTACAATATACTTAATTTCCAGACAAAGGCAATAACAGGGTGATAGATCCACCTAACATGGTGCAATTCACATGATGCAACTATTCCACATACAACTGAAAACACACTATCTCCTTCCCCAGAATTCAGCTTTAGGGATATCAACATTTGGGATCCCATCATTTGGGATTATGGAGTTTGGGATTGTGTCTTTTGGGATTCCAGTCAGCATTGGAAAGGGAGAGAAAGAGAGAATTTGAACAAAATGTACAGAGAATTGGAGAGAACGAGAAGGTGGAAAAGAGAGGAGATGGAAAGAAGAGGGAGAGAGAGAGACAAAGATAGAAAAGTGGAGAAAGATGGGTCACTGGCGGAGGGGAAAGAAGAAAAAGGAGAGAAAGAAAGAAAAATATTCCACCAAGACCCAATCTTATTTAAGCCCTCCATGGTATTCTGATACTAGGGATGACACATATGTACATAAGATTTTACAAGCAAATGAAACCCAGGAACTGACTCATACCTCTTCAGAGTAATTATATGCATTGAAGCAAGAAGGCAAGTCAAAAAAAGGCATAAAAAACACAAAACTCTGAAAAATTCATATAAAAGTCTATCTTATTTTTTTCCCAATAATTTCTCTTCTGAAAAGTTATCTGTAGAGTGAATTTCATGTATTAAATTCAGATTTCCCAAAGTGATATCAGTGGAAATAATTGCCCCTGGAAGAGTATCAAGTTCTCTTTTTAAGAACTTGTCTGTGCTATGTCTGGCTCATCTAGGTATTGTCCAGACAATGCAAGATGTCAGAGTCGTATGTTCTAGTCAAGGTGGTCTTGGTCACAGTGGGGAGAAACCCACTCAAGATAAAAGGGAACCAAGTAATGATGATGATACTGGTACTAATAATAGGCACAGCTACCGTTTGTTGCACTTTTGCTATGAGCCGGGAACAATGCTAAGTCCTTTGAATGTATCGTTTCATTATATCCACAGTAGCCCAAAGAAGTAAGTACATTTGACAGATGAGACAGAGCCCCAGGGGATTAAAGTGATTCACCCTAGGATCCCTAGGATCTGAACCCAGGCAGGCAGCAAGGCTGCGCTTCATCTGATGCAGATAATAACAGCTGACCAGATTTATATTCTCACAGAGAACAAACTGATCATTTTCTCTTCAAGGCAGTTGGAGTTCTAAAGAATGGATTAAATATGTGTCAGCTTCTCCTTATTGTTCCGAGGGCTTTAAATAGTGTCGTAGATGTTAGAAAGATACACATCTACCCTGACATCATGAAGAAAAGCTCAAATATCTTGGAAGACTGCTCAGTCTGTCTGTTTCATTCGAACTGGCTTGAAGGGTGAGTTACCTTGCATGTAAGTTGGCCATTGGGGTTGGAGGTAGAGAAACCCTGGGCTAAGTGAGGAAGGCATTGGATTCTAGCACTAGTGGCTGGAACTTAATTTCCAAGACAGCATTTCCCAATGCGGGTTCCTTTGAACATTAGTTTTATAAGATGTTACATGAGGAAAAGTTTCTAGGATCAGAAATGTTTGGAAAACACTGGGTTAATCCTATTTTAGTAGTTTTCTTTATTGCAGAATTTCTCAGAGACAGTGTATATCTTCATTTGTGTCATTCCAAAAGAATTGTCCTTCCTCTTCCATTCCATCTACCCAAATTTATGCATTTCCCAACTTTCCTTGGATAGCTTATTTTGTATTCACACATACTGCCTGCTTTTATTATTTAATATCTTATGAATTCATGTTTAACTTGCCCACCTAGATCATGAGTTTCTGGCAATTAGGGACATAAACTTTCTTATAGTTTAAGTGCAGCACTAGACTATTTAGATAATAGGTACTCAAAAAATATTTGTTGACACATCAGCATATGAAAAAGTGATGTGTCTTAGTGTGATTCTCCACATCCCTCCTCCCCACAAGCAGCTCCTGAGACAAAAATTTGAGTACGAATAGTCTGTTTGGGAGGTAATCCAGGAAGCCCAGAGAGGGAGTGGGAGATGGAGACAGAGAGTGAGGAAAGCCAATAAAAGGTACATTAACGAATGGGTTAGTTATTGTTGGCAACTGAGATTCAATTCTGCTGGAAACCCTTTGACAGATGTAGAATACACATCAGGGTAGTATCACTGGGGTGAGATGAATCTGGGTTACTTTCTACCAACTCCTACCCTGATTGGTTGGAGATTGGTCCTGGGGTGTTCATGACTGGTACTTCCTGCCTATGGGAGAGTATGGCTGAAGAACCCTCAGGCAGAGAGACACAGGAAGCCATCAGGATGCAATAGAACCCTCCTGACCCCTGGGACTGTGGGCAGGCTCTGGCGATGACCTCCTATCCAAGAGCAGCAGTACTGAGCTGGCCAACAGTTAAAAATAGGTACTCATTGAACCTTACAACAATAAATGAGCAAAGTCTTCTTGCCTGGGTTAACAAATTAACTTAGGTTTTTCCTGCCTTTAGAACCAGCTGCTACATTTCTCCCTACTGCCTCGGTGGAAAATTGTCCTGTCAGCAATATCACAATGTGATTTCTTTATCAAAGGTCATTACCAATTGTTTTATAAAGAACTGATGCTTCAGCAATTACCTGATTTTTATCTTTTTATGTAAGTTATTTACATTTTATTATTATCATGTTATGGCCTATCTGCCTACAAAGAGGCATATATTCAAACCAGCAACTTTGCCTTAGCCTCCTATTATTGCCCCATATTTCATTTGTCATTTTATCTACTATTCCAGAGAAGATCGTAGCCGGTTAGTTAAAGTGCTCTATAAATGAACACATGGAGACACAAACAAACATATGCACGGCATCCTCCCGAGCTCTTGTGCTGGCCTGCATCCCTCATCCGAACAGCAGGAGATGATGGCCTCCGCTAGGAATGTCATAACCACTTTCACGACTAGCTCCTAGAAGGAAACCTGTTTGATTATTAATACTGCTTGTGCTTCTTGTCGATGCCCTAGCCCCAAAGGTCTACCTATGGATACCTCCCATGAGAACCCCATGTGATGCTCCTGTTCCTGCTGCCTTGACTGGTGCTCCAAGTAGGAATTCACCTCTTCAGACCTGGCTCTGGAAACATTTGGCAGTAGCCCTGCTTTGCCACTTGGCTCATTCTGCTTGTGACTTTGTCCTCCTACCCAGATTAGGAGTTTCTGGATGCCCTAGACCTTGCCTTCCTCTTTCTCCATCTTTCCTTCTGTCATCTTACTCAGTGCTGGGCCTTTCATATATGGATGTTCAGTGAATACTGTAAACTGAGTCGAACTGAATTGGAATATCAACGAAGAAAATACTCCCTCATCCCTTCCCTTTTTCAGCTGCAGGATTGGGATGTGGGGTAGCTGGATGTCTAGTAGGATTTCTGGGAGCGTCACAGTCCCCTTCTATCAGACACATGTCAGCTGGGCCTGAAATTTTCCCATTAAAGACATTTATGTATAAAGAAGCTTTTTGTAAAGAGATGTTAAAAATAAAGACAAGAGAAACCAGAGAGGGGTAGCATCTTAATTGCTGCCCATTAGTATCAGGTTGAACTATATAGGAAATTGCCATTTTTAAGGTCAAAATGGTGATTCCTACCTAACATCTTAGCACGAGTTAGTAGATTTATGGGCAGGGGAAGAAATAGGAAATGGAAACTGGGATGTGGAAAGAAGAAAGCCGAGAACACTGTTTAAAGGAGACAGGCTTCAGTGGGGTTTGTAGAGGGGCACCAGAATGTGCTGTCAAGTGGAAAAAGGGGAACAGTAAAGATGAGATGGGTGGACTGCAATATTATCTTCCTGCACCCCACATGGTTGCTCAGGTCACCCTTGTTGCAGCAGGCCAATGCTTCCGCAGGGTTGCTACGCTAAATTATGTGAGGTACATCCTGCTTTCTTTTCTGCTTTTTTTTTTTTTCCTTAATATGAGCAGCTCAAGGGTGTGGAGCCGTGATGAAGAGTTGCTTTTTTCCAATAGAGGTTGTATCTGCAAGTCCCTATTCAATGCAGATGATTTTTGGCCCCAATTAAACGCTTTCCACACATGCACATTTGCTAGTTGGCATCATAAGCCAAAGCCAAAGTCAAATGCACCAAACTCACATCTATGCCTCCTATTCACACATGGGAGCACCTTAAACCATCTTCAAGAGAAAAGATCCCAAACTCTGCAGTCAGTTTTTAAAAATGTACAATCTAATCAGAACAACAGATTTAAGTGCCCCAATGAGTCAAAACCCAACTGGTTGAGGCCTTAACTTTCTAATGCTAATGGGAAATAATGTTTGGGGACCTAGACATAACTCTTGGTTCATGTGATTCTTGGATATTCAAGAGAATTTTATAATAAGATTCTGAGCAAGAGGAGGAATTAGCGTTTATTTTAGGTACCAGCAAAGGGCATTCTATTTAATATGGTAGATGGGAAAATAAAGATGTGGGAATTATGCATTTAAACAGGGTAGGGAAGAAATAACACTTTTTAGTACCCTTGAAAGGTCCAACCTCCCAAGATGGAATCTAGAAACCAGGATATTTTAATGTTTCCTCTTGTCACTTGCTCTTTCGGAAGACCATGAAACAATTTACGTTTACTTCTCTGTTATCTCGGGCACCTACGTTGGCAAGTGGAACTCTTCTATTCCATCATAACCAAGAAACAGAAAAATGAATTGTTAAGGGCACTTGGTAATTTAGTAACACATATATTGATATATGTGTGTTACACGTAAAGGCCTACCATAGTATAGAAACAAAAAACTGGCTCCTAGATTCAGCTTTAACACTAACTAGTGGTGAGAACCCCATAAATTCTCCAACTCTTGAGGCCTGGATTTGCTTATCTGTAAAAAGACTACATTAGACTCAATAATCTCTCCATACCATCCAGTTGTACTATGCTATAATTCTAGATGAGGTTGCTGGTACTAGCCACAGAATCATTTTCATTTCAAGAAAGACATCCTTGTTTAGTGTACCTACTGTCACCTGTGCATGGAGGTAAACATTTGTAAGGAAAGTCCTGACAAAGCAATAAGCAAATCATTTTCTTCTTGGCTTCTTATATTCCTTATTTCTTCCCTCTGTTGCTTTTCAAAATGCATGGAAGGAAATCAGCAGGAATGTAGGAGCACTAATACATTAAAGCCATCTCTGTTTTTATTTTATGAAAAGAAGGAAAGGGAAGGGAAGAGGAAAATAAATAGTCGTGGAGTAATAGAACAAAAGATCAGATCTTTCTGCTGGGGGAAGGGAGTTCTAGTTCCTGAAGCTTTAATAAATATTTTGGGAAGAAAATATCCCCTGAAGGAAGTTTTCTTCCCCTTAGAATATTTGGAATAATGTTAACTTTTCTTGTCTCTGTATTCCTTCCCCTACGCTCTATCGGAATTGATTCAGAGAAAGGACTGCACCCAGAGTGCATAATAAACATCTCCAGGAGAGGTCGGGAGGATGGGCAGAAGCAGGAAGGAGATGAAAGAAAATCAATTGCTCGGTGCTGACAACTTCTTCTTGTAATAACAGTATTCTGTCACATTGCATTAGCAGCACTTTGCAATTGTATGTGTTTTTGCTAACAGGCTGTAAAAGTGTAATCATATGAGCACTGAATACATTGTATTAGTGGGGATGATTCAAGGGGTTGTGTGCCTTATTATACCAGGACGGTGCATAATGTGTTGCTTACTGAAGTGAGACTTATCATTTTAGTGAAAGAATATTTATTATTTGTTTGTTTGTTTGTTGTGGCGTTGGTGCCTTCCAGGGAAAGCTCCACGTTTCTGTTGAGGGGTGGGGGAGGATTTTTCTTCCAAGCGTCTTTCTCTCTCCCCTCTGTATACCTGAACAGCATGTCCCTGAAATTGGGATAAAAAAATCATCTGGAGTACCAATTCCCAACCATCTGAGAAAGCAATGGCTCTGCTTGGGTTTCCAAACAGCATTTGTAAAGCTAATGTGATTGTTGCTGTGAAGCATCTTCTGCAAAGAAAGTTGAAGGAACAAAAGAGGAGGGATTTCACACTTAGATGGGAATGACTATGGATTGAAAAGATACACCCCAAAGGATGAGCTGAGAAAAAGGCAGCTAGAATTAGAGACAGCATGAAAGGAGCATGCAGGATCCTGGAGAATGGATTTTTTGGCTTTAAAGAATGTTGCAGGAATTTAACTATTTCCACTGCGTGTTGGGATGCATGTGGGGTATTTCTGGATGGGGCGTTTCCTGAGTATCTAGCTCTGAACTCTTGTAATGTGCGTTGTTTGACCACTCATTGGACATCGATTATACATTGAACTGTCTGTGTGTATGTGCACGTGTGCACGCATGTGTATGTGTTTGTCTCCTCGGTTTAGAGTGTCAGTCTTCAAATCCAGGGACTGTACCTTAGAAAGCTTTTCTCCCCCTTAATACCTGCCACAGTGGTCCTGATGTGTTCGACAAGCAGTTCTCACGTGACTGAGCTCAACTGACATTGACATCTGGGCCTGGACTTGTATTTGTTTGCTGAGGCTGCCATAACACAATACCACAAACTGGGTGGCCTAAACAACAGAAATTTGTTGTCTCACAATCTGGAGGCTAGAAGTCGAAGATCAAGGTGTTGACAGGGTCGGTTCCTTCTGAGCTGTTCCGTGACCCTCTCCTAGCTTCTGGTGGTATGCTGGCAAGCTTTGCTGTTCCTAGGTTTATAGGCACATCGCTCTGATCTCCATCTTCATCTTCACACGGTGTCTCCCTATGTGTGTGTCCATCTCTGAATTTGCCCTTTTTATAAGGACACCAGTCATATTGCATGAAGAGCCCACACTACTCCAATATACCTTGTCCTAACTAATTACGTCTACAATGACCCTATTCTCAAATAAGGTCATATTCTAAGGTGCTGGGGGATGGAACTACCACAGATGAATTTCAAGGGGACACAGTTCAAAGCATAATAGTACTCCACCTATGACCATTGTTTATAGTGCACATTTTGAAATCAGTAAGAATTTCCCATCTAAATTTGGTGATGTCCATCAACTGACAGTAGCCTCTAGCAATCAGAAGTACCAAGCAATGCTGCCACTTACCATGTGGCAAGCATTGTTCCAAGTGCTTTAAATGTATTAATTTATTTAATTATTCTCACAATGTCATTAGGAGGTAGGTGTTGTTATTATGAGGGAAGTGAGGCACAAAGGTAATACATAATTTGTCCCAAATGACTCAACAGATTTAAAACTCGTATCTTCCTAATTAAAATTCGGATGGCTCCTTACATACATGTTTATTCTCTTCATATGTTTATATTTACTTTTTTCTGACTAGGGCTTTTAATACAATGAAAAAATGTTATAAAGCACTTTAAGACATTGGGTCGAATGACATAAAGGATGCATGGCTTTCTTTTGCTAGCTTCAACTGTGGTGCTTCCCAGCTGGCCAGCAGAAGCCTGCTGAGACAGTACCATCCTTTAAAATGGAAATCTCAGTGAGGACGTGACAAGGAGCTATTCTGGGACTTCAGCACAAGCTGGTGGCAGAGGAAGTGAAGACAGGCATGAGCGGGAATAGGGTGATGTTGGCTAGGACCTCAAATTGCAGTTCCTCAAAGTGATGTGATGACTTTGACTCGTATCACACTCACCTCCAACACTGAAGTTCACAAACATGTCCAACCACTAATGCACTGACGAATGGTGTGTTGGCCAGGTAACTGAAGAGGGGTCCAAGTGGGGACCAAACCAGCATTGTCCCCACATTTTTTTCTTCCTCAACTTGAAGGCTATTTAAAGCTTCCATGTTGGGCTCTATTATTGATATTTAATATTTTGCTTTCTGGTTAATACTAATAAGCCCATCCTAGAAATAGCAGATAGATGCCATAAAAATGTCACTCTGGCTTTCTCCTTATGTGTTTCTAGCACATTTATTTCCACTTGAGTCCAGATGTGGAGATGTCATGGTCTGATTGCTGAGAAGGGGATGGGAGCACGGACCATGTGCCTTCACAAAGGCAATGACCACATGTTCTGGCTGCACGTCAAGGAAATAACCTAGCAATGCTGGTCGTGAGCTCTTCACCGGCTCCTCTGCTCACTTCTCATTACATTAATCTTGAGTTCTTCAAGTTCTGAGGACATTATACTTCACTATAAAAAAACTAAAAGTGGGCTCTAATATGCTTTGACTTAGACCTTGTGAATTGCCGTATACTGAATTATATGAACTCTCTTTGTTTGGCAGCAATATTTGCTGTATAAATTTTCTCTGGATTGTGAGATTTCTCAACACCATTCTTTTCTAATCAAACAACAGGTGTTTATTGTATACCTATGTACTATCAGGGTGAACCAGAGGCATAAAAACCAAGTCCTAATGACACAAATCTTATGCTTTTACTAGGAATAGAAGTCAATGCTACATGAAAGTTAAATATCAGTAGAAGAGATAAGTAACACTTCCACATAGTGGTTCTAGAGAGATTCACAAGGTAATAATGAATGGAACACACAACGTATGCTCCAGAAATTTAGAAGAGGGGGTGCAATTGTGAGTTGGACTTTTCTGGGAAGACATCAGTTAGAAAATAGAAAGCCAAACTTGAGTGTGGCAAAGACTTGATTCCTCATACCCTAGTTTTTCTGGGAGGATTGTGAACTGGGGGATTTCGACATTAATATGGAGAAAAACTTTAGGAGGATTATTGTTATAGTCCTTTCAGTTATTTGTGGATTGTTTTTCTACTTTAGGTTTCATAAGTGGTTAATCTATTATTTTACATGAGTTCTCTTTGGGTCAGAGCCTGCCATAGGTATCAGATCTCTGTTCCCCCTCCAGTGGGTGGATAGTCATAAGCATGTGACCACTGTCTTCCCTGCCCTGAGCACAGCAGAGGTGGAAAAGATGCCATAGCGCATGTAGGTCTGGCAAGGGCTCCACTTAGAGACAAACTGACATGGTGTACTAGAAATAAATAAGAGAATTCTGTAATGAGTGTGTCTTGATGCCATTATTTATGTTTCCCCATAACAGAAACAATGGTATTTAATAATCTACATAAAATTTAATTATAATTCAGTTATCAGATGTAAGTAATTTCAGTGCCCTGTAATATAACAAATCTCCTGTGTGAAATATTGAACTAATAAGAGATGACAGGTGGTCGTCACTCTGTGAGCCTCACCATCTCTCACTGGCACTAGCTGCGATCACTTAAATAAACCATCCTTCAATGTGAGAAACTCCCTGGGTGGCCCTCAAGGGAAATGCAGGCACTGAGTTCCCTAGGACCTGGCAAATGGTGACATCTTTGGTGAAGACGGAGGCTGCCAGTGATAACTGATTGCTGCACATGGTTCATAGCTCTTTGTCATTATCTAATTATCAGGTTAGTATAGAATAATAATGAGATCAAAGTTTAGTCTATACTGTGTAGGTTTTGTCCTACTTTGTTTTTGATCCTGAGCAGTCATTTTTTTTTGAATGGGTAGGATTAATCAAGGAGGTGAATGAGAATGGATAGATTGTTTCCACTTGACCACTATTGGAAAAAGTAGCTCAAAAGAAATAGCCACTGACAGCTGACTAATAAAAGGCACTGGTGTTTGTAAAGAAAGGATGATGTCACATTATGGGGCAATGTCTTTCCAAAATGTTCTCTGATGTTTCTGGACAAAGGGATGTAGACCCCCTGTTTTGATAGAAAGACCTATGCCTGCTGCTGATGTCTTGGGTGAGTAACCATCAATCCCATATTTCCTTGACTCTATTCAGGCAGTGTAGGCATAGAATCCCAAGTTGGCTGCACTCAGATCTTACTTGGAAGTATGCAGCCTTGTTTTGGGATTGGTAGGAGAAAAACAGATATAAGGTACCTTAACAAGGCTTTAAATATTTGTGCCCCAAATAAGGGTTTGCAGGCCTGCTTGGTATCTTGGAGCCCTATAAAAGGAAATTGGACTTGGTGGAGTGTATGGATGACTTAAAACTTTAATTGTAAAGCAATAATATCACCCAAAGTTTAAGAACATTGGAGTGGATACAGGGTATAATCATTGGAAACTTCGAAGTTTGATCAATTTTTTTTTTTTCCCCTGAGACAAAAGTCTTACTCTGTCACCTGGGTAGAGTG
Organism: Propithecus coquereli; assembly: GCF_000956105.1. Classification (NCBI taxonomy): domain Eukaryota; kingdom Metazoa; phylum Chordata; class Mammalia; order Primates; family Indriidae; genus Propithecus; species Propithecus coquereli. The sequence goes on along the minus strand of NW_012149396.1, from coordinate 5,537,848 downwards.
AGTAGAGATGGGGTCTCCCTCTTCCTCAGGCTGGTCTCAAACTCCTGGGCTCAAGTGATCCTCCCCTCTCCGCCTCCCAGAGTGCTAGGATTATAGGCATGAGCCACCACGCCCGGCCTGATCAATATTTTTTGTATCTTTGCCACAGGAGAAAGACCACTGAAGCCCTAGGTCCTGGCTCAGATGATCAAGCCATAGCAAGGCAATGATGAAAACCAACGGGGTGGGAGAGTTTGCTTTCCAAGTTCCTATTCAGGTAGCGTTTAGATGAATCTGTGATGCACAAAGTACATTAGGGGGACACTTTTCATTTTCCATTGACTGAACATCTCACTAATATTTTTCAGTCATTACCCTACACTGTTTTAACATTCCTACTGCTACAGCCCATGTTCCTAAGCCTCTTGCTACTGTGTCACAGCCCATGCTGTGGATCCTCCTTGAATGTCTGCTACTCTGTTTCTGAATGCCCCACCTTCAGGGCACAGCCCAGATAAATCCTCCACTGTTCCCCTAGATCACTGGCTTTGCACTTGCCCAGGGGGCTTAACTTAGGACACAGACTGTCCCCCTCTCACTTTTCCATAAGCCCTTTCCTGACCCATCTTTGCAACCCACACAGCTTCTTGCATATTTTAAATGTCAAATAAAAATTTTCGAATGGGTAAGTGATTGTGGGATAAAGACTAATTTGGATCTGTGAGAAGCCTGAACTTCAGAAATTTATTTCAAATTATAGAGATCCCATGTGAGTCTATTTTAATGTAGCATTTACCTAAGCCCTTAAAAATATTTATGTATTCTCTGAAGTAGGTTCAACATTCCCTTCCAAATCCCTTCCCTCCAAATTTGTTTCACTGACTCCATAAACACTTTCTTTATGGAGGTGTAAAATATTTTAGATCAGCTTTTGTTCAGATAATAACAAAACATCAAAGAGTGAATTAACAAATGTCTTATTTACCTCTGTGCAATACATCTTGAAGTCATTTAGATTTTACCTCCAAAGTGAACCTTAAATACAAGGATTTCTCTCTACTTCCATTGCTGTTGCACACTCTACTTTAGCCCATTACTTGATATCTCTTCTGGTCTTTTGTTCTAGCATCTTAATTGATCTCCCAACAATTCATGCCATTCTCCCATTTTCTCATTAGGCTTCAGCAACATTGTTTGTTTTTCAGTTCCTTTAACTCTTAAATAAAATAATACAAAGCAAAAATTAAATCAAAACAAATCAATTCCTGAAAGCTTGGGAATTCTGATAGCATTTTATACCTGTCCTGAAACATTTATATCATGATGTTTTTGTTTAATGTCAGTCATGCTACCAGATCATAAGTTCCATGAAGGCAGCCTGTCTACTTTGTTCAGTGTGGTATATCCATGTAAAGATGATGAATAGGTTGAAGATAAGTTGTTCAATTAATTTTTCATTGATAGAAAGAATATAGATTCTACCCATGGATCTTAGTTTTTCTCTCCCAGGAGAGACTTAATGAGCCTAATTCTTCTTCCTCATGACAACTATTTAGAGATTTGAAGGCTGCCTTCATTAACCACACTATCTGCCTTAAGTTCTTGGTTTTGGGGGGTTTTTCATCCCTAGGCCATTCTGGAACACTTTCAAGTCCCTTTGCCTTCTTGTACCTGTCCCCTAAAGATACTCTAGCTTGTGCTTTGCTACTTAAAGGTGGTGTCCAGGACTGGGTGACACGTTCTGCATGTGGCTTGACTGGTGTACACTTCAGCAGGACCAGTAACTTCTTCAAATGTTAGGTCTCTACTAACACATCCTAAACCTGCATCAATTCCTTTGCAAGTACATCACCTTGCTGCTGTCTCTTGAACCCACAATCAAGGAAAATCTTAAATTTGTTTATTCAGTATGCTCCTAAGGTGCACTGTTTTTGCTTTGGACCCATTTGCAGAACATTGCAGTTATTATTATACAATATAATAATTTTCCCATGCTGATGCCTAATTCTCTCATCCATCAAAATCGCTATCTTTCTTGGATTTGTGTTATCTGAAAAATCTATATCTTCATTCACTTAACACTTTCTTTTTTTAAGTTTTTTTTTTTGGTAGAGATGGGGTCTTGCTCTTTTGCCCAGGCTGGAGTGCAGTGCCGTGATCATAGCTTACTGTAGCCTCAAACTCCTGGGTTCAAGCAATCTTCCTGCCTCAGCCTCTTGAGTGCTGGGACTACAGGTGCATACCACCATACCTGGCTAATTTTTAAATTCCTTGTAGAGATGGGGTCTTGCTATATTGCCCACATGCTGGTCTCAAAGTGATCCCTCACCTTTGCCTCCTAAAGTGCTGGGATTACAGGTGTGAGCCACTGTGCCCAGCTTCACTTAACATTTTCTTACCGAACATCTACTATCTGTCAAATGTTGTGCTATGTACTAAACATCAAACTTTAAAAGGTGGTCATTATACTTACCTTCATGGATCATACATTCTAGTCACTGACAAAAGTTTTGAATGCCTCAGCAGTGAGGATAAAACACTCTGGAAGCCATTTGTAACCCCTTCCAGATACCTCTCAATTAATTAAGCAATGTTTTCTAGATATGTTTTTTCAACCAATTAATAGCCCATCTAATATATTATCATCTGGCTCATTATCCAGTACATTATTCAATTCATAGGAATGTGATTGGAGATTTCTTTTAGGCATTATTGGGTGGCAAGTAATACAAACTTATTTAAAGTGGCTTAAATAAAAATAAGACTTGTAAGGGCACAAGGTAGTTTCGTATAACTCACTTGGAAATACTGCTGGGCCTCATGGAATTAGAAAATCATTAGTCAGCTGCTTTCTCCATTTCTCTCTCTTGGGCCCATGTATATTCCTCAGATCCTTTCATTCTTCTTGCTGTAGCTTGACAACTTCAGCTTGACTCTTGGTTTCACCTCCCTGTAACTTTGACTTTCCAGGGTACCAACCCTGGCATCATTTCTGCATGAACATACTGTTCCAGGACCCAATATTATCTCCTTCTCTCTTTCTCTCTTTGTTTTTCTTCTCTTTCTTTCTCTCTCTCTCTCCCTCCCTTCCACCCCCACTTCATTCCTCCCTTTCTTTCCTTATGCTCAAATCCTGGAAGGAAAGAATCTAATTAATTGTTGGCTTAATGATAGATTGGCTTCCCTTTGTCAAGCCTGTCCTGTCAACTGTGGGTGAAGAGCAGAGATAGTAGAATCATTTAGTAAGAAGATCTGTGTCTTACAGGGCTGATTAAACTGATGAAAGTAGAAGGGGAGATCGATATGGCAGGCATGTTGTCTAGCATGCCATTTTGACAAGAGCATCATAATAATCTCTCTGAAATCTAGACATACTGTCTATCAAATCCCTTGATGGGCTAATTTAATAATATTATCAAAGGAAGTGAAATTAATTTGGTAGGACTTGTTCTTGGGGAACATGTGTCTTAGATTTTACCACATTTTCTAAGAGACCACAAACCATCAGTTCAACAATCCATTCTAGAATCTTCCCCAAGATCAACCTCAAGATCACAGATCTGTACTATGCAGAACCAAAACCAAAATTTATATTTGCACATCTCTAGTAACTGTGATTCTTCAATGATACACAGATAGTGGTTCAACAATCTCATTTTCAGGTATTTTTAGTACATGAGTGGGTGGACATAGATATGTACTATTCAGATCCTCCTTCAAAGAAGGCCTTTTTGCCCCAGCTACTGATAGTGTTGTCAACAGAGAGCCTTTAGGTCTCATGTCTTGCAGGGATTGTCTTAGCTTCAGAGAGCTGACTAGCCTAAGGTCATACCCTTCTAGGTGGTGGCCCATATCCATGACTAATCAAGATGATGGTATAAAGCCTCAGTCCAATGGGCCATTTCAGCTCTAAGGCTCCCTGGAGGTTTGGCCGAGGCTGTCATGCCTACATTGCAGTTTGGCTTCTCCTGGCACTCAAGCCTGATTCCTTCCCCTTCTTTCTACAGATGTTGATGCCCAGGGTACTCCCTGATAAACACCCCACAAACTAAGCTGCATTTCAGTCTGCTTTGCAGAAAACCCAACCTATGATGATGGGAGAACTTACTGTTATATATATCTTTTCTGCCATCATTTACTCATCTACTGCCATTTTCACATCTCTTGAATTCTCTTGTGGTATGTGTAATTTCCTGCATGTCCATCTTGCCTTCTTATATTAGGTGTAAACTCTTAGAGGGCAGCATTCCATGTACGTACTATGCTTCATCGTGCCCTCGCTGCATTCTCATTCTTATCTATTTTCTCTGAGACTGTATTTGGCCACCCTATATAAAATTGCATGCCTCCCAGCCCCTGGCTTTCCCAGTCCCCTTTCCCTGCTTTAATTCTTCTTCAAAGCACTTATCCCCTGTTAATATATCACATAGTTTGCTTATTTTAAAAAATTATCATCTATCCTCCCCATTAGTGTTTAATCACAATCAAGGCAGGAATTTCTCTCCTGTTTGTTGCTGTAATCCCAGTGCATAGAATAGGACCTGACACAGAGTAGGCATTCTGTAGATATTTGTTAAATTAAATTGAGTTAAATTAGCAAAAACCTTCCAACCTTCTGGCTGTTGTAGTACAAGTGTAGTACAAGTCTCTTGTATTGGTCAGGGTCCTGGTGAGAGACAGATGGCATACCCACACTGCACATTTGAGGAGAGTTTAATTGAGGAAAGATTTATAAGGGTGTGGGAAGGGTTCCAGAAAGCCAAGGAGGGCTACTGTAGTCCCCTGGGGCCAGTAGCAGCAGGGGGCCATTACTACCCCTAGACCTGTAGAGTCAAATGGAGGAGAAGCTCTGAGGAGCTCAGAAAGAGTGGCTGTAAGGAGAAAGCCTTTTAAAAGGACCTGCAATCAATATAGAGGGATGCATCCAACTTGCAGTTCTTGGTAGGGAAGGAGCTGGGATAGTAAATTCCCTGACCTCACTCTCCTCCTACCCTCTGATCTCCTGCTGGGACCTCCCATTGGCCAAATTCCCTTTGTCAGCAGACAAGGGAACCCCACTGATATGGTCCTCAGGAGCTGGCCTCCCAAGGCACAGAGCAGGGCAGAAAAGGGCAGAGAGCGGCTGTGGAGAGGCTAACACAAAATAGCCAGAGAACATCCTAAAGCAAATGAGCTGTTACCCTTTGGTCACAAGGTTGCCCATGGGGTGTGCTGAGATCTGCTTAAATGAAGTAGAAATGGGAGCTGCTGTGGTGTGGGTGTGAGAGAGAAAACCCAGAGGCGTTGTGTGGATGTTGAGGGGTGGTAGGTGCAGGGATGGGAGAAATTTTCTTTTCTCAAGAAAGGAGAAGATGAGTTTCTGAGAATGGGAGTGAGAGTTGCAGAGAAGCTCGCTGTGGAGTAAGACTTAGTTCCAAGCTGGGATGCAGATGGTCCCCATGCACCCTCTTGTGGACATCCTGTGGACACCAGTGGCCAGAGAAGGCCCTCTACCCTAATACTGCACAAGCAATGGGGGACCTTGTACCCCAAAATAGGAGAAACAGCAAAGCAGAAGCTGGGAGGTGTCTAGAGGAAGAGCGCTGGTTACGGCATATGTCTAGCAATTGCTCTCTCCCCCATCTCTGAGGAGATTAAGACCAGTTTGGGGAGTGAATCTGTTACGTTGCGCACATGTAGAAGAGGATGAGATACTATTTCAGCTCTCTGATTCCTAGACTGAATGTGGCTTCTGAGAATTTCCTTTACATTAGTATTCAAGCCACTCTGAGAAGATTCCAAGATTGTGGGGAATGACAGGAGGGTTCAGCATCCAGGATTCTGGCTGTTGTTGACGGTTTGAAGCTGCAACTGTGGGTTCCAATCTGGTGCCCCGATTCCCTGCCTGCTGGGAGTGCCCTGCAGTGTCATCACCCTCCCCTCACCCCGGCCACCTGCCAGTTGGCATTCTGCAGCACGCTGGAGTCAGAGTGGTCCACCTTCCTTCTGGGTGAAAGAAAAGGGCTGCAAAAAGCCCCGGGAGCCACCCCGAGTGCCAGACATGCAAACAAAACTGGCAGAGTGGAAACAAGCTGAGAACGAATGCAAATGTGGGTGTGCGAGACAGAGCACAGAGGGCCGGGGGATGGCACTCTTCAGTTCTGCCTGGTCGAGGAGTTGCTGTTCTTTCTGAACCTGGGGCAGAGTGGCAGGGGCAGTGGTTGGAATGCCACTGTCAACCCAGTGAAGGGGTGGGAGCTGGACTCGAGCTGGGGACCACTTTTCTGATGGAAAACTGCACAGCCCCATCAGCAGCCTGCAAAGGCGATGGGGAGCTTATGTTTCATGCGATAAAGAGGAAGAGACAAGGAGGAACAAAACCCTGAGCAAGAACGGAGTTGGTTTAGGGGATGGTGGCAACCACCCAGGACATTGGCTGAGGAGGGAGAGAACTGGGAAAGACCTTACAAACAGCAGGGAGGTCCTCCAGGTGGGAGAAATCTGGAAAGCAGATGGGAAATGGCTCTACACCTACAGGATAAAGTCCAAACCATGTTGCTTGGGTGATCTTGAGCATTTCCTTGTCTTCACTACTCTCTCTCTGTGGCGGATTCTCAAGTTGGACCGACAGAAGCTTAAGGTTTCCATCCCAGCTCTCAATCCTGAGATTTCAGACTAAAATATCTTTTACTGAACTGGACATTAGAATCTGGATGGCCAGTGTGTACTTCAAATTCAACTCATCCAAAATGAAAATTTGATATTCTCATCCCCCAAAACACCACCTTTCTTCATTTTTCTTAATTGCATCACATTCCCTCTAGTTCCTCACAGTTGCTTCTTTCCCTTCCCTGTTTCCATCCCACCCATTACCAGGGCCAGTTGACCCGAGCACTTTTCCCCTTTTCAACTCCATTATCACGTCCTCAGTTTAGATCTTCATCGTTTCTTATCTGAGTCGTGGCATCCTGTTTCAAGAGTTCTGTTTGCCAAGAGTCCCATTTCTGTGCTGCTGTCAGAGTGAACTTTCATTCCCTTTCTTTTCTAGCATCCAGATACCTCCTAATAGGAGGCAAAGGAAGGTTATGATGTCAATGTGAAGGGAGAGAGTAGTATCACCAAATGTTGTTTCATTGACTTAAGTTTGGCCGTTCATTCAACGGATATTTATTGAGTGACTTTAGGGTAATCATGAGAATAAAATAAGGTCATACATGTGATATGCTTAGAGAATTGCATGGCAAATTATAAATGCTCAATAAATATTGCTACTTATTAGCAGCAGAGTAGCAATTAATTGCCTATTCTGTAAAATATTACTATGGGTGCAGTGGAGGCTACAGAAGTGTATACACAGCATTCATATGCCCACAAGAGTCTTAAAATTCAGAGATCTTCCAGTCTCAACTCTTACTCCAGCCCATGTTGCTGACTGATTCGGCTTATTTGAAGACATGGACCATGCACTTGCTAAGCTGGTGTGACATTCCAGAGAAGCTAGCTTTTGCCTGCTCTTCTCAAAGAATAAATGTGAAGATCAGATGAGACAAGGTCTACTAAAGGGCCTTGGGAACCATGGGGTGCAGCACGATGCTGCCGAGTGGTTGTGGTGCTGTCTGGCTGTGTGGCCCGAGTGGAGGATGCTATCACTGCCTGTAGCTCTCCAAACTGTCTTCCAACCAGCCCGAGGCTGAAGTGCAATCTTTGCATGTTTCAAAGACTACCTTCTCTTTTAAGTTGATCCAATTGCCATTTCCTGAATAGTAGAGCCTAGTTTCTGATTTCTCCTGTAGAACAGAGATGATTGGTGTCCTCTGAGCCCAGTGAATGGTTAAGTCTTCCAGTCTCAAGTCATTTGCTTTCCCTCCAGCCCAGGGTAACCTCAGATGGCCCGTAAATACCTCTAATGTCTTTCCTAAAATCCTTTAAATACATCCTTAAAATATGTTTTTAAATTATGAAAACCACATAGTATTCTATATAATCCTACCCTCCCTTACCCCCCTCCCCCCAAAAAGAAAGAAAGGAAAGGGCTAGTCTGTTGCAAAATGAAGATGTTTCATTTAAGTGCCAAAGACTTTTAAAACCTGATTCTGGAAAGTCAAACCTATGCTTGGTATTAAAAGTCTTTTATGCAACATCTTCAAGTAGGCTGACTTTGATGTGATCACTGACTCCATACATAAGAGGAAATCAGTGTTGGCCTGTGTTACTTGTAAAATAAAAGAAAAAGCAGAGACTTGGAACTTGGGTTATTTGGATAATTATCTATTTCCTGACATCACTCAATGCTCTCTAGACCTGAATTTCAACTCTTTTGCATTTTTCATTTTTTCCCAGCCTCTAAAACTTGAACAAATGTATCCCTTGGATATTTTTTTCTTCCTGTTTGATTCAGATATTTGCTCCCAGCCTGAGAAGTTACATGCCAGCTTCCTGCCAGGAGCACCTTTCCACAGCTGTGTTAGAAATATCTGGGAAAAAATAGGAGAGGATTAAATTGAAGATTGCAATACCATTTCTCCCAGTGCCAAAGCAGTCCTGAGAGGTTCAGATAATAATATCTCACATTTACAATTTAGATCTTGAGGCAACCAACCCAGAAGTGGATCCAACTTTTTGTGCCTTCCGTGGGGCTGATGGTATTTAAGGAGTTGGATGAATAGCTATTGATAACATCTATTATTCATTACATTATTATGTATTAGAAATCATTCTGATTCTTTCAGTAACTTTATTCTTAGAGCACACATAGGTGATTGGTAAATATGCCTTGTAATAATCTAGCATGTTTTTGTCATCTGAGTTTTATAAATCACAAGGTGACAATGATTCTGCTCCAGGGTTCCTGTTTCTCAGACAACAGAATTGTTTTGATCTTATGAGTAAGCAGGTAGAGTAGGGCAATCTATGTGAATTTTTTGGTTACTGCCTTGAACATGAATTTCCATGAGAGGCAAGTGAGGAAGATCATAAGTGCAAGGATAGCAACCTGTATCCCCTGGAGATGGGCAGATGCAACCTCTACAGGATGTGTTAGCCAGGGTTCTCCAGGTAAACGAAACCAATAGAAGATTGATTGATTACGGGAATTGACACCCATGATTTTGGAGGCTGAGAAATCTCACAGTCTGTCATCTGCAAGCTGGAGAGCCAAGGAAGTCAGTGATATAATTCAGTTCATGTCTGAAGACCTGAGAACAAGGGGTTCTAGTGTCTGAAGGGAGGAGAAGATGGACATCCCAGCTCAAGAAGGGAGTGAATTTGCTTTCCTCTGCCTTTTTGTTCTATTCAGGTCCACAACAATTGAATGATGGCTGCCCACATTGGTAAGGGTGATCTTCTTTACTCAGTCTCCCAATTCAAATGCCAGTTTCTTCTAGAAACACCCTCACAGACACATCCAGAAATGTTTTACCAGCCATCTGGGAAGCCCTTATCCCAGTCAAGTCAGCACATAAATTAACCATCTCAGAAGCTTGAGTAGCCTGATTTTCAACTGGGAAAGTGAAGCCAGAGAGGGTAAGGGTGCACAGCAGAGCACATGGACCCTGCTGAAGAGGTAAAACAGCATACAGGAGGACTAAGGGCAACAGCATCTTGCCCGTTTCCGGCTTTCAATTATGGCCAGTCTTGTGCAGCAAGGACAGCAAAACAGATTTGTTTAGGAAGCTGGTCTGTGGTGAGATCAGAACTGGAGTGCAGCTCTACTTACTTCTTCGAGACTTGAATGATTTCTGTCATACACTGCTGCTTGGAAGATCAGCCTCACTGCTTAATTGAAGAAATTAGCACATCTAATTCCAAAAATTTCTCAAGAAGCAATGAATCTTTTGCACAGACATGCAAAGTGAACCAACTCTTCCAAAAGGAGCTCATCCACTAATCCATTTATTCAACATGTATTTATTGAGCATCTACTCTATATTAGTCACTACTCTGGGTCCTGGGATATAGCTGTAAACATAAACAATTCAAGTCCCTGCTCTCAAGGAGATTACATTCTAGTGGAGAAAATAATAAACAAGTAGGCAAATGCGTAAATGACATGATTTTACACAAAAGGTTATGAAGAAAATAAAAAAATAAAGCAGGGTAAGGGATAAAGTGGGTGGGAGGTAGTAGCTGAATATGGTGGTGGAAGATGGAGGGTAATTTAAGGGTTGCCATTTAAAAATTTGCAAATGTTACTTTTAGGAAATACTTGCTAATTATTGTATAAAGAGCTATTGAAAAGAAGCCATTCAAAATAAAATAGTAAGCTAAGAGGACAGAAGCACCAATGAAGATACCAAAGATTTCTTTCTAGAGTACTAAGTACTACTTTTCTATTGTTTTTAAAAATCACCACTTTTTTTTATAGAAGTAGCACATTGTAGTGAAGATAATTAGAACATATAAAAGATAATTAAAAAGAAAATAATACTACCATGATAAAAATCACTTTTAAAATTTATCCTCCATTTTTTCTATGCATACAGAGATATATGATTTTTATATATGCTACTTTGTAACTGGCTTTTTGAACTGACAGCATATCATGAATATCTTTTGATGTTAATTAATTCATATATACATCATTACTTATCTTTGTTGCATGATATTCCATTGAAAATTGTACCAGAGTTTATGAAACCAAGTCCCTGTTTTTGAACACTTGTTTCTAGTTCACTCTTGTAAACAATGCTTGATGAATATCCTTGTAACTGTATCTTTTCATGCTTGTTTAATGATTCCCTTAAAAAAAATTCTTAAGAGTGGAATTGCTAGGTCAGAAAGTCTGCAGTTTTAAAGACTATGAATTATATTGCACAAATGTTTAATTTCATATCAGCAGCTTATGAGCTCTTATTTCCCCACATATCAGCTATTTCACTATAATAAGAAAGATAATAATAGGCGAAAAATGGTGAACTGTGGTTTTCATTTGTATTTATCTTATTACAAATTGATGGTATTTCTAATACATGAACTTTTTTATTGACCTTCATGTTTCTTCTTTTTGATTCATATCTTATGCTCATTTTAAAAATCGAGGCATTCCTTTTTTTCTTTACTGACTCACGAGAAGTCTTTATGTACCAACTTATTCCCAAACCTCTTCTGTGGCAGGCACTGTTGCAGGATCTAGGGATACAATAATGATAAAGAAAATACTGGCCTTTAAAAAAAAAAATTCTTTTCTAATTTATTCTTTGTTCTTTAATTTTTGTCAGTAGAATTTTTTTTGAGGTCAAAAATATCTTTGTTTTCCTTTATAATTTGATCCTGTGGTGTCATGTTTAGAAAACCCTTCCCAACTTCAAGATTATAAAAACTAGTTACCATATTTTCTTCAGCTATTAATTGAATAATTTATCTTTCCCCCACAGATTTGAAATGCCATCTTTATCATTCACTAAATTCTGAAATTTACATAGGGCTGCTTTTGGATTTTCTACTTGATTTCACTGATGTGTCTAAGTTGGCATTAATGTCAACTTAAGTATTGTGGCTTTATAACACATTTGGATATCTGCTTAGGAAAATGCCAACTCATCATTCTTCTTTATAAACATATTTTTGCCTGTCTATTCTACCAGAATTTTATCAAGCTCTGAAAAAAAAAATTCCATTGGATTTTCGGGAGGATTGGGTTACATTTACAGATTAAATTTGCAGAGAATCTCTACAATATTAGGTTTTCTTATTATTGGAATACATCTTCTCCGTATTCAAGTATTTGGGTCTTCTTATATAACTACCAGTAAAGTTTATTAGTTTTATTAAAAAGATTTTGCATATTGTTTGTCCAGTTTGTTCCTAGATATTTTATCTTTTAATTACTATGAATAGAAGCATCTTGCCATTATATATATATATATTTGTTCCAATTTATTTTTGCCATTATATTTTTTAACTGGTCATAATTAGTGAGTAGGAAAGCTGCTTATTTATCTATTATTTTATTGCCAGCCTTCCAAATGACATATCTTACTAGCAGACACTAGCAGACACAATACTTAACTAGCGACGCAGTCTGGGAACCAACCAATCAGCACATACTGCGTGTGAACAGTTTATACAGACTTTCCATGACGTAGCAGCTGAATACTAACTGGGATGTCAGTGTCCTGATCATTTTTCAGATAAATCTCCTTTTCCCAATGTCTTTCATAGGTAAGCAACCACAACATCCATAGTTGCTGGCTGTTTTTCTTCCTCCTTCACAGCATCTTATCTTCAGGTTTAATTGCATGCATTGAAATTGCAGAATAATCTTAAATAGAAGTGGTGGTGATTGCCATCCTCATATTGTTCCTGATTGTACTGGAAAAGTTGATCAGGGAGAGATACTTCTGTGAATAATGTAAGGAAAACTATTGTATTCGATTTTATTAATAGTTATATTACACATTAGGAATCAGTAGTGAATTTTATCCTATACGTTACTTTTACCTTTTATCGAGGTAGTTATATGGCTTGATTTTTGTCCTGTTAATGTGATAGCTTCTATCAATCCATTTTCCAAGTTGAAGCATCGTTGCATTCCTAGAATCAACCCTACTTAGTCATGATGCATAACTCTCGTGTTATACATCTGAATTTAATTTACTAATGTTTTATTTAGCATTTCTATATCTACCAGGCTACATGGGATTCATTACAATTGTCCTAATTTTGTAATATGCATTAGTATGTTTCCATCTTTTTATGCTTGCCAAATTTAAATGATACAGGGGTTTTCTGTTTCTTGAAGGTGGTTAGAACTCCCCCAAACAACATCATGAGCTTTTTGTGGGGATCATGTTTTAACAATCATTTTCAATTTCTTTAATAGTTTTGGTTTATTTGGATTTTCTAACTCTTCTTGAGTACATCTTGTAATTTATGTTTTCCTAGAAAATAATCCATTTCCCTGAGATTTTCAATTTGGTAAAGTATAACAACATATAGTTCTCTTATAACTTTAAAAATAAGCATATCTGTTGCCACATACACTTTCTTGTCATTAATGTTATCTATTTTTTATTCTTTTTTATCCTTGGACTGCCCAGAGTTTGTTTATTTTATTGGTCTTTTTAAAGAGCCTACACCTCTCCATATGTGCTATGGAGAGGTACTCATGGTACGGCACGTCAAGGAACCGGATCCTGCTAGCAACCGTTTAAGCGAGCTTAGAAGCAGGTGCTGCCCAGACAAGCCTTCAGATGGCACCACATGCCCAACCAGCACCTTGATTTATGCAAGACCTTGAACCAAAGGCACCCTGTTAAGCCATGCCTGAATTCCTGCCCCACAGACACTGTGACATAGTTCCCGTTTTCTGTTCCAAGCAACTAAGTTTTAGGGTGAATTGTTATTCAGCAATGGATAACTAATACAATAGATGATTGGATTTTTGGACATGTGTCAACCATTTTTATGTGGCTTGTGTGGTCAGGCAGTAAGGCCCCTGAGTTCTGTGGTAACAGAGAAATCAATCAACTAACATTAACTAAATAAATAAAATGTGCAAAGCAGAAGTTTGTACCTCTTGGATATTATATGTATGTATATAAAATTGTGTAATTCTTGATTTGCATAATGTCAACCTTTTATAAGTTGTTCCATAAGGGACAGAATACAGTTTTAGAAATGTGAAAATATTAGTGTGATATATGGAAATGTATCTCATGGCAGAGATGAGTATTAGGAATAGATGGAAGGCAGACTGTACTCACGTGAGAGGGAAGGCCCTTCTGTTCGGCCCCATGTGGTTTCTGTTACCATGGGTATTCTCATTGCATTATCGTATGTTATTTCAGTTTTTTTATCCTCCCCTTTGCTTTATTTTATTCAGGACTAAAAGTTAACAAAGTAAGGGCAAGAGGAGAGGATTGGTTTGTAAATTAAGAAGATGGATACATAATAGATAATAGAAAATATTAAAGAAATGAAAAAGCCTCCAAAGTCTTTATTGTCCAATATACTTTATTTGGTCTATTTAATACAAAAAATTATTTTCAATTGTGATAATACATGCATAAAAAGCACGAGAGATGTTTTGCACGTTTGAAACTCACAGGGTTAACAAAGTAGGGTTCAGGAGGAAAAGTTACTTACAGAAATGGAAGATTTACTCACAATGAGGGTGGTGAATCAGAATTAAAAATGCGTTATCACTCAGCCTAATGACCATTTAGGCAAAGTCTGGAAGCAGGAGAAAGGAAAGAGAAAGTACTGGGAACTCCTGCAGAAGGGGGTTACTCCTGGTGGGTCATTTAGAAATTTACATGATGATGAAGTGGATGCTGACATTACTAGAAGAGACACAAAAGCAACAACAACAAAAAAACGTGGGAACATAAACAGAAATATAAAGAGATTACACAGCACAGAAAGTCTTCATATGAATGAAAGGAGACTGACTTTAGAGAAAACATGCCACCAAGAATATACATTTTGAAGAGTTAAAACCAACTCCAGGATCGAAGGATGCAAAAGATATACTTGGGCTTGGGGCCAACGTAGTGGGAAATTGCAAATGGGAACTGCTATCTGTCTATTTATTACTCAGAAGATCCACAGGTAATTTAAAGGCCTTTGTGAGGTCCATGTATCTTCGATGTACACCAAATTCACACTTTGCAAGGACTGGATGTAATTTGGGGAGTGTCTGTATAATTTTAATCCCTTCCCTCAAGGAGTTCATATTTCGCCATGAAGGGCAGGGCTCAGGCGAGGACCTCAAACGCGGAGAGCCAAGTTCATGGCATAGAGGGGTCCATCACTGTGAGTCAGTCTGTGAAGACCATCTTTCGGTCTTCTAGTCTGAGAATTAGGGGGAAAAATCCCAGAATTTATATGTGTTTTAAAAATAATTTCTTCAACTCTTTGATATAGGAATTGTTATCATTCCCATTTTACAGCTGAGGAAATCGAGGCTCTGAGAGGTAAGTAATTGGTCCAAGTCACATAGCTAGTGACTGATGGAGCTGGAATTGAACTTTGCTGTGTGAATTCAAAACTCATATACTTAACACCTCTGTCCTTGTTTTATTTCTATCTCTCCCCATATCTGTGCGTCAGTTGGGGAGATTTAGTGGGTGTTCATTGGTTGTGAGAAAGGAATGGACTATTCATGATGGAGCTGGACTTCCCTGCTTGTTTCATGTACATTAATCTTGTCTTACTAACTAAATCATAGGCCTCTTGAAATCGATATCTCTTGAGAGTCATGCATTCAGGTGTTCTTTTTAGTTATTGCCTATTGAAGATGCTATGCGTTTATTATTTTAAGGCTACTGCTAAGCCAGTTGGGTTATATAGGACTATTTACAAGAACTGCAGGAGATTCAAGGGTTTCCACCTGAATGCAGGGACTGTTTGCAAGAAGAACATTGGTGCACTCTCTAACACTTTTAAAGCACAGCACATCTTCAGAGCCCTTACCTGCCATGAGTATTGTATAAAACTTTGTAGTATACATTAAAAATTTGTGGGATGAATAAATGAAAATATAAAATACCGAATGCATGAATGTTTAGAAACTTGACTCATGAAGGAGAATTTTGTGTTTCTGTCTTAACTCTTACATGCAGATGAAAATAGAGAGGTAGGTAGGAAGGAAAGAGAGAGGGAAGGAAAACAAATATTTTGTACTCGGTGAATATTAATAACTTTTTACTGAAATACAATGAGGAATAAAAAAGGAGGACATATTTTATTAGTTCAGCTAGCAATTGCCAAGATCTTACTAAAGTTTATATGCCCCACATAACACCTAAGTCCACGGGTTCTCAAATCTGACTGCACCTTGGAATCCCCTGGGAAGTTTTAAAATTATTGATGTCTGAAGTCCACTCCCAGGGATTATTATTTAATTGGTCTGGTGTGTAATGTGGACAAATCCTTTCTCAAAGCTCCCCAGGTGATGTGTGGCAAAGATTAAAAATCTGTGTGTTATTCCTTGCGTTCAGGAGTCAGCAAACGTTTTCTGTAAAAGCCAAATAATAAATATTTTAGTCTTTGTTGGCCACATGGTCTCTGTCACAAATATTCAACTCTGCTGTTGTAGCACTTGAGCAGCCATAAACAATGTGTAAGTGAATGAATGTAGCTGTGTTCCAGTAAAACTTTATTTATGGACACAGAAATTTGAATTTCATAAAATTTTCATGTCACAAAAGAGTATTGCTATTTTAATTTTTTCCCGACCATTTAAAAATATAAAAACCATTTGTTGGTTGAGGGCCATGCAAAAACAGCAGCTGTCCAGATTTGACCAGAGTTTGCAAAACCCTGCTTTAACCCATGTAACTCTATGATGGAAGATACAACATTATTCTTATTTTTATAGTTGAGTGAAGTGATATAAGATCATACATCTGGTAGTGGTTGGATCAGCATTTCCTTTTTAGAAAGTGTCAGTATTTATACAAAAATTACATTTTTGGTTATTTTTGAGGTTAATTGTGAGGATAATTGATGTGGGGGAAGGTCTCCTCCCAACCTCTATCTTTTTAAAAATAAATTCCCAATGAATTCAAATTAGAATAATACATTGTTTAATTTAAAGAGATATTTTGAACCATTATTTAATCCTCTGCTTCCCACATTGCTGGATTGACCTAGCCTTTTATAGGTTCATTGAGGGATTTACTCAATTTAATTGAAGTTACAGTTTTTCCTTGTTCCTCATGTACCTTCAAATCAAGCAAATAGTGTTAAAATATTATGGTCAATTATACATATAAATCTTGCAAAGTTAATGAACGTATTCTTTAGATTGTGGAACAGACTGGACACTTATCTTACTCTTTAAGATAAAATACCACATCTATATAATGCATTGCTAAGCTTTCTTCTTACTACACATTTTGTCTGGAATCCCATTTTCCATTAAATAATAATCATTGTAATTAATAGACTGGTTATTTTATCTCCCCAATCTGGTTACAGTAATTTATCAAAGGAATGTAAATAAATGCTAGAACAGTAATGCACTCTTCTTTTTAAAGGAAGGTAAAGAATATAAAATATAATGATTCTCTAGGGAATAGGGAATATAATGAGATAGATACTGCTTGTAATTCACTAACGGTAATACATAGAATATTCATTATTGTCTTAAGGGCTTTTGATCTGTTTAACTTTCACTTTTCTCAGGTGATGATTACGGATAGGTTGAGGGGTGACCAGGATGTCTTTTTCAAATCTTCACAAATGTCCTGGGATGGAGCAGCAGATTCAGTCCTAGCACTGCATCCTACATTCCTCAGCACCAGCCAGATGAAAAATGCAATGCCTATTTCCTCCACATTTTCAAGTTTATTTGCATAGAGATTTTTATAGCATTAAGAGATGACATTTTGTATTTCTGTGGTATCAGTTGTAAATCCTCCTTTTGCTTTCCTGATTGAGCTTATCAGAGTCCTTTCTTTTTTGCTTTTTGTTAATCTAGTTAGAGACCTGTCAATTTTCTTTATCTTTTACAAGAACCAACTTTTTGTTTCATTAATCTTCTGTATAGTTCTTTTGTTATTGATTTCATTTGGATATGCTCAATGGGAAAATTCTTAGAAACACATAGCCTCCCTAGGCTCAATCAAAAAGAAATAGAATTCCTGAACAGACTAATATCAAGTACCAAAACTGAAGCAATGATAAAAAAAACCTTCCAACAAAAAAAAGGTCCCAGACCAGATGGTTTCACACCCAAATTTTACCAGACCTACAAAGAAGAACTGGTCCCTATCATGCAGAAATTATTCTATCGCATCAAGAAGGAAGGAATCCTCCCCAACACGCTTTACCAAGCCGATGTCACCTTTATACCAAAGCCAGGAAAGAACTCAACAAAAAAAGAAAACTACAAACAATATCCCTTATGAATATGGAAGCAAAAATTCTCAGTAGAATCTTGGTTAACAGAATTTAGCTGTTCATCAAAAAAAAAAAATAATAATAATAATCCATCACTACCAAGTGAGCTTCATCCCAGAGATACAGGGATGGCTCAACATACGCAAATCTATAAATGTAATTCACCACATAAATAGAAGTAAAAACAAAGACCTTAAGATCCTCTCAACAGATGAAGAAAAAGCAATTAACAAAATTCAGCATCTTTTATGGTAAGAACTCTTAACAAAATAGGCATAGACGGGACTTACCTCAAAATTATAAAAGCCATATACGACAAACTCACAGCCAACATCACACTGAATGGGAAAAATTGAAAGCATTCCCACTTAGAACTGGAACCAGACAAGGTACATAGTGCTAGAAGTCCTAGCCAGAACAATCAGACAAGAGAAGGAAATCAAGGGTATTCAAATGGGGGCAGGAGAGGTCAAACTATCACTCTTTGCTGATGATATGACTTATTTCTAGAAAACCCCAAAGATTCTACCAAGGAACTATTGGAATTGATAAATAAGTTTAGCAAAGTCTCATATTACAAAATCAATGTACACAAATCAGTACCATTAATATATGCCAACAACAGTCAAGCCGAGAACTGAATCAAAGCCTCAATACCTTTCACAATAGCAACAAAGAAAATAAAATATCTAGGAATATATTTAACTAAGGAGGTGAAAGACCTCCACAGGGGGAAATATGAAGCATTGAGGAAGAAAAAGCAGAAGATGTGAACAGATGGGAAAACATATCATGCTCATGGGTCAGCAGAATGAAGATTGTTAAAATATCTATACTACCCAAAGTGATCTACAGATTAAATGCAATCCCTATTAAAATACTAACATCATTTTTCACAGATCTAGAAAAAATAATTCTACACTTTGTATGGAACCAGAGAAGATCCTGTATAGCCAAAGCAACCTTAGGCAAAAAGAACAAATTAGGAGTAATCAATTTACCAGACTTCAAGCTACACTACAATACTATAGTCACCAAAACAGCATGGTACTGGCACAAGAACAGAAACATAGACCAATGGATCAGAACAGAGAACCCAGATATAAAACCATCCTCATATTGCCATCTGATCTTTGACAAAGCATCTCAAAAAATGTACACTGGGGGAAAGAATTCCTATTCAAGAAATGGTGCTGGGAAAGTTGGATAGCCACATGTAGAAGACTGAAACAGGGTCCACACCTCTCACCACACACAAAAATCAACTCATGATGAATAACAGACTGAAACCAAAGGCATGAAACCATAAGAATTCTAGAAGAAAATGCTAGAAACACTCTTATAGACATCAGCCTAGGCAAAGAATTTATGAAGAAGACCCCAAAGACAATCACAACAACAGCAAAAATAAATAAATGGGACCTGATCAAATTAAAAAGCTTTTGCACAGCCAAGGAAACTATCATTAGAGTGAATAGACAGCCTACAGAATGGGAGACAATATTTCCATGCTATACATCCAATAAAGGGCTGATGTCTAGACTCTATGAAGAACTCAAGCAAATCAGCAAGAAAAATCAAACAACCCCACTAAAAAGTGGGTAAAAAACATGAATAAAATTTTTTTGAAAGAAGATAGACTAAAGGCCAAGAAACATGAAAAAATGCTCAACATCTCTAATCATCAGGGAAATGCAAATCAAAACCACAATGAGATATCACTTAACTCCAGTGAGAATGGCTTTTATCAAAAAGTCTGAAAACAACAAATACTGGCATGGATGCAGCTCATGGACTATTGATGGAACTGCAAACTAGTACAACCTCTATGGAAAGTAGTATGGAGATACCTCAAAGAACTAAAAGTAGACATACCATTTGATCCAGCAATCCCACTACTGGGTATTTACCCAAAGGAAAAAAGACATTCTATAGAAAAGACACTTGCATACAAATGTTTATAGCAGCACAATTCACAATTGCAAAGATGTGGAAACAACCCAAATGCCCATCAATACATGAGTGGATTAATAAAATGTGGTGTATATATGGAGTACTACTCAGCCACAAAAAAATGGTGAACTAACATCTCTTGTATTATCCCGGCTGGAACTGGAGACCATTCTTGTAAGTGAAGTATCACAAGAGTGGAAAAACAAACACCACAGGTACTCACCATTAAATTGGAACTAATCAATCAAGATTTATGTGCACATATGGAAATAACATTCATCAGAAATCGAGCATGTGGGAGAGGGGAGGAGGGGATGGGTAAATTCACACCTAACGGGTACAATGCACACGATCTGGGGGATGGGAACACTTATAACTTTGACTCAGATGGTATAAAAGCAATTTATGTAACCAAAACATTCACATCCCCTTAACATTCTGAAATTAAGAAAAAAAAAGAAATAAAAATGCAATGCCCCCCAGGGGCCCCCCTGATGTCCCCAGGGGACCATTCAGAACTTGGTTGTTCTTGAGAAGGATTTTAGAAACACTTCCCCTCACCTTAAAACCCCAGGGAGGAACTTTTATCACCTGGGCCCCTCTAGTCCTCAGGTGCTGACTTTATGTAGGCAAGAAAAAGAAAGAAAATGAAGGGGACCTGTCAGGAGGGTTGCTGGGCTCGTGTACAAGCTCTGCTGCCCATCTTCAGTTGGGCTGATCTGCCTGACCCTTACTGCCAAGGCGTTCTCAAATTCTCTGTAGTCAGACCTGTTGTACCTGATTCTCTTTTTAGGTTTGGACAAGATGTGCCATGCTGTATTAAAATGTGACTGGCCAAGGGAAGATGGGTGGATAGTTTCAGTGCAATGAACTTAAAGAATGAGCCTGGAAGCCAGCCAGGCCTGGATTGAAATCCCAGTTACATTCCTCCAAGCTAAAAACCTTGGGGATGTTATTAAAATAGGGCTAAGAAGAGCTTTATTATGAAAATTAAATCTGAAAATGCTCTGTAAGCTTCAGAATAGTATTAATAACTGGAATCAGAATGTGCCCTCAAGAACTGGAATTTATCTTCATCTTGTTCTCCTCTTCTTTTTCCTTCTTCCTTTTCAATTGGCCATGAGGATTAAGGTGGGACAAGGAACTGTCCTTCTTTCTCTGCAGCTATCTACTCACTGCTTTGGAATTTTCATTTGGAAAGAAAGTGAAGAGTCAAAAGAGAGGACCAAAGAGAGACAAATCAGATCACATCATTCCCATATTCAGGTGCTTCTCTTTGTTCTTGGGATAAAGACCAAATTTTCTGCCACTACCGTCATGACCCTGGTCCTGCCACCATGCCAACTTTTTCTGCCTCCAAGCTCTGGCACTATTAGTTTTCTATTGCCGCCCAGCAAATTACCACAAACTGCAGCTTAAAACAACTCCCCTTCACTAGCTCACAGTTCTGCAGGACAGAAGGTCAGACATGGCAGGGCTGCTTCTCTGTTTAGGGTATCACAGGGATGAATCAGGGTCTCAGCCAGACTGAATTCTCATCTGCAGGCTCTGAGGAAACATCCACTTCCGAGTTGTCATGGTTGAATTATGCCCCCAACCCACATTCATATGTTCAAGTCCTAACACCCACGACCTCAGAATGCGACCTTATTTGGAGATAGGGTCTTTACAGAGGTGATCAAGCTAAAATGAGGTCATTGAGTGGGCTTTTATCCAATATGACTGGTGTCCTTACAAAAGGGAGAAATTATGACATAGATTCACACACGCTTAGAGGGGCGATGATGTCAAGAGACTTACGGAGGAGACATAGACCATCTACAAGCCAAGGAGAGAGGCCTGGAATAGATACTTCTTTCCTAGCCCTCAGGAGAAAAACCAATCTTGCCATCAAATTGATTTTGTTTTTGTTTTTGCTACACTGTTTAGGCAGAGCAACAATGGCAACCCGCTGAAACGCCCCCTAGTGGTATCACTCTCGTGTCCTGGCAAGAAGCAGCTGGTCGCTGGGCTCAGGATGTCAGGGCCATTGACATTAGGAACTGTAGGAATTTTCATTCTAGGGGAGAGCAGTGCCAGTTGACTGGCTCTTTGGGGGTTCATGAGTGTGCCCAAAGCCTATGGGAACAGGAAACACTTCCAAAACTGTGAGACAATAAATTCCTGCTGTTTAAGCCATGCAGTCTATGGAATTTTGTTATAGCAGCCCTAGGAAACTTACACGCAGGCTCATTCCTACTATTGACAGAATTCATTTTCTTGCACTTGCTGGACTGAATGCTCCGTTTTCCTTGTTGGCTGCTGACCAGAGGCTCTCAGCTGCATGAAGCGGCCCACACCCCTTGTCACGTGGTGTGATGAATCCTCTTGTCCTTAGAATATTTGGCTTCCTGTCTCTGACTTCTAGACCTAGATCAAAAAGTCTCATGTGATTGCCTCAGGTCCACCTAGATAGTCTTTCTTTCTAAAAGTTAATTGTGTCATATAGTATAACCTAATCAGGGGAATAAAATCCATTAGATTCACAGTCCCAGAAATTATGCAGTGTGGCTGCACCCAGTGGGTGGGGCCCTTGGGAAGCATCTTAGAATTCTGCCCACTGCAGGGGCCTTGTAATTTCTGGAATTCTTTCTGCTCCCTCTTCCCACAGCACTTTGTGCCTCCTGTTCCCTCTGCGGAAACACTCATCATCCCGCCTTTCACCTGCCTTGACCAACTTCTATTCATACTCCAGGTCTCAGTATATTTGTATGTTTGTATATTTGCACAGATTTACACAGACACATGGTGTTTTCCTCTAGAGAACTAATCACGCTTATAATTTTACATTTTTGGTTGCTATTTGGTTCATTTCTATCCCATCCACATTGCAAACTCTTGAGAGCAAGGACTGTATCTGTTTATGATCATCATTGTATACTCCACTCCCAGCATGGCACCTCTCCCTCAGTAAATATCTATTGAATAAATGAATGAATGAATGATAAAAACAAAACCACCCCCCCCACCACCTTATTCATTCTATCTCTATCTCTTGCACAGGTTGAAATAATCAGAGACCCAACTTGGGATATGTAGGGGATTTTATTTTCAGGGTAGAGTAGAAGCTCCCCGAGTGAGAACTTGATATAGAACAAATGGCCCCCTTCATGAGTTGTCAGCTTGCTACCTGAGCATTTTACCTTAACTTTTAGGGTTAAGGAGATGAAACTATAACGTCACTATTTAAAAATGCTGCCATTATTATAGCTGACAACTTAGGCCACTTTCAACGGCCTTGCAGGAATGAGATAAAGGACAAACATTTTCAGTGAATGCAGAGACTAGGACAAATGCATCGTGGAAGGCTGTCTGGAATGGACACCACACTGTGGGTTTGGGGTAGCCAGGGAGGCACTTGGATGACTTGGGTGTGAGATAGAAGGAGACAGTGCTGCTTTCCACAGGATTCTGCTGCTCTCCAGCTCTGGGGAACACCAGATGCACTATAGCTGGTTTGTTGACATTTGCTGATGGCTTAAACCATGATGAGACAACAGCTTGTCTGACCTGCTTTCTTCTCCACTGTGGCTGTTTGGTGGAGGCATAGGAAGTGGGGGGGAGTGAAGGTGAGGGAGGAAAATGTTTCTCTTTTCTGAAGCATCAGAACAGCTCCCTTAATGGCCACTTATGTCTGGGTCCCAAGGTTTTCGTTCAAAATGATAATAAAAAGGCACCTGAAACCTATAGGGAAAATCCATTCACACAGAGCAGCTTTGAGCCAAGCCTCTGGAGTCACTAAGCTGAAAAGAACCTGATTAATGACAGCACCTGAGATAAGTGGCACTTTAACCAACCTTAACTGCTGATGTATGATGACATAATGTCCCCTCCAATTAATGACAAGGATATAAAACACCTGTATTTAGCCGAGCAGATGCTGCTTTTATGGTTAGATGCGCAGATGAAATTGACTTTTAAAGGACTATCTATAACTTACTTCCCTATTATTTGTTTCTATATTTGTTTCATTATGTATGTTATAGGCGGAGAAGGAAAGTTAACCTCAGATTTTACACCTGTGCAGCAAAAAGGTATATGCTGTACTGTAATTTACCTAAGGACAACTTGCGTGCCATGATTGAGCAGGTTGGCGATGGTGATTAGCCTCGTTTACTGAGGGCCTTTCACACTGTGTGAACCCCAAGTTTGTTTTTTAATAAAGGTGAGCAATACCTTCAATGAGTCAGCCAATCCATCCATCCATCAATCAAAAATATACAGAAACCACCTGTTTAAATACTCTATGAAGTAAACACAATATGAGTAGTTTTTTAAAATTGAAATTGTTATTGCATACTAAATAGATGCAAGATGCTGTATGAGATGTCTTGGGCTTGCCAAGGACTTCTTTACGGACCTGTAATTTATCACAGGAAACAGGACGTGTACACATGACAGTAAATGCTAAATTTCCGGGAGGCTACAAGTAGTGGGCATTTTAATAGCTCAGGGAAAGGAGAGCCCCGTGGGCTGGGGTTGGCTGGGGAAAGCTGCACAGAAAAGTCGAGATGGAAGAAGAGATTATATAACACAAATGGACAGAGAGAGAAGAGAGGCCCGGCCAGGTGGGAGAGGATGCTTTTGAAGCAAAGACAAATGGAGTGCACAGGTCAAGCCACTGTCTGGAGCCAATGAGAAAAACCACTGTGTGCAAAATACACACTGGACAAACTATAAGTCAAGGTCAAAAAGATACATTGACTCAAGATTATTAAAGACATTGAAGACAATTTCATTTCTTTTAAATGATGATTTGGGAACCATCCCTAAGAATAGGGTAAAATATGGGGAATCTCACCCTCCTCAAGGAGAGCTGAAGTGAGGCTGAATTAGAGTCCTAGCATGCTCAGGTATGGACTCATTGATCTCTCTTGGGATCCTGAGGCCTGAGACCAGAGGGAACACTAGAGTTAGGGCTACTGCCCGGGGGCTGGGGCCCAGCAGTGTTCCTTACTCTGTGTCTCCCACCCAACCAGGCCATCACCAGCCCCCGGGTGGCTTTCTCCCCTCTCCCTTGTGGGGCCAGGTGGCCTTCACCAGTTCTGCTTTCACTGTTGGGGCAAACGTTCTGTCTCTTTCACTTTCTTTTGTTTCCTGCTGGCAGGTGTAGCTGTTCTTACATCGCAGGGTGGTCTCTGGGTTGGAGGCAGACCACATAGACAACTTGGGCTGACAATCTGAGGTCAAACTTCTCTTGATGAATTTGGAGACAGAAAGTAAATCCCACAAGAGCATTTTGTTCATTGCTATATCCCCAGCACCTGTGCCTGGTACACAGAGGGTATTTCATATACATTTGGGGAATAAAAAAATAGAAGTGTCACTTTGCTTTGCTTTCTTTTCTGTGCACATATTTTCTTTAGGGACCTGGAAGGCTGATTGAGGAAATCATTGGCTGTTTGGGGTCCCATGCCCCAGATATCTCTGTTTCTACCCAGGAATACCTGTATGTAGCTATTGGCACCCCATTTTAGTATTCCCAACAGTAGTCACTAAGATTTTGCAACTAGCTTTTCCTTTACTTCTCCTGAAGGAGTTATTTTTGGGGTCAGTGAAACCCCCAAAGATGGTTTGAGTTTTCTATGCTCTGCTACCTCAAGATTCCAGTCTGAGCAGTGAAGTTAGCAAGGGCCACAGGGGACCCACTGTCACCTCATCTCTGTGAGAGGAAAAGGTGCCCTTCCTTCTCTTCAAGATTATTTTCTCCATCCCACACCCTCCCGTCTAATGGGACCAGACTCACATTTACCCATTGTCCCCCCTTCTCTCTTTCTATCTGGTGTTTTCTACTTCTAACCTAAACATCTGTACCCCTATAATATGCTGAAATAAAAAAAAAAAGATTACTTCTTTGCAAACTGTAGACATGTGTTTCTTATCATAAAAAAAAAAAACAAAAAAAAAAACCTTTCTTCCTGTCTGTGTCCCAGTTCTTGCCATTTACCCTCTCTGCTTTCCTTATAGTCTAGCTTTTTGGGAAACACACACACACACACACACACACACACACACACACACACACACATACACTTACACCCTCGACATCCTCAGTCCTGTCTCATGACTCCCTAACGCCTTCTTGGGTGACCAACTCGAGACTGGGCGTATGCTTTCTGGTATCTCACATTTGCTGTCATAAGTCCCTAGCTCTCTGTGCTGATTCATCTTTGGCGATGCGCAGCCACCGAATAGAATCCTAGGAATCGTTACCAAGTCTATGACCTAATTGTCTATTGAAATGATATTGGTTTTATCAATTAGGTCATAGACATGGTAATGATCACTAATTATCAGGGCAATGCAAATTAAAACCACAATGAGATATCACCTTATGCCAGTTAGAATGGCTTTTATTAAAAAGTCCAAAACCAATACATATTGTGGATACAGAGAGAAAGGGACACTTATACACTGTCGGTGGGACTGCAAATTAGTACAACCTCTTTGGAAAACAGCATGGAGATTCCTCATAGAACTAAAAGTAGACTTACCATTTGATCCAACAATCTCACTACTGGGCATCTACCCAAAGGAAAATAAGTCATTTTATCAAAAAGACACTTGCATGTGAATGCTTATTGTAGCATAACTCACAATTGCAAAGATGTGGAATCAACCCAAATGCCCATCAATTTATGGGTGGATTAACAAAATGTGGTATATGTATACCACGGAATGCTACTCAGCCATGAGGAAGGATAACTTAATGCCTTTTGCAGCAATATGGATGGAACTGGAGGCCATTATCCTAAGTGAAGTATCTAAAGAATGGAAAAACAAATACCACATGTACTCACTATTAAATTGGAGCTAACCGATGAGCACACATGTGCATGGAAGGAAGTATAACTCAATGGAAATCAATCACTGAGGGGGGGAGCAGGGGATGGGCAAAAACCTACCTAACGGGTACAATGTACACTGTCTGGGTGATGGGCACACTTATAACCCTGACTCGAGCATTACAAAACAGATCCTTGTAACAAAAAACATTTGTACCCCCATAATACTTTGAAATATAAATAAAATAAAATATTAATAATACATTGAAATAAAAGAATAATGATATTGGAAGAATTAGAATCATGTGCTATTTTATTGTGTGTTCTAATAGCTGTATTTTTGTGAAAACCTCCTTGTTTTGGAAGAAAGGTAAACCATGGTTCCATACTCTCTTGTGTAATCTCCTCAGGAGTTTAAGACCTGGGAAGATTTGAAGGAGCTGGATAGAGTAGAATATTCTCTGTACCCATTGATTATCCAAGAATCATGAACTAAAATCACATTCCACAGAACTAGAAGGAAGCTTGGGGACCACCTAGTTAGGTGACACAAATGAAACCTGACGGTCAGGATGTGGCAGAGAGAGAAAGTATAGTGTGGTTGTCACGGCCATATCCTCTAGGACCTGAATTCCTGGGTTCAAATCCCAACTCTACCACTTAAGAGCCAGTTGTTTTGCTGCTGTATGCCTCAGCTTCCTCATCTGCAAAATAGAGCAGGAATAGCACCTACTCCATAGGGTGGTTGTGTGGATTAAGTGGGTAATATTTTCAAGGCTCTTGAAACAGTGCTTGGTAAATAATAAACATGTATATAAGAGCTATTTCCTAGTATTAGTAAAACAATCATTGATTGACTATCCAATGCATGCCAGAAACTGTACTGGGTGCTGGGATTACATTAATAAAATGATTGAATCATAGAAACAATGTGCGTAAATTGCTGGGGGAAAACAGAGTCAGAGCACCCAGTGGAATCTGAGATTTCCTCACTGCCATCATCGAACTCCAAATGCTCTTGACAATATAGTCATGTGTTCCCTGTTGCCCCAAGTGTTGGAATAAGAAGAACACATCCAGCTATGCATGAGCTAGCATCGTCTGCAGACATTTCTATTCACATGTATAGGAAGAGAGGAAATGCACTAAAATGCCATTCAGTAGCCAATTTTTAAATGAAGTAGAATGTGCATGGCTTGGCCAATGGAAATAAGAAATTTTTACCTGAAACTACAAGCTTGTTTGCCCTTTGTCTTTGTTATGGTTATGTTTAGTCTTCAAAACGGCTTTTAGGAATGAGTGTATTATTTCTAAGAGAAGTATTTTCTTGACCAAAAAGAAGTGCAACTTCCATATGAGCCAAACCTTTAGTTCAGTTTAGCTGTAAGTAAGATATTCAACTTTTGATCTGTTGTGTTTGGGTATTCATTTTATGTACTTATTTACTTTTAATGGCAGAAAGTTGTCTCCTAAGCAGAAAATAAACAAATGCCCATTCTCAGACATTTGTGCTCATAGCAGAATTTTTGGTCCGTGAATTGGGTCCTGAGAGATTAAAGACAGCTGGCGCACACCGCAGCAGCCGAGAAGGAGTGTGTTTCTGGGGAAGTGTGTTGAATGAAATCTAAACATTGCTAACTGGTCACAGACACTAATTAAGGAGTATGCCAGTAGCTGTGGGCTGCTCCAAATGAAACACTATCTTTTCTTTACTCTATTGACAGAGAGATACAAACAAGGTTCCAGAAAGATTGAAAAGAAGAGTGTGGGCACTGTAATCTTGTCTTCCTGGTACACTTGCCAAAATCAGATAACACTGAGAAGGAACTGGTTCAAAACCACCAAGTGGCATTGTTAAATGAGGGCTGAATTGTTTTTTCCTTAAGAAAAAAAGAAGTCATGGTGCTCAGATCCCTCAAATCCTCAATTCTTTGGCATCATAATTTTGTGTTAATCAGAAAGAAAATAGTTTCACTAAGAATGATCTACCATGGCTTCTGTAAAGTTCCATGGATGATCATTAAAAAGAACACTTCTAAGAAATCTGTAATAAGGTACATCTCTGCAGATTATTCTACAAGGTGGTGAAAAAAATTTAAGAACAACTTTTTTTTTTTTTTTAAAGATGTTACCTATTTGCAAAACATTGTAGGCAAATTCCTCATTTAACGAAACCTAGGGGTGTCCTTGAAGGCTGAGGAGAGTGCATTTGGTCTCTTTATAGTCATGCATTTCAGGAGGCAAGAGGACTTAGGAGAGGGTGGGAGGAAGGAAGCAAAGGAACCAAGATAGAGCAGAGGCAAAGGAAATGCATAGGCCCTCTTCAATCTGGTATCTTTCTTTGCTGCTGTCCCCTGAACTCCAAGGAGAGAAGTGGATCTAGTCAATGTAAAGCTATTTTAAGCTAAATGGATGAGAAATGGGGATGATACATATCTTTTCACCTAATAGCTTTTCTTCCTATCATGAAAGAGGGGTTTTGTTTTGTGCTGATGGTTAGAAAGACAGTGTCCATCAAAGCCCCTGTCTACTCAGCTCCTCAAACAGCAGAGTCATTCCTTGTCAAGGTCTTTATGACTTTCAAATCTTCTCTTTTGGAATGAAATATCAGTCATAATTTCAATTCCTACTGTTTGAGGTTTTATAATGCACCAGACACCAATAGCTTGACGTGTGTTAATTACCTTATTTAATCCTCACAACACCATCAGATTATTCCCGTCTTAGAGGTGAGGAAACTGAGACACTAAGAGTTTCGGTCAATTGCCCAGGACCAAAAAGCAGATAAGTGATGGAATCCAGATTGCAATTGTATGACCTTGAAGAAGAGCAAAGTTGGAGCCTTCTGGAGAGTTCTAAGAAATCCATAAAGCAGCGTGGCAGGAATGGAGAGGCCAGTCCAGCCTGAGACCTTGCCCCGAAGGTCAGGGAAGGAATGTAGTTTCAGTAGGTGTGAATGAGGCAGTGCTTAAGTCTGAGCCTATCCAGGAATACTCGGCGACTAGACATAATGAGCATGTCTAATATTTAATATGTGTATTCCGTGGTATTTTTTGTTAGTTAAACATAATTTATCCTGTGCCATATTTAAGATGACCCAAGGAGGCTGAGGGAATTGTGCATAGATAGTGAGAGATGGCAGTGGGAGGTAAGTGCTCTATTTGGCATATACCTAGCTATATCAGTAAGGACTTAGGAATATGGTGTTTGCAACTGACAGATAATTCAAACAACAAAAATTTAAACAAGATAGGGATTTAATTTTTTTTAATGTTAAAAAAATGTTTGGAAGCCCAAGTTTGGCAGCACAGCTTCCCGAGGTCATCTGGACTCAGGCTCCTTCTCTCTGGCTGTTCCACACTCCTCATGGTGTGTTTTCCATTTTATGGCACAAGATGGCTTCTTGGACTCCAGCCATCATATCCACAATCCATTCTGCAGGAATGAGGAGTAAATGGGAGTCACATTGACACATCTACTTATGTGCCTTTGGCCATAACTTAATCTTCCACTGTGTTATGTCCCTATTAGGGTGAAATAATCCCATGGAAAATGTTAATACTAAAGGATAGTAACATGTAATAAATCACTCTTTCCAAGTATCATTTTGCATTTTCATGGAACCTCCCAGATACATAGCATCTTCACTCCGGAATTTTACTTTTATGCAGACACCATACAAATAGGTAAAAAAAAAACAAAAAAAACAAAAAAAAACAACCATTTCATGTTAATGAATCTTTGGGGAATTTTCTGTAAAGTTTGAAGCACATAAGACAGGGATCTTGGCTTGAATTTTTGGGCCAAATCTCAATTCGCTTACTCTTGAAAAAAAGAGGCTAAATAAAGGTAAGATGCTTGCTGTTGGATAAATCGCAAGATGAATTGCTTTGTTTCAACCTTGGGGTTTATGATTGGAAAAAGCACACATGTAGAGAAAAATATACTCCATGTTAAGTAGCAAAATCTACAACTTAATGAAGGGTAGAGTAATATTTAGTTACACAGAGCCTTTGAAGTACAGAATATTAAAGCCTAAGTAAATTAAGCTAGTTATTCAAGAGGCAAGATTTTATCTGTTAAACTTTTTTTTAATTACTAGTAACCAACTTGCCTTGGGTTAACATAAGCAGAGAAAATTTAAAAAAAAATTATTGGAAGAAAAAATTATGGATAGCTTTCTGAATCTAAGACAAAGTAAAAATTGAGGATTAACCTATCTACAGAAAACAATTCATGACATTAGGAAAGACATTCATCAGGGAACATGTTGGTTTCTTTGGATCCCCCAGGATGAACCAGCTTCAACCATTTTCCATATTTGGGTCACTGCTGACTAGATTCCAATTCCCAAGAGTCTGACCAGCTCAGCTTGAGTCTAGTGCCCTCCCCTCAGCCAGGGGAGGATGTGACCCCTTGATCGACAGAGCTACGAAGACTGGATGAGCTAGCGGTGGGGCAGTTCCCCACAGAAAAATTAGCACACTGGGAGCAATAGAAGAGGGAAGGGATGCTGGCAGGCAGAAATGACAGATGGCCGGCCACCGACATGCACAGAGGGTAGCTAAACTTGAATCTCAAAGGACGGGAAAAAGCATGGAGACTCCAGATCAGTGTGGCCAAAAAGCAACAGGTTCATGAGTGAGTCTCACTAACTCATGCAAAAGTTCTTTGTTTAATGAAACAAAACCTGTAGCTGGAAAGTCAGAAGGATTTGGTCCCTCAGTAATGGTTTGAAAAGCAGGGCTGAAGAAGAGGGAAGAAAAACGAGAGGGAGGAAGAGAACGAGAGGGAGTGAAGTTCACGCCATAGTGTGGGCTGGCTCTACTAAAAATCCTAAAATAAGGATCAGCCCTCCCAAGTTTTTCTGGAAGGTGCCATGCTCTTGGCCGCCACTGCAACATCAACAAATGGGGCCACTTTCACTCACCACCATGGGGACCTGGTGACGGACACATGCATGGCGACAGCAACACCAGGAGCCCGTGTTTCATTCTCATGTTATTCAGAGCAGTCTGGCCCAACTGGTAAAAACTAAAGGCTTTAAAAGCAAAGAGCCTTCTAGTTAAATCTCACTTGTTTATACTCAGGAAAATTATTTAATCTCTGTTTTCTCCTCTGTAAATTGGGCACTTTCATATCTACCCAACAGAGGCTAAGTATTGTTTGAAATGCTTGGGGCCAGAAATCTTTTGGATTTCGGATATTTTTGGATTTTGGAATATTTGCATATGCATACTGAGCTATTTTGGGGATGAGACCCAAGTCTAAAAGCGAAATTCATTTATATTTCATGTGTATCTTATACCCATAGCAGGAAGGTAATTTTATACGTTTTAAAAAACTTCCTGCATGAAACAAAGTTTTGACTGCATTTTGACTGTGATCTGTCACATGAGGTCAGGTGTAGAATCTTCCACTTGTGGCATCATGTTGGCACTCAAAAAGTTTCGGATTTTGGAGAATTTCGAATTTCGGATTTTTGGATCGGGGATGCTCAGCCTGGATGTGTCCCCACTGTCTGTGAGATCTGGAGAGCCACGGCCCCCTTGCCCCATTCCGATCTCTTCCTCCACCCTCCTCTTGCTGGCTGGGCCCCCTCCACACTCACCCTGTTCTTTACACAGGACGGGCCCAATCTGATCAGGACAGCAGTGACCTGAGTGAGGGAAACCGTCAGAGCTGGTTCACCCTGGCTGACCTGGAGAGACCACTCTGCTCCCCGGTGCCTGCCTCTCCTGGGGCCTGAAGGTGATGAATCTTTGGGGAGTCTTTTTGCAGATATGGTTGTGTTAGTTTTCTCTAGTTGCTGTACAAACTGCAACAAACTCAGTGGCTTAAAACAACGCAAATGCATTATCTTATAGTTCTGTAGGTCCGAAGTTTTCCTGGGCTGAAACCAAGGCGTTGGCGGGGCTGTGTTCCTTTCTGAAGCCTCTAGTGGAGACTCTATTTCCTTGTTCTTTTCAGTTTCTAGAGGCTCTGCCACTGCTTGGCTCACAACCCCCTCCTCCATCTTCAAATCCAGCAATGTCAGGCTGAGCCCTCCTCACGCCCCGTCTCTCTGGCTCTCTCTCTTCTGCCTCCCTCTTGTACCTTTAAGGACCTTAGTGATCATGTTGGATCCACCGGGATTATCCAGGCCAATCTTCCTATTTTAAGGTCATCTGATTAGCAACTTTAATCCCATCTGCCACCTTAATTTCCCCTTGCCAAGTAACCTAACATAGCCATAGCTTCCTGGGATTAGAACATGGGCATCTTGGGGTAGGGGGATATTATTTTGTTTATCACAATAATAATTTTCTCTTCTTCTTAGACTCAGCAAAATTTCTAATGTTTTTCCAATTGATTAATTTTCCCTGTTTATATTAATCCAAGTTAGTGCTTCTTCCTGGATCATTTTCCCCCCCAAATATGGCTCACTCTTGCTCTCTACGTGTTTGTTTAAGTGTCACCTTCTCAATGAGATCTTCAGACCCTTCCTTGCCACACTCCAGGATTTCTGAATTCCTCTACCCTAATCAATTATTTTCATAGCTCTTGTCACTTTCTACCCTACTGTATAATTTATGTATTTATTATATTTAGTTTGGGTCTTCAGCCACTCAAACAGTATGTCTTGCACGTAACAGGCACGTAATAAACAATATTTGATGAATGAATGAAAAGCGTTGTTGTTGGGATTAAATACAATGAACTGCAATGATTTATGCAGATCACTTAGGACACCGCCTGGCACATAGGAAGTGTTCATGCGATGGTCGCTCTTATTTTTAATTCCCAACTGTCTCTGGTTTCTAGAAATCTTCATGCCAAATCCTTCCGTCCAAATTTGAGGACACCACAAATGTTGCTAACAAGCCCTGAGAAACTTAACTTTAAGTGTTTCTTTGACTGGAAAATAAACTTTAATTCTTTGAAAGCCACAAGAATCTTTTTAAACAAGGCAGAATTACCATATTGGCCTTGTCTTTCTGAAGCTGTTTAGAATGAATGGACGAATCACGCATTTATGCCCGGGCAGCTCAGTGTGCTTTCCCTTTAGGGGAACGGTTCTCTGTCCCTAAATGTGAGAGGCCCCATTAGCCGCCTCGAGATTCCAGGCAACTGCTGCAGCTGTCACAAAGCATAGTGTGGCGTTGAGGAATGTGGCCAGAAAGCCGCTAAGTGAGAAAAGGGTCTAAGAAAGGCAAGAAGGAGGGAACAATCCCCAATGCCACGTGAGTAAACGGGGCTTTTTCAAACCACCCTCTAAAGTACCACTTCCCCGAATCTGTTGAAAATGTGAAGTTTTCACCCTGCAGATCGGAGAAGTTCAGGTTTATACTCTAGGTAAAGAAGATTTCCTTAAAGCAGCCCGGCAGCTGCAGCACTCAGGAGAAAAAGAGGAAGACAATACATTTTCTTGCTTCGGTTCTGCCGTGGCAGGTGCACGCCAAGGGGCATGGCCTCCAGAAGGAACTGGGGCTTGGCTGGAGAACTGTCAATTCATCATCCAGGAAAACGCCCCTGACAGCAGGGAGAAAACCCCATTCATTTTCTCCGGATTGTGCTGCAGCCACTAAATGCAATGTTTCTGCAAGTATGAATTCATCCGCTGCATGGCACCAGGGGTCATTTGCTTGCTCCTGCGTGCTGTAGAACAAGCCCTCCACCGCGGCCATGCAGGCCGGTGTGACATCCTCTAAACACAGTTGGTGCACCCCATCTGTTTTTTTCTTTTACTGTGCCCAGTTTGAAATGCATCCCCCTTCTCTCGTCTCTGCCCCATGTAAATTCTACTCGTCCTTCCCGGCCCCACCAAGTTCCACTTCTTCCTCTGATCACTTCTTTCGATTTCTTTCTCTTCTTTCGATCATTTTGTGACTTCAGTGATATTTATAATGATAATAATGAAGACCTAGTTTTAAAAATTCTTCCTCATTTACTATCTGTATAACCTCAAGTAAGTTATTTTATCTTGTTGGGCCTCTGGTTCCCCACTGTTACGATGAGAGCTCAGTCTAACTCAGAGCTGCTGTGAGGACCAGAGTGGATGATCTACAAAAGTTTTCTCGGGTCACTCTGGGCATAGTAATTCCATAGCAAGTAGTAGTTGAATCAGAAACTCCTGTCTTCAGGATGGTTTGGACACTAAGTCAGAGGCTCTGGAATTTTGAATCCTTTTTATGAATGGGTCCCTGGTCTATAAGCTTCATAGGTCAGAGCCCTTGTCACGATAAGCCCAAGTGGAATGGACTCTCCATAAGTACTAATTGAATACTCCACCCTATAATTTTTTTTTTTTCCTAGATTTACATTTTGTCTCTCATCTATATTGTACTTTTCTTAAGGGCAGGAGGATGAAGAATTTATGTTTCTGATCTATTAAGTCCTCAACAAATGTCTTGTTTCATTGAAAACAACACTGCTATGGATAACACAATGTAAAGTTTCTCTCTACTTACAAGAAAGGAAACAGTGCAAAGAAAAGATGGATTTTTCATGTTTATAAAATGTGAATTCTAGCATTTATTTCTTTAGCACACTGGGAATAATTGGTCTTTAATTGTTAATGATTTCCACATCACTAAATGACTTTATTTACAAACTCTCTTCTTATATAAGGTGACATCAGGCATGCTGATGCCATCAAGACATGCTTTCTCTGTTTGGACTCCTGGCATAGTACACTTGGAAAACCCACTCAACTTGCTGTTCTCATACAGGGTAGAGAAAACGAGGACTGCTTTACTGTATCTTCATGTTGATTTTATGTATTTCCCTTAATTGCTGGGGGAAATAGTCACTTAAAGACTTCTAATTGGGTCTTTGCCTTGCCCTCTGACCTGGTCACAGCTATATTAGAGGGGTTGAATTGACATTATTTAAAGTTTTAATAACAAATCTGAGTCTTCAGTGAAGGATCCTCTAAATCTGTTTTCTCAACCTTGGCCATCCATTAGAATCACTTGGAACTTTAAAAAAATCCCAGTGCTCTGGCTCCATTCCAGACCAAGTGAATCAGAATCTCTGGCAATGAAACTTTCGTTTTCCTGAAGCTCCCCGGGTGCTGCTTCCATGCAGCCAGGCTTAGCATCACTACTGAATCGTGAGGAAGGTGATACGGAAATAGCTGCCAAGGTCTTCCTTCATTTCCTCATCACCAGTAGGCTTCTATAGGACAATGTTTGAATATGGCAGTACAATTTGTACTTTAATATTTTAATTAGTGGCTCCTGACTGAGTTTTGTGAGTAAACACATGAATTTCACTTCTGGGTGGGAGAGATAGTTCATTCATTCTGCCTGGGGGCCCTGTTTGTGGCATCAAAGGATATTTTTGGAAAACATTTTAATTATGCTTCATGAAGGATCCCTGAAAGGTCCTAACTATGCCACAGACAGCTCCAACTTTCCTTAATGTAACTTCTTTCTTCTCTTTTCTTTTTCTTCAGAATTGTTTGGCAGTTCTTAAACATTTATTATTTTTATAAATTTGACATTATGTTGTCTAGTTCCATTAAAAATCCTAAAGTTTTAATGCAATTGTTTTGAATTTATAGATTAAATTGGGGGAAGAATTAAAATACTTATGATAATTTATAAACATAATAAAATAAATTACTACATTTAATAGATATTTGGATTTATTCACATACTCTACTGCTCTCTTTGTTCACTATTTTTTTCTTCTGTGTTTATTTTTCTTTTTGCTGAAAAATATCCTCAAGTTGTTCTTTCAATGAAGGTAGGAAATACAGATAGCCATTGTATGTTCAAAAAATGTCTATTTCATTCTCACCCATGAATTATTTTTGTTAGAATTCTAAATTGACATTTTTCCTCAACACATGTATAATTCCCTTGTCTCCTGGCAGTCATTGCTGCTGAGAATAATTTTGCTTTTAGCCTAGTTGTAGTGCCTTTGTAGAGAAACTGTATTTTCTCTCTGGTTGCTTTTAAGAATTTGTATTGATGTTCTCACATTTCACTAAAAACTATAACTAGGTATTGTTTGTTTATTTTTGGGGGATCAAATCCTTAATTCGGTGTACCCAAAAACTTTAGGAAATTCTTAAATTCAGAAAAATTCACAGCCATTTTCTCTTCAAATACTGCTTTTCTCCCATTCCTTCAGTCCTCTACTTCTGGATCTCTATTGAGACATATGATATAACTTCTTAGCCAACCCACATAACTGTCTTAAATTATCTTTCTTTTTTTTTGTACTTTATCTCTCTAGGCAAAATTCTGTGTCCATCGTCAGTCTTATTTTCCAGTTCTCTTTGTGTTCAGCCTAGCATTTATTCCGTCTATTGAGTTTTTTATTTCAATGACCGTATTTTTCACATCCAAGTTTTCTTATTGGTTTATTTATTAAAATTGCCTCCTGTTTTTCACTCATGTCAATGTATTTTATTTCATAATTTCATTTCTTTGTGGATGTTATTCCTTCTATAACCTCACTGAGGGTCGTAAACATGTTTATTACGAAGTTCTTTTCAGATGATTAAACTATTATTTGTGTTTCTTCATGAGTGGATTCTCCTGCTGCTAAGCTCTTTGTCTATCTTTTATTATGTTAGTTTTCTTTATATGGTCTGAATTATAATGTGCAAGCTCATCTTCAAGAGAAATGAATTCTAACTACCACTACTACTCTTCTTCTTCCTCCTCCCCTTCCTCTTCTCCTTCTTCCTCTTCCTCTTCTTTTCCTCCTCCTCCTCTTTGTTCTTCTTTCTTGCTTATTTACTGTTCTGCCCCTGCTATGTCTGGCCATTTTTTAGCTACATGCCTTCAAACCTCCCTCATCACAGTCTAGAAGCATGTCTTATTTTGGGACTCTCATCCTAAATGGACATCACAGATCTAGTTTCCAAGCAGTAAGTGGTGTGGCCTAGGTCCTGCTTTCTTGGCTATCTGCTTCTCCTCCAAGCTCAAAGAGCAGTGCAAGAGAGGTTCCTAGTCCTGGGCTACTGTAAAAGAGTTGCTACTTTTACAAATGTGCTCATGGCAGGGAAAGCTCTTCCACAGCCTGAGGTTTCATGCCATTCGCCTGGTTCCAGTCACCTGTCTTTATTGCAACCAGATTTATTTCCTTTTATTCCACAGGAGTCAACCTCCTGGACAACCCTAACTATTTCTAGTCCCAGAATCCAGTAGATTTCCTGCTGCCTCCCTGCTTATTATTGTGTTTTGTTGTGGTGGTTCCATTTTTGAGATATGGGATATTCATTTTGCTTTTAGTCTGTCTTTTATTATTATTTTGCCCAACTTTTTATTTGAAAAATTTTAAATCTACTGAAAAGTGGTATGAGTAGTAAAATTAGCATTTTAGAGTCACCTAGTTTCATCAATTGTTAACATGGTACCAGATTTGCTTTCTTTCTCTTTTTCTTTTTTATTGGATCATTTTAGAGTTAATTGTAGACATAATTATTCTTAACCTTTACCCATGAATACTTTAGTCATACATCTCCTGAGTAAAAGAACATCTTTCCACATAACCTCAATGCAATTATCATACTCAGACAATTTATTATCTCACATACATATCATATACAGATTCTCCCGTAAGTATCCATTATAAATACACTTTTGATCCAGGATCCTATCATGGACTATGAATTGCCTTTCATTTTCATATCTCTTTATTCT